>NC_044977.1:155179049-155489604 GCF_008728515.1 Papio anubis | reverse complement strand
AAAAGACATGCACTCGTCTGCTCATCACAGCACTGTTTACATAGCAAAGAAATGGAATCAACCTAAATGCCCATTGGCAATGGGCTGAATAAAGAAAATGTAGTACATATACACGATGGAATACTACACAGCCATAAAAAATTATGTCCTAGCCAGGCGCTGTGGCTTACACCTGTAATCCCAGCACTTTGGGAGGCTGAAGTGGGCGAATCACCTGTGGTTGGAAGTTCGAGACCAGCCTGACCAATATGGAGAAACCCCGTCTCTACTAAAAATAAAAAATTAGCTGGGCGTGGTGGCACATGCCTATAATCACAGCTACTTGGGAGGCTGAGGCAAGAGAATTGCTTGAACCCGAGAGGTGGAGGTTGCAGTGAGCTGAGATCACACCGTTGCACTCCAGCCTGAGCAACAAGAGAGAAACTCCGTCTAAAAAAAAAAATTATGTCCTTTGCAGCAACACGGATGCAACTGGAGGCCATTGTCCGAATTAACACAGGAACAGAAAACCAAATGCTGCATGTTCTCATTTATAAGTGGGAGCTAAACATTGAGTACACATGGACATAAAGATGGGAACAATAGACACTAGAGCCTACTTTCTGGGGAAGGGCGAGAGGAGGTTTTGAAAGTCAAAACCTACCAGGGTTGGGCACAGTGGCTCACACTTGTAACCCAGCACTTTGGGAGGCAGAGGCGGGGGAATCATTTGAGGTCAGGAGTTCAAGACCAGCCTGGCCAACATGGCGAAACCCCATCTCTAATAGTCTCTAATAGTAATACCAAAAATTAGCCAGGCCTGGTCGTGCATGCCTATAGTCCCAGCTACTGGGGAGGCTGAGGCAGGAGACTCACTTGAACCCAGGAGGCGGAAGTTGCAGTGAGTCGAGATTGCAACACTGCACTCCAACCTGGCCAACATAGTGAAACTCCGTCTCTACTAAAAATACAAAAATAAGCCAGGTGTGATGGCGCATGCCTATAATCCCAGCTACTCCAGCCTGGGCTACACAGCCAGACTCCCTCTCAAAAAAATAAATAAATAAAAAGTAGAAAACAATGGTAAAGGTGGTAAATTATATATGCATATTTTACCTAAATAAAAAAATCACTGAAGGGAGGCTGAGGCAGGAGAATCGCTTGAACCTGGGAGGCAGAGGTTGCGGTGAGCCGAGATCGCGCTATTGCACTCCAGCCTGGGCAGCAAGAGCGAAACTCCGACTCAAAAAAAAAAAAATTAAAATTAAAAAACCACTGAAATAAATGTAGTTTGATTTTTTAAAAAAATACATTAAAGTGCTTTATTTAGGAAAAATCATATGTAACTCAAATTTCTTTTTTCTTTTTTGTTTTTTTGAGATAGTCTCACCTAGGCTGGAGTGCAGTACTTACTGCAGCCTCAGCCTCCTGGGCTCAAGCAATCTTCCCACTTCAACCTCATGAGTAGGTGGAACTACAGGTGCACACCACCACGTCTGGTTAATTTTTTTTTTTTTTTTTTTGTATTTTTTGTAGAGACAGGAGTCTAGCCATGTGGCCCAAGCTAGAGGGATCTGACTCCAGCCTCAGCCTCCCAAAGTGCTGAGATTACAGGCATGAGCCACAGTGCCCGGCCTATAACTCACATTTCTTTTTATTTTTATTCTTTTATGTTTAGTTCTGGGGTACATGTGCAGCATCTGCAGGTTTGTTACGTAGGTAAATGTGTGCTATGGTGGTTTGCTGCACCTGTCAACCCATCACCTAGGTCTTAAGCCCAGTATACATTAGCTATTTTTCCTAATACTCTCCCTTTCCCCACCCCCCATCTGCAACAGGCTCCATCCAGTGTGTGTTGTTCCCCTCCCTGTGTCCATGTGTTCTCATTGTTCAGCTCCCACTTATAAGTGAGAACATGTGGTGTTTGGTTTTGTGTACCTGTGTTAGTTTGCTGAGGATAATGGCTTCCAGTTTCATCCATGTCCCTGCAAAGGACATGACATCATTCTTTTTTATGGCTGCCTAGTATTTCATGGTATATATGTACCACATTTTCTTTGTCTAGTCTGTGGGCATTTGATGGGCATTTGGGTTGATTCCATGTCCTTTCTATTATAAATAGAGCTGCAGTGAACATACACATGCATATATCTTTGTAATAGAATGATTTATATTCCTTTGGGTATATACCCAGTAATGAGATTGCTGGGTCAAATGGTATTTCTGGTTCTAGATCTTTGAGGAATCACCACACAGTCTTCCACGATGGTTGAACTAATTTACATTCCCACCAACAGTGTAAAAGCACTTCTATTTCTCTGCAACCTTGCCAGCATCTATTGTTTCTTTACTTTTTAATAATGATGTTCTGACTGATGTGAGATGGTATCTCGTTATGGTTTTGATTTGCATTTCTCTAATCAGTGATGTTGAGCTTTTCTTCATATGTTTGTCGGCTGCATGAATGTCTTCTTTTGAGAAGTGTGTTCATATCCTTTGACCACTTTTTAATGGGCTATTTTCTGGTAGATTTGTTTGAGTTCCTTGTAGACTCTGGATATTAGAGCTTTGTCGGATGGATAGATTGTAAAAATATTCTCCCGCTCTGTAGGGTGCCTGTAATTTTTTTTTTTTTTTTTTGTAGAGATGGGAGTCTAGCCATGTTGCCTAAGCTGAAGCTATCCGCCCCCAGCCTCAGCCTCCCAAAGTGCTGGGACATCAGGCATGAGCTACAAATTTCTTACACTATCAATTTAAGACAATGTCTTACTTTTTTTTTTTTTTTTTTTTTGGAGACAGGGTCTTGCTCTGTCACCCAGGCAGGAGTGTAGTGGCAAGATCTGGGCTCACTGCAGCCTCTACCTCCTGGGCTCAGGTAGCTCAGCCTCCCAAGTAGCTGGGACTACAGGCACACACCACCACAAATTTTTAGTACAGACAGGGTTTTGCTATGTTGCCCAGGCTGGTCTGAACTCCTGGTCTCAAGCTATCTGCCTGCCTCGGCCTCCCAGAGTTCTAGGATTACAGGCGTGAACCACTGTACCCAGCCTGAAATTTAAATTTAACAGCATTCTGTATTCTATCTGGTAATCTGAAGTGTGTTTGCTTTCACTATAACCTTATGTTGTTTTCAGTCTTGCCTTGGAAACTCTTGTGAATGGAGTTCTTTTCATTTCATCAACATGTGTTTACTGAGCCCCTGCTCTAGCAAAGCCCTGTACCAGAGTCTAGGAAGGTAAAACAGGCTCTGACTTTAAGGTCAGAGGTCCTTTCTTACTCCTTTTTGTATCAATTAGACAACTCAGCAAAATTTTTCAGTCATGGTTTCTCATTCAAGTCAACCCCTCTGGACTCATTTAGTTCAAGGGTCACCATATGAAGTAAGAGAAAATTAACCTGCTACTGGGTGTATAAATTGATGGAATATTTCTGAAGGACAACTGGTAATATTGAAAGGTTGTAAAGTTTGCAGAGCCTCAAAACTAGCAGTTCCACATAAGTCTCTAATTGATCCTAAGTTACAGATTCCCAAACTTTCTTGGTTCATGGTGCCTTTAGCATCTCAGTAGTTTTTCACCACACTCTTAGGCCAAAAGAAATATGAAATAGTTTGTGTTTTGTTTTGTTTTGGGGTTTTTTGCCTGTTTGTTTATTTGTTTGTTTTTGAGATGGAAGCTAGTTCTGTCGCCTAGGCTGGAGTGCAATTGCACGATCTCGGCTCACTGCAACCTCCACCTCTCGGGTTCAAGCAATTCTCCTGCCTCAGCCTCCCAATAGCTGGGATCACAGGTACCCACCACCACACCCAGCTAATTTTTGTATTTTTAGTAGAGACGGGGTTTCATGTTGGCCAGGCTGATCTCAAACACCTGACCTCAGGTGATCTGCCCGCCTCGGCCTCCCAAAGTGCTGGGATTACAACCGTGAGCTACCATGCCTGGCCTGAAAGAGTTTTTTAAGTAGTTAGGTCCAAACAACTTAATGAGTATTTATGCCCTAACTTGGTAGCTATTTGAAAAAGTAGGCCAGGCACAGTGGTTCAAACCTGTAAAACAAACACCTAAAAATCTCTTCACAATCCTAGATTATTGTCTTAGATCTCTGGTTCCCAAAGAGTGCACCAATGTACCCCCAGGTGCCACAAAGAACTCATAGAAAAGCCGCAGGATATTTCAACCTTGTGAGGAAAATATTTGACATTTGTTGGGTACTGTAAAAATTACAGTTTCAACATTAGATCACCTTACATTCCTTTCAATGAGGTTATATCTTTGCAAAACTGGGTTTTTGCTGGTGCTGTGACCAAAATAAAGCATTCCACAAAAATCCACGTGATCTGGGAAATGAGGGTGATGATGTCCAATCTGATTTTTTTTTTTTTTTTTTTTTTTTTTTTGAGACAGAGTCTCGCTGTGCCACCAGGCTGGAGTGCAGCCGCGCGATCTCTGCTCTCTGCAACCTTTGCCTCCCGAGTTCAAGCAATTCTGTCTCAGACTCCCAAGTAGCTGGGACTACAGATGCCTGCCACCATGCCCGGCTAATTTTTTGTATTTTTAGTAGAGACAGGGTTTCACCGTGTTAGCCAGGATGGTCTCGATCTGCTTACCTCGTGATCCGTCCATCTTGGCCTCCCAAAGTGCTAGGATTACAGGCGTGAGCCACAGCGCCCGGTCAGAGATTTTTATATAATAGTCATTGCAGTTGTTTATACTATTTTAAAAAGTAGAACCGATCCAAACTTCCAGATTGAACACAACCTATATTATGGATATATCTATGTAGTAGAATATTATATAGCTATTAGGAATGATGTAAAAAATTAAAATGATATAAAAATGTATTTATTGACAGAAGAAGATATTCATAATATATTAATTTTTTTAAACCCTGATTAACAGAACCATTTTGGGAAAACTAAATATCCATGTATTATAAAAAGATGACTGTAAAGACATACACCAAAATATTATTTTTTTCTGTATAGTGGGATTGTGGCAAATACTTGTTTTTTCTTTTTTGAGACGGAGTTCAGCCTATCGCCTGGTTGGAGTAACAATGGCCGATCTCAGCTCACTGCAAGCCCGGCTTCCCCGGCTTACGCCATTCTTCCTGCCTCACCGAGAGTAGCTGGGACTACAGGCGCCCGTCACCTCGCCCGGCTAGTTTTTTGTATTTTGTTTAGTAGAGACGGGGTTTCACTGTGTTAGCCAGGATGGTCTCGATCTCCTGACCTCGTGATCCGCCAGTCTCGGCCTCCCAAAGTGCTGGGATTACAGGCTTGAGCCACCGCGCCCGGCCTGAAAATACTTGTTTTTCTTATTGTCTGTATACCCATTTTGAATTAAAGCTTCCCTCTTCTGTTCTCCAATATTGCCAGGTGCTTACCTTTTTTTCTTTTTTGAAGGCAGTTTTATAACTTTATTTGATGTATTTGACGATCAGCGATTAGTTCTCATCCATGTTGACAGTCTATAGATTTTTGAAGGTGATAACAGGTACATAGGTAACCAAAGTATAGAAATTATTCGGTAAATCTTCACCCTCATTACGTTTTCTGGACAACAGCACACAGATTCAGTATGGGACATTCCTTGTTCCTTTGACCCAGACAGCTTTGTTGAGCCTGATATCAATGCGCACATCTGGAGCTCCCGTCTCCTTCATGGCAAATTTCTGAATCTCTTTGAGTGCCCTAGGGGCACACTTCTGGAAGCCCACTCCATAGATGCGGTTGTGAATGTCGATGGTGTATGCTCAGGTCACTACCTCTTTGATGGCAGAACGGCCCTTTTTCTTCTCGCCACCCTTCTTTGCGGAAGCCATTCTGCCGGGTCCAAGTTGATAAAAAGCGTGCTTAACTCTTTTGTTGCACTACCACACTATGTTGCAGTTGTTGGTTTAGCCCTGTTTCCTCCGCGTTATATTTCTATAACTCTTAGAAGGTCAGAGTTTTCTCCCTCTTTGCCTCTTATCCTCATTGCTTAGCATAAGGTCTGACATATAATAGGAATTCAATAATTGTTAAAATGATGATTAGTGTGACAATATAAGTAAAGTCACTAGTATAGTGTGTGGTGCACAATAGACATGGAGAAATGTTTGTGGTCCCAGCTACCTAGAAGGCTGAGGTGGGAGGATTGCTTGAGCCTGGGAGGAGGAGGTTGCGGTGAGCTGACATAGCACCACTACACTCCAACCCCGGTGAGAGTGAGACCCTGCCTCAAAAACAAAGCAAAAGCCACAAATGCTTAATCTACTGTCATTGTGGAAACCAATAAATCTAATTAACCACGATCTATGGGAAAGTGAAAATAGCATAATCTAAACTCATGAAAAATCTTCAGAGATTGGCCAGAGTAGTACTTCTTTATAGGGAGCAGTAAACCAGATGAAATTAAACTGGGATCTAATTCAGACTGATACTTCTGTTCTTTCCTGATCATTCCTTTCTGACCATTACCAAACTTCCTCTTCCATCCTCTGCTCTTAGCTGTGGTCATAGCTCTCCCCTCCTCAGTCCTAGAGCTCCCAAGAACCACTTCCCTTCCCCTCCAAGCAATTCCTGCTGATATATTTTCCGTAACATTTTCCAAATCAATGTATCTCTCCATTGATTTAATCCAAAAACATGTATTTAGCAAGTCAAGCACTCATTTATTTTACACCTCAAATATTAGAATTGTTTTTATCTTCTTCATCTCTAACTCCAGCCTTAACAAAGCAGCTTGCTTTATTGGTCATCTACCTAAGATAGCGCCAAACACATTAAGGGACCTACTAAATGTTACTGTTTTTATTCCCCAAGACACTTTCAACACTATTCAAATGCCTATTAAGTTTGTCCATTCATTTATGCAACCAACGTTTATTGCCAGTTATTTGCCAGGCATTCAGAATACAAAAATGAATAATTCAACAGTTTCTAGCCCTCAAAGAGTTCACAGTGTAGTTGGGGTGGCAGCTATGTACACGGCTAATTTATAATTCAGAGTAGTAAGGATTTGGGGATCTACTTGACACAAATCTAAAATGTCTTAGCAGATATTTCTCTTACATTATGAGTTAAACAAGCTTGCGTGGACTTTCTTGAGAAAAATAACTACAATTATTCATGGCATTGTTTCTAAGGGAAAATGTGTTCTGCATTCCAAACAGTCAATTTAAAATTGAATTTTTGGAATACAGCCTATTTTTCCCTGGGGGTTGTCTATTTCTCCATTATCTAAGAATCCCTCTCTGTCTTAGGACAGTTTTCATACACAACTCCCACCTGTTTTACATAGCCTATGGTACTACCTGCAGGTTGCATAGTTTCATTGTCACCACCTTCCTCACCAGGGCTCTGCACTACACGTTTAAGATAGTCCTCTGGTCAAGCAGGTTGAGTTAAGCAGGTAGGACTAAAGAAGCCCTAAATTTGACTGTTTTAACATTTCACTATTAGAGAAGGTAGTGAGAAAGAGTCCATCAAGTGAGTGATGAAAAGTTTGGAATTGCTGCTATGTCTAAAGGAGAGAGGGAATTGATTAAGGACATTAAAAAAGATAACTCATGCCTGTAATCCCAGCACTTTGGGAGGCCAAGGCGGGCGGATCACAAGGTCAGGAGATCAAGACCATCCTGGCTAACACAGTGAAACCCCATCTCTACTAAAAATACAAAAAAAAATTAGCCGGATGTGGTGGCAGGCGCCTGTAGTCCCAGCTACTTGGGAGGCTGAGGCAGAAGAATGGCGTGAACCTGGGAGCCAAGATTGCGCCACTGCACTCCATTCTGGGTGATAGAGCGAGACTCCCTCTCAGGAAAAAAAAAAAAAAGATCGCAGGAGTGTTTTTAAAAGGGTACATCTCTAAGATAAAACAGGATTTCCAAAGATATCTAACTATAGGGTCTTAGACAATAGAGGTTTAAAAATGGTCTTTGCAATTCCAAGACAGACTAAGCTAGGAATGAGGTGTTTGTTTGTTTTTGAGACAGGGTCTTGCTCTGTCACCCAGGCTGGAGTGCAGTGGCACGATCAGTCTCACTGCAGCCTCAATCTCCCAGGTTCAATGGATCCTCCCCGCCTCAGCCTCTCAAGTGGCTGAGAACACAGGCACATGCCACCGTGACTAATTTTTGTATTTTTGATAGACACAGAGTTTTGCCATGTTGCCCAGGCTGGTCTTGAAATCCTGAGCTCAAGCAATCTGCCCACTTTGGGCTCCCAAAGGGCTAGGATTACAGGTGTGAGCCACTGTGCCCAGCCGGAATGAAGATTTCTAACCTGAAGTTGAATAAGCTAGACTTTTTAAGCCCTTGTTATTCCTGAGCTTTAAGAGGTAGCATGGGGCAGTGGAATAGCATGAACAAAGCTTTATTTCGATATTTACTGTGTAGATTTGGGAAAAATTATTCAAGTTCTCTGAGCCTTAGTTTTCTTATCTATAAAATGGAGATAATAATACCTTGAAGCCAGGCACAGTGACTCATGCCTGTAATGCCAGTACTTTGGGAAGCCAAGGTGAGCGGATCACTTGAGTCCAGGAGTTCAAGAACAGCCTGGGCAACATGGTGAAACCCTATCTCTACAAAAAAAAACAAAAAAATTAGCTGGGGACTGGGCATAGTGGCTCATGCCTGTAATCCCAGCACTCTGGGAGGCCAAAGTGGGTGGATCACTTGAGGTCAGAAGTTCGAGACCAGCCTGGCCAACATGGTGAAACCCCATTTCTACTAAAAATACAAAAATTAGCGAGGTGTGGTGGCGGGCACCTGTAATCCCAGCTACTCGGGAGGCCGAGGCAGGAAAATTGCTTGAACCTGGGAGGTGGAGGCTGCAGTGAGTTGAGATTGTGCCATTGCACTGACTCCAGCCTGGGCAACAAGAGCAAAACTCACTCTCAAAAAAAAAAAAAAAATTATCTGGGCATGGTGGCACAAACTGGTAGTCCCAGCTACTTAGGAGGCTGAGGTGGGAGGATCACCTGAGCCTGAAAGGTCAAGGCTACAGTGAGCCATGATCATGCCACTGAGCTTCAGCCTGGGCAACAGAGTGAGATCCTGTCTAAAAAAAAATTAAATATATTAACTCATTTAATACGCTCAACAACCCTATGAAATAAGTACTATTATTATTATCCCCATTTCACACATGAGGAAACTGAGGCACACGGGTCTAATAATTTGTTCAAGTTCACACAGCTAATGTAAGAACTGAATCCAGGCAATGTGATTCCAGAATCCCTACTCTTAACACTATCCTATAAATTCACAAAGGGAGGGAATTCATTAGGAAAAATAGGTTTGGAGGGAAATTATGAACATAGGTTTTGGACATGTACAGTCTGAAGTGGCTATGGGACATCCAAATTAAATGTCTAGTAGGCAGTTAGATAAATGAATCTGGCATCCTGGGTATAGGGGAGAGGGATCTGGTTTGAAGGTATAGACTTGGGAGTCAGCAGCATATGGCAATAGAAACTATGAGAGTGATAGAAATTACCCAGGAGGAGTAAGAAGATAAGAATGCTAAGAATGAAGTTGTGATGACCACCAATATTTAAACAAAGTACAGAGGGAAAGGATCCCACAAAAGAGAATCAGAAGGAAAGGTAGGCAGCAAACTGGAAAGATGTTTCATTTTCAGTGAGGTAATGTGTGTAAATAATTTAGCATAATAACCAGCAGACAATAGGCATCCCAAATGGTAACTTCTTTTACCATTAAAGTCTCATTTGAAGATTATAGTCCTTAACTGTGCTGTGGAGCTTTCCTGAACCTTTTCCACATCCCCACTTTTTTTTTTTTTTTTTTTTTTTTTTTTTATAGACGAAGTCTTGCTCTGTTGCCAGGCTGGAGTGCAGGGGCACAATCTCGGCTCACTCCAACCTCTACATCCCGGGCTCAAGCAATTGTCCTGCCTCAGCCTCCAGAGTAGCTGGGATTACAGGCACATGCCACCATGCCCAGCTAACTTTTGTATTTTTAGTAGAGACAGGGTTTCACCATGCTGGCCAGGATGGTCTTGATCTCCTGACCTCGTGATCCGCCCACCTTGGCCTCCCAAAGTGCTGGTGTGGTGCACTTTGGGAGTGGTGGCTTAGCCACCATGCCTGGCCCATCCCCATGTCTTTGAACCCCCACCTCACCTTGCCTTCCAATTCTTTTCTTTTTTTTTATTTTTTGAGACAGAGTCTTGGTCTGTCACCCAGGTTGGAGTACAGTGACACAATATCGGCTTAGTGCGCCTCTGCCTCCTGGGTTCCAGCAATTCTCCTACCTCAGCCTCCTGGGTAGCTGGGATTACAGGCACACGCTACCACTCCTGGCTAATTTTTTTCTAATTTTAGTACAGATGAGGTTTCACCGTATTGGCCAGGCTGGTCTTGAGCTCCTGACCTCAGGTGATCTGCCCACCTTGGCCTCCCAAAGTGTTGGGATTACAGGGGTGAGCCACTGCACCCGGCCGCCTTCCAATTCTTAGCAGAGGACTTTACCTCTATCTTTACCTCCAAGGAGAAAATAAAGATCTTCTTTTCTACATCAAAATATTCCATAATTCCCCATCCTGTCATTCTTCTCTCTGTTTCTAGTTTCCTCCAGGAATTTGATCCATGGTTTTCCCAAGTCCTACTTCTTCAGCATCGGCGGTGTAGTGGTGAGCATAGACACTTTCCAGGTCTTACTTCTTCAGCCTTCTGCCCCCCACTGCTATCTTACCCAGTTCTGCCCAGCGATCCTGTATGCTTCCAAATCCATCCTTCAGTCCACATCTCTCTCGTTTTTTAATCTGTCAATCTTTTGGAAGAATTAAACCTTATTTTGATTTTTAATTAACTATTTCTTAGTCTCTTAAAATCAGATTTCTCTCCCCACATCTCTACTGAAACTATATTCTTCCACACTACAGAGGAACTGGGATCAGTGGAGCTTGGCGGGTGGGTGACACAACCTCCCAGCACTTTGGGAGGTCTACGTGGGTGGATCCCTTGAGCCCAGGAGTTCGAGATCAGACTGGGCAACATGGCAAAACCCCACCTCAGTTAAAAAAAATAAAAATAAACCACAGAGGGCCCCTAATGCTTGACTTTTTAAAATTATCCAATCACTATTTTGAACATTGCTATATTAAATTGCCCTTTCTTGTCCCTATGTTATATCTTGGGCAGATTCCATAACTTTGGTTATTTTTAGTTAATAAAATGTAGTCTAATTTAAAACTTTGAATCAGGATTGGATTTAGCTGAATTCAGAGAGAACCTAAAATAACAATGCTAAAGCAAAATAGAAATTGGCTTATTCTATGTAAAAAAGAAAGTCTGGAAGAAAGCCATGCACAGTTAGTATGGCAGTTCCACTGTCATCACGGATCCAGGCTCTGTCTTCATACTCTACCATCCAAATATATACCTTCTACCTTCAAGGTTATCTAATAGTCCAAGATGGCTCCTGAAGCTTCAGCATTTCACATTTCAGCTAACAGCAAGGCAAAAGGGGAACACAAGGGCCCACCTCCCAACTGAGTCAGCACCTTCTAACCAGCCTCCAGTTTTAAGCAGCCCACATAACACTTTTCTTACATTTCTTTGACCACAATTTAGTCACATTGCCATGCCCAGTTGGAAGGGAATCAGAAAAGTAATCTTTTAGTGGGTTTGTGAACATGACAAATTCACGTTTTATTGTTGTTGTTTTGTTTTGTTTTGTTTTTGAGACAGAGTCTTGCTCTGTTGCCCAGGCTGGAGTGCAGTGGCATGATCTGAGCTCACTGCAACCTCTGCCTCCCAGGTTCAAGCAATTCTCTGCCTCAGCCTCCCGAGTAGCTGGGATTACAGATGTCCGCCACGACGCCCAGCTAATTTTTGTATTTTTAGTAGAGACAGGGTTTCACCATGTTGGCCAGGCTGGTCTCGAACTCCTGACCTCATGATCCACCCACCTCAGCCTCCCAAAGTGCTGGGATTACAGGCGTGAGCCACCACACCCAGTCAGAAGTTCTGTTATTAAGGAACAAGAAGAGAATAGACTTTGGGTGGCAACTAGCAATTTCTGCCACAAACTAAACACTTTAAAATATTTAAAAATCTCAACTCTTCCTTTCCCCCACACTCTTCAAGATCTAGCTTCTCTGGTGTGCTGGTGAAACAGAAGAGAAAACAGGAGAAGGGCAGTGGTGCTCTCAGACCCAGACTAGAAGAGGCAACTCTGGCCATGCTTCCCCATCTGCCAGGTAGAGGGGTTCACAGAGCCAAGGAAATTTGCCCCAGAGCCTAAGAAGGAACAGCACTGGTAATAGAGATTATATGTTTGGGTTGGGATGTACATGTTAGGATCCTTAACATATGAGAAAGAGCCAAGGGTAGGAAGAGAAAGGAGGTGGGCCAGCAGCCATGGGTGGGGGACCAATTCTACCTGTGCTGCTGCATTCTGGTGTGAAACTCCAAGAATCAGGCTGGGTGAGGTGGTTCATGCCTGTAATCCCAGCACTTTGGGAGGCCGAGGCAGGCGGATCATGAAGTCGGGAGTTCGAAACCAGCCTGGCCAACATGGTGAAACCTCTACTAAAAATACAAAATACTAAAAATACAAAAATTAGCCGGGCATTGTGGCATGCACCTGTAGTCCCAGCTACTTGGGAGGCTGAGGCAGGAGAATCGCTTGAACCCGGGAGGCAGAGGTTGCAGTGAGCTGAGATCTTACCACTGCACTCCAGCCCCTGGGGCAGCAGAGGGAGACACCATCAAAAAAAAAAGAAGGAAAGAAGGAAGGAGGGAAGGAAAGGAGAGAGGGAAGGAAGGGAGGGAGGGAAGAAGAAAGAAAGAAAAGAAAGAAGGAAAAGAAAGAAAGAGAGAGAAAAAGAAAGAAAGGAAGGAAAAGAAAAGAGAGAAGGAGGGAAGGAAGGAAAGAAAGAAGGAAGGAAGGGAAAGAAACTCCAAGGATTTCTAAAATTCTAAATTCAAACTTGGCCTTCCATATTGTTTTGAAACTATATTTATTTGTTTGTGTTTTTTTGTTTTTGTTTTTGAGGCAGACTCTTGCTCTGTCACCCTGGCTGGAGTGCAGTGGTGAAATCTCAGCTCACTGCAACCTCTGCCTCTGAGGCTCGAGCAAGTCTCCTGCCTCAGCCTCCCGAGTAGCTGGGATTACAGCCATGCGCCACCATGCCCAACTAATTTTCACATTTTTAGTAGAGATGGGGTTTTCACCATATTGGCCAGGCTGGTCTCTAACTCTTGACCTCAAATTATCCATCCACCTCAGCGTCCAAAAGTGCTGGGATTACAGGCATGAGCCACCGTGCCCGGCCTTGAAAATATATTTATCAAAGCAGGAGGATAAACCTATTTTATTTAAAAGTGTGTTAGTTTAATCAATAATGTGCAAATATTTAGACATATGGTATGTAGGTCACCATTTGTACTCATGCCCTGGGCCCTGCAAATGTTCAGAGTGGACCTGGACAGGCATCTGTCCAACGGGGAAGGATTGCAGTTCTGTTTCTGATGGTTGCTACTGTTTCTCTGATCAACTGTCAACTGAAGTTCTGAGTAGAGGGCAACCAAGTGCAGGGTCTCTCTTGGGGTGCATGTTTGCATTTTTCTAGACCACTTCCATGTGTCCACTCCACTGCACAGTCCCATGATATGGAATAATATCTCTGCCTTAACCACTTCCAGAGACTCTTTCATTCATACTCCCAGCATTCAATCACAGCTTCTTGCTTCTAGGACCTCCTTGCCTGGTGATACCTCCCTATGAGGAGTATTGCCAAGATGGCTCAAATCCCAGCTATTTTTCTCAGGGCCCCCAGAACAGGACACACTCATCCTTGCTACAGTGGGAGTTTAGTTTTCTCCACAGCCCACCTCCAACCCCCATCTGCCATCTCCGGTTCCTTTTCCTTTGCTCAGATCAAGTTCTCAGCCCAAGAATACATTCAATCAGGAAATCAGTTTTCCCTTCCTGCTCTCCTGCACCTCCAATCCCACTGGCACTGGAAATAGAGGAAAAGCACAGCGTCCTTGGGAGGGGAACAAGAAGCCTCTGGTCATAAATGCACAACCAGAAGGCTGGACTCTGATGCTCCACTTCTTCTCTGTTTTTCTATGAACGAGGAAGAGTGTTGAGGTGGTGGCAGGTGATGGCAGGGCTGGTTTTGTTGCTTCTTAGTCCTGAAGAAGGTGTTTGCAACAGTTGAGGATTCTTAGAGCTTAATTGTCTGCAGTTATAGGCCCAAAGCATCAATTGTGGAACAGAGGAAAGGTACCATTCAACAATATCAACCTACTTTACCAAATCTTAACCCTTATTCTTAACTGTTCTAAAAAAACTTCCTATCATTCATCACATCTTTCTTTCTAAAACGTTCTTCCATTACAGGGTACGGTGGCTCACACCTGTAATCACACCCAAGGTGGATGAATCACTTGAGGCCAGGAGTTTGAGACTACCCTGGCCAATGTGGTGAAATGCCGTATCTATAAAAAATACAAAAACTGGCTGGGTGCGGTGGCTCATGCCTGTAATCCCAGCACTTTGGGAGACTGAGGTGGGCGGATCACGGGATCAGGAGATCGAGACCATCCTGGCTAACACGGTGAAACCCCGTCTCTACCAAAAATACAAAAAATTTAGCCAGGCGTGATGGTGGGCGCGTGTAGTCCCAGCTACTCAGGAGGCTGAGGCAGGAGAATGGTGTGAACCCAGGAGGCGGAGCTTGCAGTAAACCGAGATTGCGCCACTGCACTCCAGCCTGTGAAACAGTGCGAGACTCCGTCTCAAAAAAAAAAAAAAAAAAAACAAGCAAAGAAAGAAAATTAGGCGGAGCACGGTGGCTCACCTCTGTAATGCCAACACTTTGGGAGGCCGAGGCGGGGGAATCACTTGAGGTCAGGAGTTCGAGACCAGCCGTGTTGAAATTCCATCTCTACTAAAAATACAAAAATTAGGCTGGGTGCGGTGGCTCACTCCTGTAATCCCAGCACTTTGGGAGGCCGAGGCGGGCGGGTCACGAGGTCAGCAGATCAAGACTATCCTGGCTAACACGGTGAAACCCCGTCTCTACTAAAAATACAAAAAATTAGCCAGGCGAGGTGGCGGGTACCTGTAGTTCCAGCTACTCGGTAGGCTGAGGCAGGAGAATGGCGTGAACCGGGGAGGCAGAGCTTGCAGTGAGTGGGTATCACCCCACTGCACTCCAGCCTGGGTGACAGAGTGAGACTGTGTCTCAAGAACAGCAACAACAACAACAACAAATTAGCCAAGTGTGGTGGCGCTGAGACAGGACTAGCTGAATTTCCTAGGCCGACTAAGATACCCTAAACCTAGCTAGGATGGTGACCGCTTCTACCTTTAAACACAGGGCTTGCAACTTAGCTCACATCCGACCAATCAGATAGTAAAGAGAGCTCACTAAAATGCTAATTAGGCAAAAACAGGAGGTAAAGAAATAGCCAATGATCTGTTGCCTGAGAGCACAGCAGGTGGGACAATGATCAGGATATAAACCCAGGCATTCCAGCAGACAAGGGCAACCCGCTTTGGGTCCCCTCCCCTCATATGGGAGCTCTGTTTTCACTCCATTAAATCTTGCAACTGCACTCTCTTCTGCTCCCTGTTTTGTTATGGCTGCTGTTTGCCCCCCTTGCAGACCCGCTGCTGATTTCCATCCCTCCGGATCCAGCAGGGTGTCTGCTGTGCTCCTGATCCAGGGAGGCGCCCATTGCCACTCCCAATTGGGGTAAAGGTTTGCTATTGTTCCTGCACACCTAAGTGCCCGGGTTCATCCTAATCGAGCTGAACACTAGTCACTGGGTTCCACAGTTCTCTTCCTTTACCCACGGCTTCTAATAGAGCTGTAACACTCACTGCATGGCCCAAGATTCCATTCTTTGTAATCTGTGAGGCCAAGAACCCCAGGTCAGAGAACACGAGGCTTGCCACCACCTTGGAAGTGGCCCGCCACCATCTTGGAAGCAGCCGCCCCCCCCCCCCCCCCCCCCCCCCCCCCCCCCCGCCATCTTGGGAGCTCTGGGAGCAAGGACCCCCGGTAACAGCGCCGGCCCGTCCCAGCTACTCAGGAGGCTGATGCAAGAGAATTGCTTGAACCCTGGAGATAGAGGTTGCAGTGAACCGAGATCACGCCACTGCTGCACTCCAGCCTGGGTGACAGAGTGAGACTCCATCTCAAAAAAAAAAAAAAAAAATACAAAAATTAGCTGGGCTTGGTGGCATGTGCCTGTAGTCCCAGCTACTTGGGAGGCTGAGTCACGAGAATCACTTGAACCCAGGAGGTGGAGGTTGCAGTGAGCTGAGATCACACCACTGCACTCCAACCTGGGCAACAGAGTGAGACTGCATCTAAAAAAATAAATAAATAAAATGTTCTTCCCCATTGTTCTGTGATTCTGTACCGTTCAAGTTATCCTATTTCTGTGTATTCTCTCTCTCTCTCTTTCATTTGCTGCTTATTCCCTTTCATATCAATTTGATATTATTTTTAGTAGAGAGGGGTCTCCTTTTACTCACACTGGTCTCAAACTCCTGGGCTAAAATGATCCCCCCACCTTGGCCTCCCAAAGTCCTGAGATTACAGGCGTGAATCAACATGCCCAGCCTTCAATTTGATTTCTTTTTTTTTTTTTTTGAGACGGAGTCTCCCTCTGCTGCCCAGGCTGGAATGTAGTGGCGAGATCTCAGCTCACTGCAACCTCTGCCTCCCAGGTTCAAGTGATTCTCCTGCCTCAGCCTCCGGAGTAGCTGGGACTATAGGCACACACCACCATGCCTGGCAAATTTTTGTATTTTTAGTAGAGATGGCATTTTGCCATGTTGGCCAGGCTGGTCTCAAACTCCTGACCTCAAGTGATCCATCTGCCTCCGCCTCCCAAAGTGCTGGGATTACAGGCGTGAGCCAATGCGCCCAGCCTTCAATTTGATATTAATACTCCTAAATTGAAATCAGCTATTTACATCTTTCTCACTTTTTAAGCTGTTAGTTTTTTTCGAAGGTCTGATGTATTCATTCATTTAGTTTTGAAAGAATGAATGAGTGATTGTATGAATCCAGGCCACGATTTTTTTGTTTGTTTGTTTGTTTGTTTTTGAGACATAGTCTAGCTCTATCACCCAGGCTGGAGTGCAGTGGCATGATCTCGGCTCACTGCAATCTCCACCTCACGGGTTCAAGTGATTCTCCTGCCTCAGCCTCCTGAGTAACTGGGATTACAGGCACATGCCACCAAGCCTTGCTAATTTTTGTATTTTTATTTTTTTTTATTTTTTTTGAGATGGAGTCTCACTCTGTTGCCTAGGCTGGAGTGCAGTGGCATGATATCAGCTCACTGCACCCTCCACCTCCAGGGTTCAAGTGATTCTCCTGCCTCAGCCTCCTGAGTAGCTGGGACTACAGGCCCGCGCCACCACACTCAGCTAATTTTGTATTTTTAGTAGAGATGGGGTTTCACTGTGTTGGCCAGGCTGGTCTTGAACTCTTGACCTCAAGTGATCCACCCACCTCAGCCACCCCAAGTGCTGGGATTACAGTTGTGAGCCACCCTGCCCATCCCTGGCCACAGTTTTTAGCCTATCTGATTTCATATCTCCACTCTGGTAACTCCTACACTCTCATTAATGGCTTAAATTATCCCTTCTTGAAAAACGATTATATCAACTTCTCTACTTGATGCCTCTTCTGAGCTTCAAATTTGCATCTCAAGCTTCTTGCTTCTATCTTCAGCTAGATGTCCTCAAGTCACCTTAAAATTTATACATCTAAAGCAAAACTCATCATCTTTTCCCCAATATTCAAATCTCGCTTTCCTATTACTCTATTCTATCATTACATCATCATCTCCCTTTCTCTCAAGTTTATAACCTTAGAGTTACTCTTTGACTATTCCTCCTCAATGTCTTGTCAATTCTTTTTCTTAAAAAGAGCAACAAATCAGTTTATTACAAATGTTCATTGTAAATAACTTAAACAAGCACAAACAAAAAGACCACCTATAAATCTACCTGTTAATTCAGTTGACCCTTGAACAACATGGGTTTTGAACTGTAAGAGTCCACATGGATCTCTTCCAACCAAATGAAGATTAAAAATACGGTGTTCCAGCCGGGCATGGTGGCTCACACCTGTAATCCCAGCACTTTGGGAGGCCGAGGTGGGCAGATCACGAGGTCAGGAGATCGAGACCATCCTGGCTAACACAGTGAAACCCTGTCTCTACTACAAATACAAAAAGTTAGCTGGGCGTGGTGGTGGGTGCCTGTAGTCCCAGCTACTAGGGAGGCTGAGGCAGGAGAATGGTGTGAACCTGGGAGGCAGAGCTTGCAGTGAGCTGAGATCGGGCCACTGCATTCCAGCCTGGGTGACAGAGTGAGACTCCAGCTTGGAAAAAAAGAAAATACAGTGTTCCTGGGATGCAAAACTGGCATATACAGAGGAGGGAGGATTTTTGTACATGCAGTTCCACAAGACCAAATGCAGAACTTGAGCTTGCGGGGATTTTGGTATAGTCGGGTATTCTGGAAACAACCCCCTGCATATACTGAGGGAGGACTGTAATTTGTGGTCTTTACAGGCTTTGATTTATGTGTACACAAATATATGGGTTTTTTCCTATCAAAATGAGATCATGAATGTAATTCTATTTTGGAGCTTTTTTTTTTCACTTGGCAACGTGCCATAAACAGTTTCCCATGTCATTAAGTTTTCTTCTACAATGATAGTGTCACACATGTCCATGTGAAGAGACCACCAAACAGGCTTCGTGTGAGCAACAAGGTTGTTTATTTCACCTGGGTGTAGGTGGGCTGAGTCTGAAAAGAGAGTCAGCAAAAGGTGGTGGGATTATCATTAGTTCGTATAGGTTTTGGGATAGGCAGTGGAGTTAGGAGCAATGTTTCACGGGCAGGGGGTGGATCTCACAAAGTACATTCTCAAGGGTGGGGAGAGTTACAAAGAACCTTCTTAAGGGTAGGGGAGATTACAAAAAACCTTCTTAAGGGTGGGGGAGATTACAAAGTACATTGATCAGTTAGGGTAGGGCAGAAACAAATCGCAGTGGTGGAATGTCATCAGTTAAGGCTATTTTCACTTCTTTTGTGGATCTTCAGTTGCTTTAAGCCATCTGGATGTATACATGCAGGTCACAGCCAATACGATGGCTTAGCTTGGGCTCAGAGGCCTGACATTCCTGTCTTCTTGTATTAATAAGAAAAGCAAAACAAAATAGTGGTGAAGTGTTGGAGTGGTGAAAAATTTGGGGGGAAGTATGGAGAGATAATGGGCGATGTTTCTCAAGGCTGCTTCAGGTGGGATTGGGGTGGTGTGGGAACCTACAGTGGGAGAGATTCAACTGAAGAAAGATTTTGGGTTAAGGGATGACATTGTGGGGTTGTTAGGAGCATTTGTCATATAGAATTATTGGTGATGGCCTGGATGCGGTTTTGTATGAATTGAGAAACTAAACAAAAGACACAAGGTCCGAATAAGAGAAGGAGAAAAACAGGTATTAAAGGACTAAGAATTGGGAGGACCCAGGACATCCAATTAGAGAGTGTCCAAGGGGGTTCAGTGTAATTACTTTTTGGTTGCTGAGTTTTTGGGCTCTATTCTTGACAGAGTCTGTTTTTTGTTTTTTTTTTCAAGTTGGAGGCTGAGCTTGGTGAGGTGTGTTTTTAAAAGACCAGTAGTCTGTTCTACCTTTCCTGAAGATTGAGGACAGTAAGGGGTATGAAGGTTTCACTGAATGCCGAGAGCCTGAGTAACTGTTTGGTTGATTTGACTAGTAAAGGCCAATCTGTTATCAGACTGTATAGAGGTGGGACGGCCAAACCAGGAATTATGTTTGACAGAAGGGAAGAAATGACCACAGTGGCCTTTTCAGACCCTGTGGGAAAGGCCTCTATCCATCCAGTGAAAGTGTCTACCCAGACCAAGAAGTATTGTAGTTTTCTGACTCGGGGCATGTGAGTAAAGTCAATTTGCCAGTCCTGGGCAGGGGGGCAAATTCCCAAGCTTGATGTATAGGGAAGGGAGGGGGCCTGAACAATCCTTGAGGAGTAGTAGAATAGCAGAGAAGAAACTAAACAAAAGACACAAGGTCTGAATAAGAGAAGGAGAAAAACAGGTATTAAAGGACTAAGAATTAGGAGGACCCAGGACATCCAATTAGAGAGTGTCCAAGGGAGTTCAATGTAATTACTTTTTGGTTGCTGAGTTTTGGGGCTCTATTCTTGACAGAGTCCTTTTTTTTTTTTAAGTTGGAGGCTGAGCTTGGTGACGTGTGTTTTTATTTTTTTAAATTTATTTATTTATTTATTTTTGAGACAGAGTCTCGCTCTGTCACCCAGGCTGGAGCGTAGTGGCGTGATCTCGGCTCACTGCAAGCTCCGCCTCCCAGGTTCACGCCATTCTCCTGCCTCAGCCTCCCAAATAGCTGGGACTACAGGCGCCCGCCACCACGCCTGGCTAATTTTTTGTATTTTTAGTAGAGACGGGGTTTCACCGTGTTAGCCAGGATGGTCTCGATCTCTTGATCTCGTGATCCGCCTGCCTCGGCCTCCCAAAGTGCTGGGATTACAGGCGTGAGCCACCACGCCTGGCCAAGGTGTGTTTTTAAAAGACCATCAGTCTGTTCTACCTTTCCTGAAGATTGAGGATTGTAAGGGGTATGAAGGTTTCACTGAATACCAAGAGCCTGAGAAACTGCTTGGTTGATTTGACTAGTAAAGGCCAATCCATTATCAGACTGTATAGAGGTGGGAAGGTCAAACCAAGGAATTACGTCTGACAGAAGGGAAGAAATGACCACAGTGGCCTTTTCAGACCCTGTGGGAAAGGCCTTTACCCATCCAGTGAAAGTGTCTACCCAGACCAAGAGGTATTTTAGTTTCCTGACTCGGGGCATGTGAGTAAAGTCAATTTGCCAGTCCTGGGCAGGGGGGCAAATCCCCAAGCTTGATGTGTAGGGAAGGGAGGGGGCCCGAACAATCCCTAAGGAGTAGTAGAATAGCAGATGGAACACTAAGAAGTGATTTCCTTGAGGATAGATTTCCACGATGGTAAAGGAAATGAGAGATTCTAAGAGGCGGGCTAGGGGCTTGTAACCTACATTATCGTTGTGAAATGACGATAGAATAGAATGGGCCTGTGAGGCTGGAAGGAGATATCTTCCCACACAAGGAACTATTTGCCTTGTGTGGGAAGAGATTGACATGTGGAAGTTTCAGTGGGAGAATAGGTGGGAGTGACCAATGAGAAGGAGGAAAACTGGCCATGAGGGACAGAAATTGGAATGCTAGCTGCTTCTTTAGGTACCTTATCAGCATAAGCGTTGCCCTGAGTGATGGGATCTGATGCCTTTTGGTGGCCCCTGCAGTGTATGACTCCAGCTTCCTTTAATGATGGAGGATACTTGCATAGTAATGAAACCTTTTTCAGCCCATATAACAGCATGGTGGTGCAGGATATGGAAGGCATATTTAGAGTCAGTATAAATATTGACATGTATTTCCTTTGCAAGAGTGAGGGCTCGAGTCAAGGCAATGAGTTCAGCTTGCTGAAAGGTAGTGGAGGGGGGCAGAGCAGCAGCCTCAATGATAGATGTGGAAGATACTATAGCAGAGCCTGTCTTTGCTGGTGTGTGGCCATTAGGCCTGGTGGAACTGCCATCAATAAACCAGGTGTGATCAGGGTGAGGAACAGGAAAGAAGGAAATATGAGGAAATAGAGTGAATGTCTGGTGGATCACAGAGATACAGTCGTGCAGGTCAGGTGTGGTATCAGGAATGATGTGGGAGGCCAGATTGAAGTCCGGGCCAGGAACAATGGTAACTGTGGGAGACTCAACACAGTGAGTACAGCTGAAGGAGCTGAGGAGCAGAAAGTATGTGTCAGATGTGAGGAAGAAAGTAGATTTTGGAAGTTACGAGAACTGTAGAGAGTGAGTTGAGCATAGTTTGTGATCTTGAGGGCCTCTAAAAGTATTAAACCAGCAGCAGCCACCACACACAGACATGAGTGCTATGCTAAAACAGTAAGGTCAAGTTGTTTGGACAGAAAGGCTACAGGGTGCGGTCCTGGCTCTTGTGTAAGAATTCTGACTGCACAGCCCTGTACTTTGGCTGTGTGTAATGAAAAGGGTTGGGATGAGTTAGGGAGAGCCAGTGTGGGAGCAGCTTTTAGGGCTGTTTTTTGAGGAATGGAAAGGGGAGTGGGGAAAGGATTTAGGATTTATCGGGTCAGCTAGGTTTATCTAGAACAGAATGGGTTGTGGAGGGAAGTATTGCGGATAGGAAAGTATATGGGTTTGGCACCACAGGATGGATAGGTAAGACGATTTGGTTGATAAGGCCAGATCCTGAACTAACCTGTAAGACTTGTCTGTTTTTGGACAGGTAAAATGGGGGAATTGTAAGAAGAGTTTATAGACTTTAAAAGGCCATCTGTAAAAGGCAAGTGATAACAGGCTTTAATCCTTTAGAAGTGTGCTGTGGGATGGGATATTGGCGTTGAGTGGGGTAAGGGTGATTAGGTTTTAATGAGATGGTAAGGGGTGCATCATCTGTCACCAAGGAGGGAGTAGAGGTATCCTATACTTGTGGATTAAGGTGGGGAGATACAAGGAGTGGATATGAAGGAGGCTTTGAACTGGGGGAAAAGGTGGCAATGAGGTGTGGCTATAGCCCAGGAATAGTCAGGGAAGCAGATAATTTAGTTAAAATGTCTTGACCTAATAAGGAAGCTGGGCAGGTGGGGATAACTAAAAAGAAATGCATTAAAGAATGTTGTGCAGCCGGGTGTGGTGGCTCACGCCTGTAATCCCAGCACTTTGGGAGGCCAAGGCAGGCGGATCACGAGGTCAGGAGATCAAGACTGTCCTGGCTAACATGGTGAAACTCCGTCTCTACTAAAAATACAAAACATTAGCCAGGCGTGGTGGCAGGCACCTGTAGTCCCAGATACTCGGGAGGCTGAGGCAGGAGAATGGCGTGAACCCGGGAGGCAGAGCTTGCAGTGAGCCGAGATTGCACCGCTGCACTCCGGCCTGGGTGACAGTGGGAGACTGTCTCAAAAAATAAAATAAAACAAAAAGAATGTTGTCCAAGTTGGCACCAGAGTTGGGGAGTTTTAAGAGGTTTAGCAGCCTGGCCGTCAATACCCACATGATTATGGAGGCAAGGAAAACAGGCCCTTGGAAAGAAGGTAATGAGGAGTGGGTACCCTCCGTACTGATTAAGAAGGGGATGGACTTACCCTCCACTGTAAGGGTTACCCGAAGTTCTGCGTCCGTGATGGTCCAGGGGGCTTCCGAGGCGATTGGGCAGCATCAGTTTTCAGCTGCTAAGCTGAGGAGATCTGGGAAGGAGTTGGCCAAGGAACGTTGGATTTGGGCTCCAGTGGCTTTAGGAGTGGCAGTGATGTGAGTCGGACAGTCTGACCCCCATTGGGGGCCCACACAGACAGGGCATGGCTTAGGAGGAATCCCAGGCTGCAGGCATTCTGAGGCCCAGTGACCAGGCTTTTGTCATTTGAAGCAAAGTCCACGAGGATGTTTTGAAGGAGCCCCTGGGGGCTGTGGCTTTGATGTTCTGAAGTTCTTATATGCTGGAGACGTGGTTGTGGGTTGTCTCACAGTGGAGGCAAGTAGCTGTAATTCAGAAATGCGTTGCTGTCTGATTACCTCCTCTCTACTATTGTACACCTTGAAGGCGAGGTTGATTAATTCCTGTTGTGGGGTTTGAGGGCTGGATTCCAATTTTTGAAGCTTTTTTCTAATGTCAGGAGCCAACTGGGTGAAAAAATGCATATTAAGAATAAGGTGGCCTTCATATCCCTCCGGGTCTAGGGCGGTATAGTGCCTAAGGGTTGCTGCTAAGCGGGTCATGAACTAGGCTGGATTTTCGTCTTTACCTTGGGTAGTTTCTTTAAGTTTGTCATAATTAACAGCTTTGTAAGCTGGCTTTTTAAGCCCTTCAACTAGGCAGGAAACCATATAATCTCACCTAGTTATACTTGGGGAATCTGCCTGATAGTTCCATTGGGGACCTTCTTGGGGAACTGCTCTAATGCCTTCCTGGAGGTCTGACTCATGAAGCCGGCGGTTATCAGAGTGAGATTGGGCTAGAGAAAAAACTCTTTCCCGTTCATCTGGGGAGAGGATAGAAGTTAGGATGACATTTAAGTCACTCCAGGTTAAATTTTAGGACAGAGTTCGATATCGGAATTCCTGCATATACTTAGTAGGGTCTGATGAGAAAGAGCCTAAATGCTGGCTGATTTGGGAAAGGTCTGATAGAGAAAAAGGTACACGTACACTGACTATGCCTTCAGCTCCAGCCATCTTTCTAAGAGGAAATTGTTGGGCAGGTTCGGGAGAGCTAGTCGCAGAATGAAACTGTAAACCAGATTGGGTGTGGGGAGGGGAGGTAATAGAAGGGTTATAGGATGGGGGAGCAGAGGCCGAAGAAAAGTTGGAGACTGATTCAGCCTGGCAGGGAGCAACCTGGGGAAGAGCAATCTGGGGCGGAGGTGAGAGGTCAGATGGGTCAGTAGAAAAGGAAGATTCACAAGACTCAGCGACGCTTGGGGTTGGGACTAAAGGGACAGATGGGAGGGAAAGAAGGAGGATTTGGGACGAGTCACATTGGGAACAGAGACTAGGGAGGGAACGAAGTGTGAAAAATGCCTGGATGTAAGGCACCTCAGACCATTTGCCCATTTTTCGACAAGAATTATCTAGGTCTCGTAGGATGGAGAAATCAAAAGCGCCGTTTTCTGGCCATTTAGAACCATTGTTGAGTTTGTGCCGGGGCCAAGCAGTGTTGCAGAAGGAAATAAGATGCTTAGATTTTAGGTCAGGCGAGAGTTGAAGAGGCTTTAAGTTCTTGAGAACACAGGCTAAGGGAGAAGAAGGAGGAATGGAGGGTGGAAGATTGCCCATAGTGAAGGAGGCAAGTTTAAAGAGAAGGGTAGAGACATGGAGAAGGTGGGTGGGAAGCAGCCCCGGGCTGTAATGTGGGTGAGCAGCCAAAGCAGGCGTCCCCGCAATTGACTTGCCACCAAGGAAATGTGGGTGAATGACCAAGGCAGGCGTCCCCGTGGTGATCAGACACCAATGGAATGTGGGTGAATAATCAGGCAGGCATCCCCGCAGTGATGACCAAAGGAAGACTGTCTTTCTGAGTCCATGACCGGCACCGGAGTTTTGGGTCCATGGATAAAATGTGTCTCCTTTGTCTCTACTAGAGAGGAAAAAGAACTGGAATTGGAAGGGTAGGGAGATTGAAAGGTAGCCAGAGAGGTTGGAGAAGAAAGTGAAAAGACGGCTTACCCGATTTGAAATTGGTGAGATGTTCCTTGGGCTGGTTGGTCTGGGGACCTGAGGTCGTAGGTGGATATCTTCATGGACTGAGGGTGAGGACAGGGGACCGGTCTTCCGAAGGAGTCCTCCTGTCCTGGGTCTTCAGCACCAAATGTCACACATGTCCGTGTGAAGAGAGGCCACCAACAGGCTTTGTGTGAGCAACAAGGCTGTTCATTTCACCTGGGTGCAGGTGGGTTGAGTCCAAAAAGAGAGTCAGCAAAGAGTGGTGGGATTATCATTAGTTCTTATAGGTTTTGGGATAGGCGGTGGAGTTAGGAGAAATGTTTTGCAGGCAGGGGATGGATCTCACAAAGCACATTCTCAAGAGTGGGGAGAGTTACAAAGAACCTTCTTAAGGGTGGGGGAGATTACAAAGTACATTGATCAGTTAGGGTGAGGCAGAAACAAATCACAATGGTAGAATGTCATCGGTTAAGGCTATTTTCACTTCTTTTGTGGATCTTCAGTTGCTTCAGGCCATCTGGATGTATACGTGCGGGTCACAGGGGATATGATGGCTTAGCTTGGGCTCAGAGGCCTGACAGTTCTCAAATTGTGGTCCCAGTGGCATCAGCATCACCTAGGAGCTTGTAAATGCAAATTCCTGGACATCACCCAGACCCACTGAATCAGAAACTCTGGGAGAGAGCCCAGCAAATTGTGCTTTAACAAGCCCTCTAGGTAATTCTAATGTACACAGAAGTTTGAGAACCACTGTTCTACCATATTTTTGTTGTTGTTGTTGTTGTTTTGAGACAGAGTCTCACTCTGTCGCCCAGGCTGGGGTGCAGTGGCGCAATCTTGGCTCGTTGCAGGCTCCACCTCCCAGGTTCATGCCATTCTCCTGCCTCAGCCTCCTGAGTAGCTGGGACTACAAGCGCCTGCCACCATGCCCAGCTAATTTTTTTTTTTTGTATTTTTAGTAGAGATGGGGTTTCACTGTGTTAACCAGGATGGTGTCAATCTCCTGACATCGTGATCCACCCGCCTCAGCCTCCCAAAGTGCTGGGATTACAGGTGTGAGCCACCACGCTGGGTCTACCATATGACTTTTTAACAGCTGATGCTCTTCCATTGAATAGCAGTATCACAATGTACTTAACTATACTGCTATTGTTGGACACTGAGGCTATTACTTTTTCACTCTTTAAAAACACTACAGTGAAGTCGGGTGCAGTGGCTCATGCCTGTAATCCCAGCACTTTAGGAGGTCAAGGCAGGCAGATCACCTGAAGTTGGGAGTTCGAGACCACCCTGACCAACATGGAGAAACCCGTCTCTACTAAAAATACAAAAAAATTAGCCGGGCCTGGTGGCACATGCCTGTAATCCCTGCTACTCGGGAGGCTGAGGCAGGAGAATCACTTGAATCTGGGAGGTGGAGGTTGTGGTGAGCCGAGATCATGCCATTGCACTCCAGCCTGGGCAACAAGAGCGAAACTTCATTTCCAAAAAAAAAAAAAAAAAAAAAAACACCACAAAAAACAAACAAAAAAACAGTATGGTGAATACTATTGCACTTAAACTTTGATGACATCCATGGGAGGAAATAAACTTCTGTTTTATTTAGACCACTGTATTTATGTATTTTTATTTATTTTTTTGAGACAGTCTCTCTCTGTCACCCAGGCTGGAGAGCAGTGGCGTGATCTGGCCTCACTCCAACCTCTGTCTCCTGGGTTCAAGCGATTCTTGTGCCTCAGCCTCCCGAGTAGCTGGGATTACAGGTGTGTGTCACCATGCCCAGATAATTTTTGTATTTTTAGTAGAGATGGTGTTTCACCATGTTGGTCAGTGTGGTCTCGAACTCCTGGCCTCAAGTGATCTGACTGCCTTTGCCTCCCACAATGCTGGGATTACAGGTGTGAGCCATTGTGCCTGGCCAGGCCATTGTATTTAGCCATTCTTTTATACAGCAACTTAGTTTTTTTCCTAATATACCTTCTTCACCTCAGACTTACAGTAGACTTTTTGTTTTGTTTTTTAGACTAAATGCTGTAGTAGACTTTTAAAGCAGATCTCCTAATATATCTCCCAGACCTGTAATTCATCTTATTCAGTATTGACTTATTAAACTAAGAATCATTTTGCACAGACATCACCACCATCCTCTGCTCAAGAGCTACTGTTCATTCATTCATTCATGCAGTAGTTATTTCAGCTACTATGATAAGTATGTTTCAGTCACAGTCCTAAGTGCTAGAAACTACAGATCCAACGTGATACAAGAAAAATGAAGATAATACTTATTTTGGAGTCCTTGCCATCATGTACCTTACAGTCTAATTGAAGACAATGACAAGATTGACCATCAAATATTCACACAAATAAATATAAAGTTACAACTTTGATAACTGTTACTAATAAAAGGAGAATGGTGCTAGGACACTTAGAAAGATTTGATTTAGTTGAAGAAGTCAGGGAAGGCTTCTCTAAGAAAGTGTAAGGCTGAGATATGAAGGATGAGTAGACATTCTGAAGAGTAGACATTACTGAGAGATGAACCTTCCAACCAATGAAGGCAAAGACCCTGCAGAAGTAGAGAACATGTGCATTTGAGGAGTTGACAGGAGACAGAAGACCAGTGTGACTAGAGCAGAGAGACTGAGGGATAATACTGGATGAATTATAGAGATAGGTAGGGTCTAGGCCATGTAGGGTCTTATGGGCTATGTTAAGAATCTTGGCTGGGCATGGTGGCTCAGGCCTGTAATCCCAGCACTTTGGAAGGCTGAGGTGGGTGGATTACCTGAGGTCAGGAGTTTGAGACCTGCCTAACCAATATAGTGAAACCCCATCTCTACTAAAAATACAAAGATTAGCTGGGTGTGGCACCTTGTGCCTGTAGTCCTAGCTACTTGGGAGGCTGAGAAGGGAGAATTGCTTGAACCCGGGCGGTGGAGGTTGCAGTGAGCTGAGATTGTGCCGCAGCACTCCAGCTTGGGAGACAGAGTGAGACTCCGTCTCAAAAAAAAAAAAAAAAAAACTTTGTCTTTGGCATATGAACATTGAGAAGTGGCTAAAGAGTTTCTGTTTGAAAATCAGAGAAATTAGCTTGGCATGGTGTTGCACGGCTGTGGTCCTAGCTACTCCAGAGGTTGAGGCAGGAAGATCCCTTAAGCACAGTAGGTCGAGACTGCAGTGAGCCATGTTCATGCCACTGTACTCCAGCCTGGGTAACAGAGGGAGACCTTGTCTCAAAAAAAGTTTTAAAAAGGGGTTTAGGTTTGTGAGTGACATAATCATGAAATGTTTGCCTGGACAGATTAATTAGTTTATTATTTATTTCTGCTCTTCTTTGTTTATAATCTCCCCTGGGCAAGTCATCCACTTTCAAGTCATGAGGAACTGAACAAAGGAGACTAAGAATGAGTAGCCAAAGACATAGAAGGAAAAGTTAGAGTGTGAAAAGTTGGAGTGTGTTATGTCAAAGAAGCCAAGATAATGTTTTACGAAGGAGGAACCGAAAAAGAAGCCAGGTGTGGGGGCTCACATCTATAATCCCAGTACTTTGGGAGGCCAAAGTGGCAGGATTGCTTGAGCCCAGAAGTTTGAGACTAGCCTGGGCAACATGGCGAGACCCTGTCTCTACCAAAAAAATAAACAAATAAAAATAAAAAATTTAGCAGGGCATGGTAGCACAAACCTGTGGTCCCAGCTACTTGGGAGCCTGAAGTGGGAGGATCACTTGAGCCTGGGAGGTCGAGGCTGCAGTAGGCCATGATCATGCCACTACACTCCAGCCTGGGCAACACAGCAAGACCCTGTCTCTAAAAATAAAAATAGAAAAGGAGAGAGTAGTCAATAGTATTCAATGCCACTGAGAGATTAGGTAAAATGTAGACTTAATATGTCCATGGCTTCCCAATGCCTACAGGATAGAGTCTAAATTTCTCATATTGGCATTCAAGTCCCACAATTCTATCTTTACCTACTTTTCTAACATTTTTTCCCATATCACCTCTAAAATTAGCCCTTTAATAAGGTGCCCTTCAGATAAGGTGCCCTGTTTATTTTACCTAGAACACATATTGCACTCTGCCTACATATCACCATTGGACATATTTTTTGTCCATCACCACTTATCTAAATTCTACTGTTTTTCTAGGTCCTGTCCCTCTTTCACTTCTTCCATGCCTCATCCGTGAAGATTGCTGTGGTGGCCTTGAGAATGTACCTCTCAGATATCTAATCGTAGAGAACATTATTGACTGAGAGCTCCAGCTACTGGCCTCTGAAATTGATCACTGTGTTTGCACCAAGGCTCTGCTTCCCACAGGATGCTTCCAGTCAATGACTGCACATGGCAGAGATACTAAGGCACCCATTCCAGAGAGATGCCAGGTTCCTCTGACAGGCAACTGACTTGAGAAATCCCAAACTGCCTTTTCAAACTTTCCTTAGAACTGCAATGGGGTATAAAATTCTTCAATCCAATCTTTCTTCCTTCACTCTGGGTCAGACTTGCATTGCAGTGTGATGGCTTTCCCTGCCTCCCCTATTTGCCTATTTGTCCCC
This sequence comes from Papio anubis, assembly GCF_008728515.1. NCBI lineage: Eukaryota > Metazoa > Chordata > Mammalia > Primates > Cercopithecidae > Papio > Papio anubis. Next base: position 155,459,752 of record NC_044977.1, on the reverse strand, counting down.
CCATTTTATCTTTTTTTTTTTTTTTGAGATGGAGTCTTGCTCTGTCGCCCAGGCTGGAGTGCTGTGGTGCAATCTGGGCTCACTGCAACCTCCACCTCCCAGGTTCAAGTGATTCTCCCTGCTGCAGCCTCTTGAGTAGCTGGGATTACAGGTGCCTGCCACCACGCCCAGCTAATTTTTGCATTTTTTAGTAGAGATGGGGTTTACGCCCATGTTGTAGGATTGGTCTTGAACTTCTGACCTCAGGTGATCCGCCTGCCTGCCGACACTCTGAGATGCTGTGATTATGAGGCGTGAGCCACCGCTGCCTGTACCACCCCCATTTTATCTTACAGGCATTTCCTCTAATAAATTTCTTACACAGTTAATCCTCAGGGTCCTAGACTAACATAAGTAGTACCAGGACTGGTCCAAGAAAATAGGTGGTAGGATGGGAATTTGGATTAGCTCATCCACTGCCCAGCAGGCAAAAAGGATGCCATGCTGGTTAATAGGTGGGGCACAGACAGTCCCTGCCATAAGGTGGTAGCTCAACTGCCAAAGACTTCACTAGTGTTTACCTGGGAAAATGTTTCAGTGGAGGGTAATGCCCTGGCAGATGTGATGATGCAGTTATTCAAAAACAAGGGAGACAGGGAGGACAATTTCTACAGAGAGAGTAAAGTTGGGTGGTTACTTCTAAGTTGTATTGATGTCCTGTTGAGAAATAATGAGAGACTGAGGGCAGTTAACAAGCAGTTTTTAGTGAAGTGGGAAAGCCATAGAGGCCTTTGGGATAGCCTATAAAGAGACCCTTATCTCTGGCAGAGGAGGGGTATGCATTGCTGAGTGGCAGGCTGAATACCTAATTGTTAGAGTAGCTGAGCTGCTGAGACATGAGAATGCTCTGCCAAAGCAGGTCTGGAATTGCCTTCTAATAGTGCTGAAGTATCAGTAGGGAGGCAGCAGTCTGGATGGGTGGGGTGCCATCCTTCAGGACACAGTGTATGTATTAAATCCGAGCCCTCTCTATGGTGCCATGTCTTCAATAGGAAGAATACATGGGTCTGGAAAGCAAAGGATAGAAGCAGGGGTGACCCCACTAACACTCAAATGTCCCACTGAGACAATGTCCACTGAGGGACAGGAGTTGCTTCTTGTCCCTGCAACTCTTTTTGAGTCGGTCTGGCTGTATGTAAGCGCCCAGGCTGGAGTGCAGTGGTAGCGATCTCGGCTGCACTGCAAGCTCCGCCTCGGGTTCACGCCATTCTCACGCCTCAGCCTCGATAGCTGGGACTGCTGAAAGCCAGCCTGCATACGGCTAGTTTTTATTTTAGTAGAGCGGGGTTTCACCATATTAGCCAGGATGGTCTTGATCTCTCGTGCGATCCACACGCAACGCGCCCGGCCTCCCAAAGTGCTGGGATTACAGGCGGTATTTTGCCCGGCCTTTTTGAGAGAGTCTCGCTGTCTCCCAGGCTGGAGTGCAGTGGCGTGATCTTGACTCTGCAAGCTCCGCCTCCGGGTTCGCGCCATTCTCCGCCTCAACCTCCCCAAGTGAGCTGGGACTACGAAGCAGCCACGCCCGGTGCCCAGCCCGCTAATTTTTATATATTTTTAGTAGAGACGGGTTTAGCATGTTAGCCAGTTAGTCTCGATATCGGCACCGTGATCCACACCACGCCTGGGCCTCCCAAAGATGCTGGTTATTGAGCTTGAGCCACCGTGCCCGCGGCGTCCCTTAACTCTTGATCCTGCAGGGGTTAAGTCCTGGTCCCCAAACAGGGGTATACTCTTACCAGGATGCATCCAAAGTCCCATTGAGGCCAGGCATGGTGACATGCCTCATCCCCAGCACTTCTGGAGAAAAACTGAGCAGGCCTGATCAGCTTGAGGTCAGGAGTTTGACCTGGCCTGGGCAACATGGTGAAACCCTGTCTCCTGAAAAAGCTAAAAACTGGCGAGGGAGTGTGGTGGCTGCATGCCTGTAATCCCAGCACTTTGAGGGCAAAAGTGGAGTGGATCCTTGAGGTCAGGAGTTCAAGCAGCCTGACCAACATGGTGAAATCCATCTCTACTAAAAATGCAAAAATTACCCAGGCATGGTGGTGCACACCTGTAATTCCAGCTACTCAGGAGGCTGAGGCAGGAGAATCACTTGAACCTGGTAGATGGAGGTTGCAGTGAGCTGTGATTGCGCCACTGCACTCCAGCCTGGGCGACAGGTGAGACTCCGTCTCAAAAACACTTTAAAAAGCAAAATTAGCCAGGTGTGGTACCTGTAGTTCCAGCAACTTTGGAGGCTGAGGTGGGAGGACCACTTGAACCCAGGAGGTTGAGGCTGTGGTGAGCCGTGATTGCACTACTGCACTCCAGCCTGGGTGACAGAAATAATCTCAAAAAAAAGAAAAGAAAAAAAAAAAAGATTCTATTGAACCACAATCTACAGCTGCTGCCAGGGCACTTTGGACTCCTTCTGTCCAGGAAGCAGTGGGCAAAAACAGGAGTCACCATCCTGGCAGGAGTCAGTGACCCTGCTCGGTAGAGGGCTGCTTTTACACAACAGGGACAAAGAAGAATACATGTGGAACCTAGGTGACCCACTTAAGTGCCTCCTGGTACTCTCTTGCTCTGTTGTAAACTGAATATGAAGTAACACTGGCTTGAGAAAGGTATAGTTAACTTTCTGGTTCAGATACTTCCAGAATGAAAGTTTGAGTCCCTTCACCAGGTAAGTCACCAAGATCTGCCAAGGTGAGGGGATTGAAGGATGAATAGTGCAGGAAGGAGAGAACAAGATTGATTGCAGCGACAGAGGTTGCAGTTCTTTCCACTACTTTCCCTCATCTGAGTTTCCCCTGTGGGAGGAAAATAAAATCTTGGGACCCCAAATTCATTATGTCAAAGGGAAAAACTTGGGAACTGAGTCATGCAAAAACTACCTTCCTTTTGTTCCTAGATAGAGAGGTGTAACTTCACAGACTTACTTTATCTTATGTAAAATGTAGATCTACTGAGCCTTGCATAATGAACGTTTCCCCTCAGTCTTCTCTTTTCACATGTAAAATGTGGATTTGGTGAGCCTTACAAGAATGTGACCCCTTACCTCACTACCTACACTCCCTTTTTTTTTCTCTTATCCTTCCCCTCCTGCCACTCTTTCCCCTTTAAATATTGAAGACTTTCAAAACACTCTTTGGAAAAAGCAAAGGCCACAGACCTGTGTCTCTTTTTCCTTGTCTCTTGTGACTTATGTCTCTTTATCCTTGGTGAATCCTTGGCAAAATAAACCTCTAAATTGATCAAGACCTGTTTCAGATGCTTTTTGGGTTATAGCTCTCAGGAATAAAGGTCCACAGAAACCATAAAGGAGCTAGCTGCTCCCTAAACCTGAGGGAAAAAGTAGATCTGTGTGGTGCAAATGGTAGACTGTGGTGGCCATAAGAATTCACCTCTCGGCCGGGTGTGGTGGCTCATGCCTGTAATCCTAGCACTTTGGGAGGCCGAGGCAGGTGGATCATGAGGTCAGGAGATCGAGACCATCCTGGCTAACACGGTGAAACCCCATCTCTACTAAAAATACAAAAAAAAAAAAAATACCACCAGGCATGGTGGTGGGCACCTGTAGTGCCAGCTACTCGGGAGGCTGAGGCAGGAGAATGACATGAACCCAGGAGGCGGAGCTTGCAGTGAGCTGAGATCACGCCACTGCACTCCAGCCTGGGCGACAGAGCGAGACTCTGTATCAAAAAAAAAAAAAAAAGAATTCACCTCTTAGGTCTTTAAATGCAAGGAATCTAAACCACCAAGGGCCCCAGCTGGGACCCTCTGCAATCCATGGCTGACTGTAGTATGAGGCCGTGCTTCTTGAAGACTGCTCCCAGCCCGTGACTGTGTGGCAGGTCCATTCCTGGGAGATGAGGCTCATCTGGTGGGTGACTTTGCTCAAAGACGTCCTGATGCTCAACTTTCCTTGGTCTGCTCTGCAGTCTAAGAGGCTTCCATTCAACCTGCCTTCCATGTTTCCCTCTCTCTCTCTCACTCAGGGTCAGATTTAATTTACACTATTTACATAGCCCAAAGCTCTCCAAGACTTCCCTGGCTCCCTCACCATTTTTTCTCACAGGTATTTCCCTAATAAACTTCTCCCACATGTAATCCTGTCTTGGCATCGGCTTCTTGGCAGACCTGGACTAAGCACCTGCCCTAAGCCCCCACATGTCAGTGATAACCTCCTACTTTGAACTGTTAGAGCACTTCCCCCGACCACTTACTTGACACTTCCCAAATGCTGCCTAGAAAATAAAATCTTTCTATGTATACATCTTCCCCATTCATTTAGAAGACTCCTGGAGATAGTCACCACTATATCACCCTGGCCAACCCCTACATGTCATGCAGTGCTATACATAAAAGGAGCTTAGTTCAACCATCCTAGGAAAGAAGTTGTCACAAGCACTGTGCTGTTCAGACAACCCTGTGGCCCAGAATTGATATTTTCCACTTAAACTTCCCAGTGTACTATCTCTTTTTCCATTCCCCAAATCAGCTACTCAAAACTGTTCTCCACTTTTCCAGGGTCCTTTAATCCTCAGTACCTTGCCCCACTTCATACATTTTCCCATATACATTGGCCCAGTAGAGGGTGTGGCATACATAGATAACTCTCAACTAAAAATCTGTGATCCTTCTTCTGCTGTGTGGAGTTGCTACTGGAAAGTGGCTGGTGAGACAGGGAGTACATTGTCATCCTTGCTCTTGCGTCCAGGAGGAGGTGGGGTCTTTAATAAACAGGGCTTGCCTTCCACTTGTCTTCTTCCCCATTCTCCAGTTGAATACAGAAAACTCTAGGGATGATGAACCCACAAGACAGAAGCAGCCTGGGTCCTTAAATCACCGCATGGGGGAAAGCTGCCCACCATGTGGAAGAATAGCTACACTAGAATGTCAGGGTGAACAAGAAGCTTCTATTATGTTAAGTAACTTAAACCTTGGGGTTTGTTACAGTTTCTAGCATTATTCTAAGTAGTATAGAGATCATCTGTCCTTTTCTAAAATCTTTCTTATGCTGGGGTGTGAGCACGTTACTTTGTCTCTGCCAATTTGATGTTCCCACTCGATACTATAAGTGGGGGAGCCCACTATGCAAAGATACTTGACATTATGAAAACTATTCACAGTGGCCTTGCGAATCCAGAAGCAGTCACAGCAAGGTCTGTCAATAGTGGTATCTAGGTCAATGTCCACTGTTCTTGTGGCATGAGCTTAGCTGTGTTTTTCTGCTTCTAGATTATCTTGCTTTTTGACTCTTTCTATCCTCCTTGATAATTCCTTCCTTCTAATAATTCATTTTCTTCTTTAGGTATCCAGGATCAGTTCCCATGTATACTGTCTTTCCCACCTACTCTGGATTCTTTTCCCAAACTAGAGTGGGATTATCACCTTTTTTTTTTTTTTTTTTTTTGAGATGGAGTCTTGATCTGTCACCCAGGCTGGAGTACAGTGGCACCATCTCGGCTCACTGCAACCTCCGCTTCCTGGGTTCAAGCAATTCCCCTGCTTCAGCCTCCCAAGTAACTGGGACTACAGGTGCACACCGTCACTCGCGGCTCATTTTTTCTTTTGTATTTTAGTAGAGACAGGGTTTCACCATATTGCCCAGGCTGGTCTCGAACTCCTGAGCTCAGGCAATCCACCCGCCTCTGCCTCCCAAAGTGCTAGGATTACAGGTATAAGCCACCGCGCCCTGCCGGGATTATCACTTATTAAACATCTGTTGCATACCCTGTACTCTATATATGTTTTCTCAATTTAATCCTTCCAACTATTCTAGAGGGTCAATATTATTATCATGATTTTATAAGTGAAAAAACTGTTGCTCAAAGAGATTAACTGATTTGTGTAGTTACACTGCTTGTTAGTATCATTTGGAATCCAGTTTTTACGGCACCAAAGCATACTTTCCATTCTACCAGAAACGCTTCACTAGTTCATAACGATGACAACACTTCTCTGCAGGGCTCTTTCTAGCCTGTGACTGGTTCTGGAAGTGAGGAATGCATCAATATTTACTTAATCCTTTCCTACATACAAAAGGGGTTGTAAAGAAAGTTCTGTTGTTGCAGCTGTTTTCTAAGCCTTCAAACAATATTGTTTTTCTTTTCACTTTTTCTTTTCCTTCCCTCCCCTGCTTCTGTCTGTCTTTCCAAAACAACAAACTAAGGGTAACTGCAGAAGGTACAGTGGTGGCACTGCAGTCTAAGAATGCTTCTTCCCAAACTTCCCTCTTTTTCTCCTTCACTCAGGATCACACTGACATCAATCACAGGGTTGAAATTTTGGGCGAGTTGGATGGGAAGAACCATATCCTAATAAAAAGTAATGATTGTTATTACTTTTTTTTTTTTTTTTTGAGACGGAGTCTTGCTCTGTTGCCCAGGCTGGAGTGCAGTGCGTGTCCTTGGCTCACTGCAAACTCTAACTCCCGGTTCAAGCCATTCTGCTTCAGCCTTCCAAGTAGCTGGGATTACAGGCGTGCACCACCATGCCCAGCTAATTTTTGTACTTTCAGTAGAGACGGAGTTTCACTGTGTTAGCTAGGCTGGTCTTGAACACCTGACCTCAAATGATCCGTCCGCCTCCGAAAGTGCTGGAATAACAGGCACGAGCCACCGCACCCAGCCTTGAAAATACGTTTGTCAAGTAGGAAGATAAAACCTATTTTATTTAAAAGTTTGTGTATCAAAAGACACGGTCAAAAGAGTGCAAAGGGCTGGGCGTGGTGGCAATCTTTATTACTTTTGATGTTCCCCAGTGAGTATATCTTAAATGTCAACACCACCCGTGGGAAACTAGATAGGTTTCCCATGCTTCATGGGAAAGAAGCTGGCTCTAGTAATGGAGCTGAGCGTCAGATAATCCCCTCTTCACAGAGAAACTAGAGTTGCAAGGGAGAAAGTTCTTTCAATGACTGAATACCCCATGTATCTGGAACCACTGGGTACTGGAAACATAGAAATAAAAATGATAGAGTCCTTATCCAAAATAAGCTTATAATCCAGTAGGGAGTCATATATGAATAGCTAATTTGTTTCCAGTTTCTAGATGTTAACCTCAATTGCTTTAGAACAGCATAATTCATACCAAAAGCTCAAAATCACCCATTATAATAAAAATAATTGTGAAAGTATCATAACTCACAGAGTCTTTTAGAAATGCAGGAGGAATTATAAAAGAAAAAGAAGAAGAGAGGCCACTAATTAAAAGAAACATTTCTTAATCTAGTGCCATGACTCTTGTCTTAGAATTTTCTACGCAGCTGGAAGAGGGATAGGAAAAGTGAGGATGGAGAATGAGGGAAAAAGAAAGAGTATTTCTTGTATCACAGCTGCGCTTTGACTTGCCTGTAACCCAGTATCAGTATCCAGAAGGGAGAGAATCACTAAGGCTGTTTTGGTTGAAATAGGAAAGGGCATCCTCACGGAGTTAGGGTCAGTATATTCAGAAGGCAAGACTGGAGCTGTTCTTGTGAGTTCAGGGGCTCTTTGAATCTACCTCCCGTTTCGTATCTTCTACCGTTCCAGCCAGGTGAACCGAGCATACCACGGTTCTCAAAACATACATCCCCATTCCATTACCAGGGATGCATTTTTTGTTTTGTGTTGTTTTGTTTTTGTTTTGAGACAAGGTCTCTCTAAGTTGCTCAGGCTGGAGTTCATAGGCATAATCATAACACACTGCAGCCTCAAACTCCTGGGCTCACACGACTCTTGGCCTCTCCAGTAGCTGGGACTACAGGTGTGTGCCACTGCCTGTGGCTAAGGTATAAATCTAAATGGAATTGGAGCATATTGTAGGTAGCAACGGTGAGGTCATCAGCAAAATCTGAAGAAGTGGGCTGGATGCGGTGGCTCACACCTGTAATCCCAGCACTCTGGGAGTCCAAGGCAAGTGATCGCTTGAGCTCAGGAGTTCGAGACCAGCCTGAGCAACACAGCAAACTCCCATCTCTACAAAAAATACAAAACTTAGCCAGGTGTGGTGGTGCGCACCTATCCCAGCTACTTGGGGGCTGAGGTGGGAGGATTGCTTGTGCCTGGGAGGGTGGGGCTTCAGTGAGCTGCCTTTGTGCCATTGTACTCTAGCCTGGGTGACAAAGTGAGACTCTGCCTCAAAAAAAAAAAAAAATCTGGAGAAGTAATTTTTTTTCTTTTCAAGATGAGGGTCTTGCCATTCTGCAACAGATTCTCGAAGCCAGGAGTTACAGCACTATAATCCCAAAATGCTGGGATTGCAGGCATGAGCCACCAGGCCCCACCATGAAGTAATTTTAAAGCAACATATCAAGGTGGTACTGTCACAGAAATAGGAACAAACTATGGGAATACAAAAGAAGAATGCAGTAATTTTCTGGGATGGAAGGCACATTAGGTATTAGAAGGAAGGGAAGTAATGCCATCAGGAAAAGCAAGACAGCGAAGGGAGTGTTCTTGGAGAAAGATACCTAGTGGGCTGGAGGGAAGGTAGGAGAAAGCCTCAAGCAAAGAACTTAACTGGGTGGAGAAGAAAATAAGGAGACAGTGGTGGCCTGAGGGCTCGTGTGCATGGGGCAGACTTGTGTTTCACAGGGCTCACCTTGCTGGGAGACTGAGGGGTGGAAGTAGAGAAGGGGCAGATTGTTAAGTTGAGGACAGGGGAAAAGGAGAAGCTAAGAGACAGGAAGACAGACAACTGGTTAGTGAAGAATAGAGAGACAGGAACCATAGAGTACAGAGGCCAGGGCTGCATATTCAGCATCAGTAGGAACAACATAAATGATTCTGGCCAGACCAAGGATTTCCACATGAAGTTTGGTGACCAGACACCTGGGGGGCACTCAGGTAATCAGAGAAAGTGGAAGTCTCTCTCACCTAGACAGTACTGTTAAAATGTAGAACTTGATAAAAGCTATCAATGAGAAACAAAAAGCAGATGCAAGTTTAGAGGAAGAAGAGGTGCTTGTAACTGAGAAATTGTGGATATGCTTTGTAGAAGAAACGGTGTTTGGGACAGGATGCATGGGCTTTGGACATGCAGAAATGGGGTTGGGGAGAACAGCAAGGAACAGCAAGAATCCGTGGTGACCTAGTATAGTGGGTTGAATTGTGTCCCCCTAAAAGACATGTCCAAGTCCTAAGACCTGGTATCTGTGGATGCGACCTTATTTGGGAATAGGGTCTTTGCAGATGTAATTAAGTTTAGGATTTCTTTCTTTTTTTTTTTTTTTTGAGACGGAGTCTCACTCTGTCGCCCAGGCTGGAGTGCAGTGGCACGATCTCGGCTCACCACAAGCTCCGCCTCCTGGGTTCACGCCATCCTCCTGCCTCAGCCTCCCGAGTAGCTGGGACTACAGGCGCCCGCCACCTCGCCCGGCTAGTTTTCTGTATTTTTTTAGTAGAGACGGGGTTTCACCGTGTTAACCAGGATGGTCTCGATCTCTTGACCTCGTGATCCGCCCGTCTCGGCCTCCCAAAGTGCTGGGATTACAGGCTTGAGCCACCGCGCCCGGCCAAGTTTAGGATTTCTAAATGAGGTCATCTTAGATTTAGGATGGGCCCTAAATTCAATGACTGGTGACTCATAAGAGAAAGGGGAGGCTGGGCATGGTGGCTCACGCTTGTAATCCCAGCACTTTGGGAGGCCGGGGCAGGCAGATCGCGAGGTCAGAAGTTCAAGACCATCCTGGCCAATATGGTGAAACCCTGTCTCTACTAAAAATACAAAAACTAGCTGGGCCTGGTGGTGCGGCGCCTGTAGTCCCAGCTACTCGGGAGGCTGGGCAGGAGAATCACTTGAACTGGGGAGGCAGAGGTTGCAATGAGCCGAGTTCATGCCACTGCACTCCAGCCTGGTGACAGAGGGAGACTCCATCTCAAAAAAAAAAGAAAAAAGAAAAAGGAAGAGAGGTCACAGATACCAGGATACAGGGAAGAAGGCCACACAAAGACAGAGGTAGAGATGGGTATCAGGCTGCCACAAAACAAGGAACACCAGAGCTTCCAGAAGCCGGAAGAGGCAAGAAAGGATTCTGTCCTGGAGCCTTTGGAGAGAGCATAGCCCTCAACACATCTTGATTTTGGACTCCTGGTTCCCCAAACTGTGAGAGAACACATTTCTGTTGTTTTACCACTAACTTTGTGGTAATTTGCTACAGCAGCCCAAGGAAATTAAAATACCTAGCATAATTTGTATGAGTTCTGCCAGCTACCATGGGCAGTCTGTTAGCAGAATCAGAATGATCCAAAAGAAGCCTTGGGCCAAGGCACCGGTGATCTAAATGGAATTCAAGGGCTTGAGGGAGGCCAGAGTGTACAGTAGGCAGACTGAGGGAATTAAAAGGTTACACGGAAAAGATGGACCAGATTCAGTGTGAAGGGCGTGGGAAAGGTAGCAGAAAAGGAGGTGATAGAGAGAACTGCCAGGTTCCACTCCTAGACGTGAAGCAATTCTTAGTGATTACAAAGCCCAGTGTGTGGGCGGCTGGAGTGGAACAGAGTTGAAGGCCCTTCATGTTGAGAAGGCTGAGGAATTCCTAGGCCATAGAATCAGAGGATATCAGCATGAAGACTGAATGGAGTCTGAGAATGGCAGTGGAAGGCAGGGAAGGGGAAAAGTGAGCCCGATGTGGAAATCACAGGACAAGGGAGAGGAGGGCTTGTGGTGGAGGTCAGGGGAATGCTGAAAGGGTGGTACCAACAGAGGGTAAAAACGGCAAGTGAAAAGCAGCTCAGCAAGAATGGAAACAGCGGCCAGGCATGGTGGCTCACGCCTGTAATCCCAGCACTTTGGGAGGCTGAGGTGGGCGGATCATGAGGTCAAGGAGATTGAGACCATCCTAGCTAATATGGTGAAACTCCGTCTCTACTAAAAATACAAAAAAATTAGCCGGGCGTGGTGGCAGGCACCTGCAGTCCCAGCTACTCAGGAGGCTGAGGCAGGAGAATGGTGTGAACCCGGGAGGCGGAGTTTGCAATCAGCTGAGATCGCACCACTGCACTCCAACCTGGGCGACAGAGTGAGACTTCGTCTCAAAAAAATAAAAATAAAATAAATAAATAAATAAATAAAAAGAATAGAAACAGCTAGAAGCAGCTCTGGAAAAAGGAACAAATCAGCTGTGCTCTTTTTTTCTTCCTTTTCTCTTTTTTTTTTTGAGACGGAGCCTGGCTCTGTGGCCCAGGCTGGAGTGCAGGGGCGCAATCTCGGCTTACTGCAAGCTCCCCCTCCCGGGTTCACGCCATTCTCCTGCCTCAGCCTCCTGAGTAGCTGGGACTACAGGCATCTGCCACCACGCCTGGCCATTTTTTACTTTTTTTATTTTTAGTCCAGACGGGGTTTCACCGTGTTAGTCAGGATGGTCTTGATCTCCTGACCTCGTGATCCGCCTGCCTCCGCCTCCCAAAGTGCTGGGATTACAGGCATGAGCCACCGCGCCGGGCCTGCTCTTTCCCATAGAGCCCAGGGAGTCAGAAAAGATAAGGATTTCTCAAGGTGGCTTGGAAAATGTGTGTAGTCTGGGGACAACTGGGTTGGGTTCCATGTCTTTTAAATTTTTTTAAATTTTATTTCTTTTTAGAGACAGTCTTGCTCTGTCACCCAGGCTGGAATGCAGTGGCGCCATTATAGCTCACTGCAGCCTCAAACTCCTAGGCTCGAGGGATCATCCTGCCCAAGCCTCTGGAATAGCTAGGACTACAAGTGTGTACCACCATTGCTGGCTAACATTTTAATTTTTTGCAGAGATAATGTCTTGCTATGCTGCCCAGGCTGGTCTCAAACTCTTGGCCTCAAGCAGTCCTCCTACTTCAGTCTCCTCAAGTGCTGAGATTACAGATGCGAGTCACTGTGCATGGCCTAGGCTCTAGGTCTTATTAAGAATTTTTTTTTTTTTTTTTGAGACGGAGTCTCGCGCTGTCGCCCAGGCTGGAGTGCAGTGGCACGATCTCGGCTCACTGCAAGCTCCGCTTCCCGGGTTCACGCCATTCTCCTGCCTCAGCCTCCTGAGTAGCTGGGACTACAGGCGCCCACCACCGCGCCCGGCTAATTTTTTGTATTTTTAGTAGAGACGGGGTTTCACTGTGGTCTCGATCTCCTGACCTTGTGATCCGCCCGCCTCGGCCTCCCAAAGTGCTGGGATTACAGGCTTGAGCCACCGCGCCCGGCCAAGAATTTTAAGTAGAATTTAAGCTAGGACTCTTGGGGTCTAATCTCGGCATCAAAGAAACACAGTTCAGCAATAACAATGTGAATTTTCAGCCTGGGCAACATAGAGAAACCATTGTCTCTACAAAAAAATTAGAAAATTAGGGCCAGGTGTGGTGGCTAACACCTGTAATCTCAGCACTTTGGGAGGACAAAGTGGGCGGATCTCTTGAGATCAGGAGTTCAAGGCCAGCCTGGCCAACATGGTGAAACCCCGTCTCTACTAAAAATACAAAAAAATTAGGCACAGTGGCATGCACCTGTAGTCCCAGCTACTTGGGAGGCTGAGGCAGGAGAATCTTGAATCCGGGAGGTGGAGGTTGCAATGAGCGAAGATGTGCACTCTAGCATTCCAGCCTGGGTGACAGAAGGAGACTCTGTCTCAAAAAATAAAAAAATAAAAAATTAGCCAGGCTTGGTGGCATATGCCTGTAGTCCCACCTATGTGGGAGGCTTAGGTGAAGAATTGCTTGAGCCCAGGAGGTCAAGGCTATAGTGAGTCATTATCACAACGCTGCACTCTAACCTGGAGAACAGAACAAGACCCTATCTCAAAAAAAGAAAAAATAAAGATAAATGTAAATTTTAAGCACTTCATTTTTTACTCAGTTAAGACACACACACACACACACACACACACACACACACCCCCAAGGAGAGAAGTACATAATTAATGCACAACAAAAATCTTAAAAATCTAGCCGGCATGGTAGCATGTACCTGTAGTCCCAGCTACTCAAGAGGCTGAGGGGGGAGGATCACCTGAGCCCAGGAGTTTGAGGCTGCAGTGAGCTGTGATCCTGTCAATCCACTCCAGCCTGGGTGACAGAGTGAGACCCTGTCTCAAAAAATAAAAAAAATCTTTAAAATCTCTTCTGTCCACATGGATGACAGCTATTCTCACAAATTTCCTCTCTCTCACTCCCTTTACTCCTAACCACCCCAAACTCTATTGTGAGAAGACATCTGGACTGTACTGAATATAGTAACTGAGAGCCCCAGCTGTTGCTCTGAAATTCACTGCTGAAATTTGCACTGAGGTCACACCTTCCATGGGCTGCTCCCAGCATAGCTGCAGCAAAAATACTTTGGCTCCTGTACTCCCCAACAACCTTGCTGAACTTTCCTTAAAACTGCACGGTATTCTGAGAAGCTCCCACCCACCTTCCTTCCTTCCCTCTCTTCCTGACTGGAGGTCAGATTTGCATTGCAATCTGATGGGCCTCCCAGCTTTTCCCACTGTCTCCCCACTTACTCTCACAGGTGGTTTCTCTAACTGATTTCTTTCTTTTTTCTTTTCTTCTTTTTTTTTTTTTTGAGATGGAATCTTGCTCTGTCACCCAGGCTGGAGTGCAGTGGTGCGATCTTGGTTCACTGCAACCTCCACCTCTCAGGTTCAGGTGATTCTCCTGCCTCAGTCTCCCGAGTAGCTGGGATTATAGGTGTGCTTCACCATGCCCGGTTAATTTTTGTCTTTTTAGTAGAGCTGGGGTTTCACCATCTCGGCCAGGCTGGTCTCCAACTCCTGACCTCAGGTGATCTGCCTGCCTTGGCCTCTCAAAGTGCTGGGATTACAGAAGTGAGCCACTGCACCTGGCCCCCTTATTTGATTTCTTGCATGTTAATTCCCCACTTGGCAGTTGCTTCTCTGAAGACCCAGACTAAATTGTGACCTCTTCCATTTCCTCCTTCCTACCATTGCACTGATCCTTGCTGAAAGTTGTAACTGACTGGGCTAGAATGGCCAGAAAATGTTGGCACCTCACTGTCCCCCATCCATCCTCATTCCTTGTGGAAGGAAGTGAACAAATACTCTGAAATGTATCACTGTCCTTCACTTGAAGGAGAACTCATGAAAATTTCTGGTACATAAGACCATCTCAGGATACTACTGGTAATCTAGTAGGTAACACTTAAAGAGTACTTCACATTTGCCAGGCATTATGTAGGAGCTTTATGTGCATTCTCACATTTAAACCTTATGACTTGGCCAGTGTGGTGGCTCACCCCTGTAATCCCAAAACTTTGGGAGGCCAAGGCGGGCGGATCACTTGAGGTCAGGAGTTCGAGGCAAGCCTGGCCAACATGGTGAAACTCCATCTCCACCAAAAATACAAAAAAATTAGCTGGGCATGATGGCACATGCCTGTAATCCCAGCTACTTGGGAGGCTGAGGCAGAAGAATTGCTTGAACCTGGGATGGTGAGGTTGCAGTAAGCCGAGATTATACCACTGCACTCGACCCTGAGTGACAGAGCAAGACCCTGTCTCAAAAAAAAAATAAAAAATAATAAATAAATAAATAGATAAATAAAAATAAACTTTACAACTCTGAGGTAGAACTATTATTATTCCAGTTTTACGTAAGTGGAAACTGAGGCTAAGTTGTCCAAGTCACACAGAAGTAACTGGCAGAGTTGGAACTAACCTCAGGACAGTCTAACACCAATGACTGGGCTCTTGTCATTATGTCATGGGTAAGAAACTCAGAACACAAGGGTTTCACAGATCACCCCCTCTCCACTTTTACTGAGGAAACTGAGATGCTTAGGTGAATGACCCTGTGTTATCCAGGAAGTCAGGGCAGAAGTTAAGATTTGCACCCAGGTGTTGACTCCAGATTTTCAGCTCTACTGTCTCAGATAGTGAGAAAACTAAGAGATCAGGGTGATTCCTGTCTCACTATGGAGAAAAAAACTCAAACACAGCATCCAGTTGGGGGACTAAGGACAGGAAAGCAGCCTAGAGCATAGTGGTATTAGAGGGCAACTACTGGATAGTTCAACCTCCTCCTACCCCCACCCACCTGCCCCAAGTTGGAGCTTGCACCTGAGGTCTGAGGAACAACATTACAGATCTATAGAACTATGGAGGACAGTGAGGAAGAAGTGGAGGGAGAGAGGACTAGCTGGAGGAAGCAGTTAAGTTCAGTGAGCCTCCCTGTGTTGGGTTTTCTACTAAGCACTGGTTATCTAAAGTTAAATAAGAAAAACTTCCTTGCTTCTGAGGATCAGGATAGACTGCATGGAGGAGATGATACCTGAGCAGGTTTCAGAGCCTGAAAAGACATAGAGGAGTGGGCAAAAACCTCTGGACTCACATGCAATTGCCTATTTGCTAGCTCGATTCAATTTCACAAATACATTCTAAAGGTCTTCTCTGCGTTGGGCCTTGTTCCAGGTGCTGGGACCACAGTGGTGAGTAAATCAGCTACAGTCCCTGCCCTCTGGCTGGAAAGTCTGCCTAGGAAGACAGCTAAACAATCTTAACACAGTGTGAGATGTGCTTTATGTAAGAAACCTACAGAGTATTGTGGGACAAAGGAGTCCAATTGTCCCCAGGCCAAAGCAAGTCCCAATTTCTGGACATGAAAAAATTCTTCACAATCTAATGCCATTCTCACTTTCCCATCTCATTTACCACCATTTCCCCAAAAGCTGGGAACACAACCAAATATGTGTGTGTGTGTGTCTGTGTATGTGAATCTGAACATGCCAGGCCTTTGCTCACACTACTTCTGTTCCCTGGCATATGGATGCTTTCTTGGAGATACTCTCCTCAACACACTCAGCCTTACTCAAATTCTCTCTTGTGCTCCCAAGGCCAGCCCTTTGTCCATCTGCCTCTCTAGGTTGGTGAAGTCTTTAAAGCAAGGACCCAAATGCAAGGTCAAGAGTACCCATTATGGAGTTATACAGATACAGGTGGGCTTTGCCTAGACAGGAGGCTTTGGCATTTTAGCTGCCCTGTCTATCTAGATGAACAGTTCTTACTCCAGGAAATGCAATGAGTACTGATGTTTAGTTCTTGGCACATGGTAGGTGCTCAAAAATGTTTTCTGAGTTGAATTGCTTTAACATTAAGGTTGTAGGTCAGAATTTGCACTTTATGAAGGCCCTGGCTATGAGCTGGATCATGGAAAGGCTCATGATCAACTTTAGCAGTTTTCTGTGGCTAAAAATGAGAAATACAAAGCATGTTCTTTGTCTTGAAGACCTGCCTGAGTGGGAGAAACAGATGGTCAAGCTCTCAACAGTACAATTCCAAATTCTTAGAGCAGTGGTTCTTAAACTTTAGTAAGCAGATCAGAATTTAGTAGCAAGCAGATCAGAATCACCTAAAGGTCATCTGCTAAAACAGATGGCTGGCCCCAGCCCCAGAGTTTCTGATTTAAAGGTCTGGGGTAAACTCTGAGAATTCAAGCTTGCAGTTCCAACTCACTCCCAGGTGATACTGAAGTTGCTGGATTGATAAGATTCCCTCCTTGTCCAAACATTGGTCAGGCTCTTCTGAGCTGTCTCTTTGACTAGGCTTGAGCTTGGGCTTCCATGTCTTTCCTTGTGGAATTCCATTTTAGAAAGAATCTTGCCAAGTCAGTTTAGCCAGAATCCTCCATTCCTGATATCTGATTACTCTCCATATCTGGTTTTGATCCATACCGCCACCATCCCCCAGGTGATGTTCGGTTACCCTGACCTGCCTTTGGCAGGAATCCTGTTAGGTCGATTTAGCCAGATTCCCCGCCGATGTTTCCTCTTAGTAATTTTCCATTCCCTGACTTCCACACACTGCCCCTTAGCTATAAATTCCCACTTTGCTATATTCAGCCCAATCGCTCTGACTTACTGCAAAACTCTATCCCTACCTCTGTCAGATTGGGCCTGAATAAAGTTTGCCCTACCATTCTTAAACATGAGTAATTGTCATGAATAATTTTTTCTTTAATGGGATTCATACTTTGAGAACTACTGATTAGAGGTTAAGGGTCCTGTGCTCATTATTTGGCACATATAATGATAGGTCTCTGAGTTTAAATCCTAGCCAACCACATCGTTAGTCTTGGCTTTTTTGTCAGTCTTGGCTTTTTTTTTTTTTTTTTTTTTTTTGAGACAGGGTTTTGCCCAGGCTGGAGTGCAGTGATGCAATCACGGATCACTGCAGCCTCGACCTCCTGGGCTCAAGCAGTCCTCCAGCCTTAGTCTCCCAAGTAGCTGGGGTCACAGATGCAAGTTGCCATGCCCAGCTAATTTTTAATTTTTTTGTAGAGGTGGGATCTCACTATATTGCTCAGGCTGGTCTTGGGCTCCTGGGCTCACCTACATCGGCCTCAATCTTGCCTCTTGATCAAATCACTCATCTCTTCATTTACCTCATCTGTGAAATCCAGATAATAAGCCAGTGCGTGGGAAGTGCAAAAAGCAACACCTGGCACAATGCTTAATAAATGTTGGTTAAATCCTATAATCTTATTTTCTGTAGGAAGTGGGACGACAAAGTTAGGGGTCTAGGAGGTCAGAGAAGAGTAAGGACTATGTCCCTTTCTTGTGCAGCCAGGCGGGCCCTGTACTTTTTGTCTGCGCGACCCTCCTCGGGCAGCATCGGGTCTCGAACTCCCACGCCTTACTCCCAAGCAGGTTCTGTAGTCCAGCCCCCAGTTTCCCTACAGTCAGCCGATGCTGCGCAAGCGCCTTAACCACGCTTTACGCACATGCGTACTCAGGTGCGCCGATAGGGGACGCGCCGGCACAGCAAAAATGGCAGCGGCATTACGGGTGGCGGCGGCTGGGGCAAGGCTCAGCGTTCTGGCGAGCGGTCTCCGCGCCGCGATCCGCGGGCTTTGCAGCCAGGCCACCTCTGTTAACGAACGCATCGAGAACAAGCGCCGGACCGCGCTGCTGGGAGGAGGCCAACGCCGTATTGACGCGCAGCACAAGCGAGTGAGTCCTGAGGGGCCTTAGTGAGTCCCGCCCCTGGCGTCCACGACCTATCACAGCGTGCCCGGCTTGTGGCGTCCGAGGCTTCCCTGCCAATCCGCACGGTGCTTGGAGGGGCGGGGGCGAGGGTGTTCACTTTGAAAACCTGTAGCATTTCTCGTGGAGGCGGGTATAACGAGCAGAAGCACCTGTGTGCTTCTTCACAGTGTTTAACCCTTGGGATTTAGACAGATCTGGCTGGTCTCCAGCCAGCTCACCACTTAAACTTTTGGGCAACGTATTAAATCTCTGTGCGTCATTTTAATAATTCTTCCTTCACAAGCGTATCGTTAGACCATAGATAGCAAAACGATAGGCACTCGGTAAAAACGATGTGCTTGTTCTTCTCGTGCCCCATGAAAGAGTGATGGTAGATTCTTTCTCCTTTGTGGAAGCAGGAAAACTGAACTTAGGCATACTCCACTAACATGAAGTGGGGGATGTGCGCGTGCAGGGAACTTGTGGAACGTCTGCCCGCAGAATGCCTGGTCAAGCTCTTTAGGGCCTTAGCATGCCTCGCCTTGATGGGTAGCAAAGGCATGTGTCGGAAGCAGGTGACTTTCTGGGAGTGCGCAGGCTACTCTCGATGTTTGGCTGGACTGACCAGCTGAGGTTCTGCCACCCACCGCCTGGGTTTTGAGGCGAGAATCGCAGCTGGCCTTCGGAGATAGGCTAGGTGGCCCATTTTGGAGAGGTGACCCCTGACTAGAAACCAGGCTTGCCCAGTGTGTCCATGACTCGTGGGTGTGTCTGGACTGTTGTGCTGAACGAATTAAAGAACCAACGGGAAGGTGCAGAAGTGAAACTCTTACAGGTGAAGAGTATTCAGGCACAACTCACAACCATGAGGGAGGCACTGGGGGAGGGATGGGGTCTTAAAGTGAGGGGATTTGAACAACTCTATATTTGTCTAGTATTGATTCAGGTGTCATAAATTCGCATTTGACAAGGACCCGAAGGTGACAGTTCCTTTTGACACGAGAGTAAAATGTAAATTTAGTGATGGTTTGTGGTACTAGGAGTGCTTTCTCTCTCTCCCCTGGGGCTGCTCTGTTAGGGCTGAGGGAGATGTTAGATCATCCTCTGGAAAGGCCTGTCAGTGTTCCTGTACAACTCTTTCTGTTGGGGCCTATTGCTCAATGCCTCCCTGGAACATCACCCAGCCCTTTCCCAGTTAGATCCTACTGGGTTTAGATGAAGCCTCCAGAAGCTGTTTTTCTTTTGCCAAAGTTGACTTAGGAGGCAGATTTAATATGAACCCCCTCCTGCACCCCTTTTTATTTTTATTTTTTGACACGGAGTTTCTCTCTTGTTGCCCAGGCTGGAGTGCCGTGGTGCGATCTTGGCTCATTGCAACCTCCGCCTCCCAGGTTCAAGCCATTCTCCTGCCTCAGCCTCCTGAATCTCAGCCTCCCGAGTAGCTGGGATTACAGGCGCCCACCACCATGCCTGGCAACTTTTTTTTTTTGTATTTTTAGTAGAGACAGGGTTTCATGTTGGCCAGGCTGGTCTTGTACTCCTGACCTCAAGTGATCCACCCACTTTGGCATCCCAAAGTGTTGGGATTACAGGCGTGAGCCACTGCGCCCAGCCCTGCACCCCTTTTTAAACAATTTTTGACCATTTCCATAGATTTTCCCAGAAGAGGAATTAGTGGGTGAAAGGGTGTAAGTTTTTTATTTATTTATTTTTTTGAGACAGAGTCTCACTCTGTTGCCCAGGCTAGAGTGCAGCGGCTGACTGCAACCTCCGCTTCCCAGCTTCAAGCAATTCTCCTGCCTCAGCCTCCAGAGTACCTGGGGTTACAAGTATGTGTCACCACATCTGGCCAATTTTTGTATTTTTAGTAGAGATGGGGGTTTCACCATGTTGGCCAGGCTGGTCTTGAACTCCTGACCTCAGGTGATCCACCCACCTCTGCCTCCCAAAGTGCTGGGATTACAGAATTTTTTTTTTTCCCTTGAGACAGAGTCTTACTCTGTCACCCAGGCTGGAGGGCAGTGGTGTAATCACGGCTCACTGCATCCTCTACCTTCTGGGCTCCAGTGATCCTTCCACTTCAGCCTCCTACCCAGCTAATATATATATATATTTTTTTTTTTGGTAGAGACACGGTCTTGCTTTGTTGCCCAGGCTGGTCTCAACTCCTGGGCTCAAGCAATCCTCCCACCTTGGCCTTCCAAAATGCTGGGATTACAGGTGTGAGCCACAGTGCCTGGTCAGTATAAATACATTTTAAAAATCTGTATATATGTTGCCAAATTGGTTTCCTAAAAATGTATTCTACTTTACATGACAGTGTATACGATTGCCTTTTTTTTTTTTTTTTTTTTTTTTTAAACACAACTTCACCAGCTTTGGCTACTCTCCTAAGGGGGAAATAATAGCCAATTTGAGGTATGTGGTTTTTTGTTGTTATTGGGGAAAGGGATGGTAGGCTAGGGTATTTGCCTCGGGCTGACAGCTTGCGAGCCCAAGCAATGGAGGCTTTTTTTTTTCTTTTTTGAGACGGTGTCTCACCCTGTCGCCCAGGCTGGAGTGCAGTGGGCCGTCTTGGCTCACTGCAACCTCCGCCTCCTGGGTTCAAGCGATTCTCATGCCTCAGCCTCCTGAGTAGCTGGGACTACAGGTGCGTGCCACTATGCCCCGCTAATTTTTTTTTTTTTTGTATTTTTAGTAGAGACAGGGTATCACCGTGTTAGCCAGGATGGTCTCGATCTCCTGACTTCATCTGCCTGCCTCGGCCTCCCAAAGTGCTGGGATTACAGGTGTGAGCCACCGAGCCTGGCCTTTTTTTCTTTTTCTTTTCTTTTCTTTCTTTCTTTTTTAAAGACAGGTTCTCGCTTTATTGCTCAGGCTGGAGTGTGGTGGGGTGATCACGGCTCACTACAACCTCCGCTTCCCAGGTTCAAGTGATTCTTCTGCCTCAGCCTCTTGAGTAGCTGGGATTACAGGCACGTGCCACCACTCCCAGCTAATTTTTGTATTTTTCAGTAGAGACCAGGTTTCGCCATGTTGTCCAGTTGGTCTCAAGCTCCCGGGCTCAAGTGATGCTCGTCTCAGCCTCCCAAAGTGCTGGGACTACAGGTGTGAGCCACCATGCCCAGCTGAGGCTCTTGATAGATTGAGAGCTCCAACCTCATCTCCTCAAAGAAGTATTTTTTTTTTTTTTTAAAAGGAGTTTCGCTCTTGTTGCCCAGGCTGGAGTGTAATGGCGCGCAATCTCAGCTCACCGCAAGCTCCGCCCCCTGGGGGTTCCAGCGATTCTCCTGCCTCAGCCTCCCGAGTTGCTGGGAATACAGGCGCATGCCACTACACCCGGCTAATTTTGTCTTTTTTGGTAGAGACGTGGTTTCTCCATGTTGGTCAGGCTGGTCTCGATCTGACCTTGTGATCCGCCCGCCTCGGCCTCCCAAAATGCTGGAATTACAGGCGTGAGCCACCGCGCCCGGCCCAAAGAAGCATTTTTAAACTCAAGTGAGCTCTTTAGCATTTTGTGTCCCACTCCCCTTCTACTCAGCCACTCCCTGCTTTGGGGTCATCTCTGTGTCACAGTGTCACTGTCAGGTGTGGGGTCCCTAAGCAGGGGATAGGATAGTAGGAGAAGGAGAAATCCACAGAGGAGGCAGGAGAAGAACCAGGAAGTAGTGTGTCCTTGAGGTGGGAGCTGGGAGCAGCAGGGACCCTCGTGAGGTGAGATGTGCTTCTGTAGGTCTCCCTAGAAAAAACCTGCGTCAGATCCTTTCACTAAGCCTGCTTTAGTTTCCACCACCTGCTTCTGCATTCTTTTTATGGCTCCTTAGGTCTCCAGTAAGTACTTGGGGAACTAGTTAATTGTGTTCCAGGGTCAGGTTCTCCTTATCCCTACTTCTCTACCTTTTCCTCCCCCTATTTCCTTATTCATCTTCCACAGTTGGGTGGCTTCTGGTGCACACTGCCCTGATTTCCATGTCATCTAAAGTCTTTTTTTTTTTTTTTTTGAGACAGAGTCTCGCTCTGTAGCCCAGGCTGGAGTGCAGTGGCCGGATCTCAGCTCACTGCAAGCTCCGCCTCCCGGGTTTACGCCATTCTCCTGCCTCAGCCTTCCCGAGTAGCTGGGACTACAAGCGCCCGCCACCGCGCCCGGCTAGTTTTTTGTATTTTTTAGTAGAGACGGGGTTTCACCATGTTAGCCAGGATGGTCTCGATCTCCTGACCTCGTGATCCGCCCGTCTCGGCCTCCCAAAGTGCTGGGATTACAGGCTTGAGCCACCGTGCCCGGCCATCTAAAGTCTTATAACACCTATCTGCCTTGGACAGGTTGGACAGAATGGAAGCATTTGCATTGAGATGAATGGGCAAATCTGCCCTTCAAGCTTTCCCATGAACAGCCCTTGCTTTGCTTACTAAATTGTCTGTGATGACATCACTGAGTGATCTTTGTTCCATTGTAGGGAAAGCTAACAGCCAGGGAGAGGATCAGTCTCTTGCTGGACCCTAGCAGCTTTGTTGAGAGCGACATGTTTGTGGAACACAGATGTGCAGATTTTGGAATGGCTGCTGATAAGAATAAGGTATTTGTTCAAATGGTGGTGTGAACACTTTTTAGGTGTGGCTCAGCTGGCCTACCCACTAGAATAATAATAAATCTATAAGGCTTTTATCTGAAGTCCTCTGCAGAGGCACTGCAGGCATCACACCTGGCTAATTTTTGTATTTTTAGTAGAGATGGGCTTTCACCATGTTGGTCAGGCTGGCCTGGAACTCCTGGCCTCCCAAAGTGTTGGGACTACAGGCGTGAGCCACTGTACCCTGCCTTGTGTTTCTTTATACGTCCTCCTTCATGTAAGCATAGAGAAGTGGTGGACCTGGGTCTTATTTTGCTTTTAGGAGGGTAGATAAGGCCTAAGATGACGGTGCCCTTCACTCCTATTGATGAAGTGGTAGCCCTGTGCTTGCTGTTGTAGAGCTGGGCAAGTGGGGTGGGATTCCTTCATGTTTCTTGTTCTTATTGATGTTTTAGGAATTTGGGTTTTGTTTTTGTCTTTCATTGAGGCTTAGTGGCCAAATTCATTAAAAGAAGTATTTGGATTTTTTAACCTTTATTTTTGCATTTTTCTGGCAGTTTCCTGGAGACAGCGTGGTCACTGGACGGGGCCGAATCAATGGAAGATTGGTTTATGTCTTCAGTCAGGTATTTCATAACTCTAATAGTCTGAACTTTCTTGGAGGGCAGAGCCAAGAGGAAAATATGTGAACGAAGCCAATCTTGGGGAATGAAAACTTGCTTGTAGTTTGGAGAAAATGAGGGATTTGCTTTGTTTTTCAGTGCATATTTCCAGAATATTGTTTTTTTCTTAGGAAGAGTCCTTAGTTTGTTTTGGGGGAGGATCACAGGGCACTAGCCTTGTACAAAGGTAACCCAGGAACCAGGAATTTATTCCAAGTGAATGAGATTCCTCTTGGCAGGATTGGGTGTGTGCCTGCAGGGCATCTGTGTCCTGGGCAGTATATGTGGACTGGAGAGAGTACAGTGGGTGCAGCCTAGCAAAGGGGAGTTGACTCTCAGAAGCAGCATTCCCCTGAGCTTTGGGCTTTCATGAATATGTTCAGAAAACTTTTATCAGGGTGCCTCAAGACAGATAGTTTGTTCACACACATAGCCGAAGCTATCAATATGTTATTTTACATGCAAAAGGGAATGAAGATTGTTAATCAGCTGACCTTACAGTAGGGAGCGAGCGTAGCCTGATTTATCCAGGTGGGTCCAATGTAATCACAGCGTCCTTAAAAGTGGAAGAGGGAGGTAGAAGAGGAGCTTAGAAGGATATGATAAGAGAAGGACATGATCTGCAGTACCTGGCTTTGAAGATGGGAAAAGGAGACCATTAGCAAAGGAGTGCCCATGGTGTCTAGGAGCTGGCAAAGGCAAGAAAACACATTTTCCCCTGGAGCCTCCAGAACGGAGCACAGCGCTGCTAACCTTAATTTAGCCCAGTCAATCCTGTGTAGCACTTCCAAGTTATAGAACTCTAAGATAATTTGTGTTGTTTCAAGGCACTGAATTTACATTAATTTTTTATAGCAGTAGTAGAAAACTAACACAGAATATTTTGTGTACTATTTTGGATTTGACTTTTTTCTCTCCAGAGGTGTAGATGTATATATAATTTAAAATGCTTAGGTCTTTTTACAGACCTAAAGTTTGATATTAAAATTGGCTGGGCGTGGTGGCTTATGCCTGTAGTCCCAGTACTTTGGGAGGCTGAGACGGGTAGATCACGTGAGTCAGGAGTTTGAGACCAGCTGGCCCACATGGTGAAACACTGTCTCTACTAAAAACACAAAAATTAGCCAGGTGTAGTGGGTGCCTGTAATCCCAGCTACTTGGGAGGCTGAGGCAGGACAATCACTTGAACCTGGGAGGTGGAGGTTGCAGTGAGCTGAGTTTGCGCCACTGCATTCGAACCTGGGCGACAGAGTGAGACTCCATCTCAAAAATAAAAAATAAAATAGTTATACTTGGTTAATTTAAAATCTGTCATAGTTAGACAGTATGTATTTACCAATTAAATTACCTTTGAGATGTTTTAAAACTGTTATAAATTGGTCTACCAAATGCTGAAATAGAAGGAATCACATTTCTTTGTTTTGTGCAATTTACGAGAGCTGAGAAAAACTTGTACAGAAGGAACCACTGTAGAGAGAACTAAGAAAGTTATGTTTTCTGGACATGGTATTCACTCACCACTATTAAGCAGGTGGAAAAATTCACGGAATTCATACTTTCGAGCACCTCTTATGCTCATGTTAGGGTGGGAGTGAGGAGAAGGTGGAGATGACTGAGACAAGAGTTCCCACCCTGAAGAAGCGAATCATTTTATAGGCAGAATGGCACAGAACAGATGTGACTACACAGCACATGGAGTGAGAGGTTCCAGGCAAATGTTGTAGACCCAACACAAGGGAAAATCACATCCATGGTTGAGGAAAGCTTTAGTAACAATGGGGCAATTGAGACAGGCCTTGAAGGATACTGAGGGTAGGGAGTGATGAGCTATTTTTTTTTTTAATAGTGATCTCCAAGATGTTAATATCTTAAATATTTTTTCTGGGGGAGCTTCTGTTCTTCTGGGGAGCCTCCTCAGTCCCTTGCCTGATAATTGGCTGTTGGTGTATTCTGAGGGGAGAGAAAAAAGGGGCCAGCACTCACTGATTCAGTGTATAGGCTCGTAATCTTGTGTGTTTTCAGCCTCACCTTTTCCTCTTTTAGGTTAGCAGTTGTGAGTTTAGAACCCTTCTGGTTAATTTCCTTTACAGAACAAACCTTCTCTTTCCTCTCAAGGTGAAGGAGAGGCCCTGTGGGCTCTGACTGGTTCTAACAGAGACTTCTGTTGGTCTCTTTTCAGCCCCCTTCTCATCTCCACTTTCCATGGTTCCTAGATTGTCCCCTCCTTGGTTACCCCCACTGCAGGTGTGTAAGCTTCCATTCTCTCCCTCTAAATCAGGTATTTTCTTGTGCTTTCAGTTCCCCCCAAATTTGTTTAATCCTTGCCATGCTATTGTCTCTTTGTTCTTATTCTTATGGCTGATTTTGTTCTTAATTCCCACCTGTCTTTTTGAGGGGGCTGTAGGAGAGGTTATGCCCACAATAAGCCCTTTACATCTGAACATAATGAAGAGCCATAAGCCGAAGTAGCAGTGAGAGCTCTGATTCTTGTTTTTTAACTTTCCTTTTTAAAACAGCAAATATAGGCCGGGCGCAGTGGCCGAGGTGGGTGGATCACTTGAAGCCAGGAGTTTGAAACCAGCCTGGCCAACGTGGCAAAACTGTCCCTACTAAAAATACAAAAATTAGCTGGGCGTGGTGGCATGTGTCTGTAATCCCAGCTACTCGGGAGGCTGAGGCAGGAGAATTGCTTGAACTTGGGAGGCAGAGGATACAGTGAGCCAAGATTATGCCACTGCACTCCAGCCTGGGTGACAGAGCAAGAGTCGGTCTCAAAATAATAAGTAAAATGAAACAGTAAATATTTCCTAAAAATAGAAGTGCTTGACTGATATCCATAGAATCTGGTATTAGAGTTAATTCTGTGTGATAGGTTTTCCTTCAGAGCTGCAAATCATTTTTTTCTTTTCTTTTTTTTCCTTTCAAATCATTTTTGTAGAGCAAAGACTAGCTCTTTTGCCTTGACAATTCATGAACTTCCTTTAAGATATTTTATTCTATGGAATAATCTATAGGTCAGACTTTTTTCTAATTTTTAAACTTCTGAAAATGCTTTAAAAACTATACGTGTGTATTTTTTTTTTTTTTTTTTAAATATGGAGTCTCGCTCTGTTGCCCATGCTGGAGTGCAGTGGTGCAATCTCGGCCCACTGCAACCTCTGCCTCTTGGATTCAAGTGATTCTCCTGCCTCAGCCTCCCGAGTAGCTGGGATTATAGGCGCACACCACCACGCCCAGCTAATTTTTTTATTTTAGTAGAGATGGGGTTTCACCATGTTGGCCAGTCTGGTCTGGAACTCTTGACCTCAAGTGATTCACCCGCCTTGTCCTCTCAAAGTGTTGGGATTACAGGCGTGAGCCACTGTGCCCAGGCAACGTTTTTTTGTTGTTTTTTTTTTTTGAGACAGGGTCTTGCTCTGTTGCCTAGGCTGGAATACAGTGGTGCTATCTCAATTTACTGAAGCCTCTGTCTCCTGGGCTCAAGTGATCCTCCTGCCTCAGCCTCCTGAGTAGCTGGGACTCCAGGCATATGCCACCATGCCCAGCTAACTTTTTAATGTATTTTTTTGTAGATACAAGTTTCTGCCATGTTGCCCTGGCTGGTCTCAGACTCCTGGATTCAAGCCATCCGCCTGCCTTGGCCTCCCAAAGTGTTGGGATTACAGGCATGAGCCACCATGCCTGTCCTAAAAGCTTTTATCTGTGAATTTTCTATTTCTTCCTCCTACTGGATTTTCATCTCTAGCCAGTCACTATATTTGACTTGCTGATTTGTATTTTCTTTTTAGGATTTTACAGTTTTTGGAGGCAGTCTGTCAGGAGCACATGCCCAAAAGATCTGCAAAGTAAGTGTTTAATACTCAAATTCAATCCATTGCTTTCCTCAGTTACATAGTGCTTATTGGGTATCTTTGGGGTATAAAACACTGAGCTAGGTACTTGGGGTAGGGCAGAGGTATGCAAGATCTGCTACCCATCTGAAGGGGTGCATAACAGTTTTTGTATCGTGGATCTCTTCTATGGGCTAGCAAAGCCTGGACGCTCCTGTTTTTACATACCTAAAATAAAATTTGTAGGATTTTAAATGATTAAAAATGTTTTTAAAAACCACATTTATAATATATGTGCTCCCTTGTTAATGCATTTAATAACAAGATTTAGCAGTAGATCTAATAACTACCGTAATTTCAAAGTAGTCAAAGGTGAAATATTTCAGAGTATCCGCAACCACTTTAATGGGACGTAAAAATATCTGTGGCTTCTAATAATGACAAAGTCACAGGTATTTCTAATACTGAGGCTCATTGCCTATATTCATAATGAAAAGAAATGTTAACGATTGGCTAGAGTTAGTAAAGATAAAGATGTAAATTTTTTCCCATTCATGGACTCCTGTTCACAGACCTCTTGGGGTTCTGAGGATTTCAGGTGAAGAACCTTTTGTCTAGGTGGAGGGGCCAGGTGCTAGAAGGTAAAGAACAGTGGGAGCATTGTATGCTGATGTTTAAAAACCACTGCTAGAGATTAGATGCTCTGGAGAGGAATAAACTATAAATAATAGAGAATTTTGGAATTAAATTTGGAGCTACTGGTAACTGGAACATCTGGATTATAGACATGGTCCTGTCATGTATTGCTCCTGAGACCTTGGGCCAGTCACTTAACTTTTATACCTTCTTAATTTTTCTCTTTTTACTGCCTCTGTTATGATGGCTAAATGAGGTAATGGAAGTGAAAGTGCTTTTTAAACTGTCAAGGGTTGTAGGAATATTGCTTATTATGCTGTCAGATTACTAACCCATGAGGAAAATCTGTCACATTAGAAGTAAAAGCAGGGCCGGGCGCGGTGGCTCAAGCCTGTAATCCCAGCACTTTGGGAGGCCGAGACGGGTGGATCACGAGGTCAGTGAGATCGGTATCCATCCTGGCGTGAAACCCCTCTACTAAAAATACAAAAACTTAGTCAGCGGCGGGCTTGCAGTCCCAGCGTACCGGGAGGCTGGAGGAAATGGCGAACCGGGAGGTGGCTTGGTGGCTGAGATCCGCCACTGCACTCCAGCCTGGTGATGAATGACCTCGCCTCCCCAAAAAAAAAAAGAAGTAAAAGCAGACCTGGGCCTGCCCTCAGATTAACTGATGGGTCAACATCTGCTTTCATGAAAGTACCACTTTGTAAGCCATTCTGTCTACTGTAAGTTCTTTCAAAGCAGTACCTGGGAACACAACTGGCTGCTGGAAGATGTTACAATGTGAGCCTGTGGTTCTAGAAATGGTTGCCATGAGTTGTTTTATCCCCTGCTAATGGGAAGTGCTTTGGCTCCTGGGTGTTTGGGGACTTTAATCAGCCTTTTAAATATCTGGTCCTTTGTCCTCCATGAAGGTACCCAATCATGATGGGGAGTGAAACCAGTGTTACTGCCTCCTGTTTTGAAAAGTGCACTTGGGACATTTTCCAGAAAACACTGTGGTACTTTGTGAATGTCGTTTTTTATATCAAGAATACTTGTCTCAATAAAAGATTTTTCCGCTGTCTCAGATCATGGACCAGGCCATAACAGTGGGGGCTCCAGTGATTGGGCTGAATGACTCTGGGGGAGCACGGATCCAAGAGGGAGTGGAGTCTTTGGCTGGCTATGCAGACATCTTTCTGGTGAGAAACCTGTTAATAGAGAATAGAGAATAAAAAAATACAGGGCTTAAGTTCTCTAAGCCATGACCTGGCCAGAGCTTCTCCAACTCTCCTTATTGTTCTCTGCTGCATTGTGTCTGTTCTGTGGGTCCTTTCTGTGTCACTAGGGGTGGGATTGAAGGGTAGATGAAAAGCAAGAGAGAGTGGGAAGAGAGGGTTTTCATTTTTTTCTAATAGAGGGCCACACATAGGAGAATTTACAGTTAAAGATCGTTCATAAGGGAAAAGCACTTGAGAATTTTTTTTTTTTTTTTGAAAGCAAGGGAGAGGAAATATGAAAAGTTAAAATGAACTGATGTGCTAGAATTAGAATTTTTAAAAAAAGTCGCACTTTTAAACAATTTTTTTGTTAAAACACTACAGGATTATTATATAAATTCCAAGCCATAGTGCAAAGAAGAATGAAATCACCCCAGAGCCTACCATTCAGAAACATTTGGCGAGCCTCATTACTGACATCTCTTTGCTTATTTACAGACTGAAATTATGAGAGAAAGAAATGAAAAGAAACATAAAATAATGTGTTATGTGAAGTATAAAGTGTATTTGTGAGAGATACAGTAAGAGAGATTGGGATGAGGGAGAGACATACTGCAGCCAGAAACTGGCAACACTTCCAGAGAGGTAAAGGAAGGAGACAGGCAGACATTGTTTCTAATCAGGCCAGCCATTCTTGTCATCCCTGCTCTGTAGGCTTGCTTCTGTGGGTGGCTTGGCCTAAGCAGTTTAGGCCTGGAAGTCATTCCTGTATAGAAACAAAAGAGCGGCCCTCAGAGACGTGGTGATAAATCACCACATTTTAGAGCTTGACTGGATTTTAGAATATCATCTAGTTGAATACATCTTTATGGGTCTGGAGGAGTTTTTTTAAAAAAAATATTTATTGATTGATTTATTTAGAGACAGGGTCTCGGTTGGCCAGGCTGGAATGCAGTGGCATGATCTCTGCTTACTGCAACCTCAGCCTCCTGGGCTCAAGCGATCATCCCACCTCAGCCTCTTGAATAGCTGGCACCACAGTCATGCACCACCACATCCGGCAAATATTTTGATATTTTTTTTTTAATAGAGGCGGGGTTTTGCCATGTTGCCCAGGCTTATCTTGAACTCATGGACTCAAGCGATTGACCTGCCTTTGCCTCCCGAAGTGCTGGGATTACAGGAGTGAGCCACCACGCCTGGCCTTTAATTTTTGTTTTCAAGGGCTAGTCTTTACTTTCAGATCTTCATTGCTTAATTAATTGCTTACTAATGCTGCTTGTCATATTGATACCTCCACTCACTTATTCCTACCTGTGTTATTTTTTGGTAACTTTTTATTTTGATAAAATTTCAAACTTCAGGCTGGGCGCAGTGGCTCAAGCCTGTAATCCCAGCACTTTGGGAGGCCAAGGCAGGTAGATCATTTGACGTCAGGAGTTCAAGACCAGCCTGGCCAACACGGTGAAATCCTGTCTCTATTAAAAATACAAAAATTAGCTGGGCGTAGTGGCATATGCCTGTAATCCCAGCTACTCAGGAGGCTGAGGTGGGACAATTGCTTGAACCCGGGAGACAGAGGTTACAGTGAGCCAAGATTGTGCCATTGCACTCCAACCTGGGTGACACAGCAAGACTCCGTCTCAAAAAAAAAAAAATTCAAACTTTATGGAAAATGACAAGAATAGTACAGGAACTCCTATATGTGCTTTTCCCAGATTCACCAGTTGTTTACATTTTCTCCATTTGTTCTGTTATTCTCTCTCCATATATACAGATTTGCATGTTACATTTTTCTGAAGTATTTGAGAATAAATTGAAGATACTATGTCTTCTTTACCTCCTAAGTTCTTCATTGGGTATTTCTAAAGAATAAGGATATTCTGTTAAATAACCAGAATACAGTAATAAAAATCAGGAAATTTAACATTGATTCATCTATGTTATTCTAATTCATTATCCTTATTCAGGACTTAAGTCCTTTATAGTGTGTGCTCTTGGTGTGTGTGTGCTTTCTCTGTGCACACGCTCTCGCTCTGTCTCTGTGTGTGTGTGTGTGTGTGTGCATACATATATATATATGTGTGTGTGTGTGTGTGTGTGTTCCTCCTGGCCAGGATCCAATCCAGAATGAAGCATTGACTTTAGATGTTATCTCTCTTTAATCTTTTTTGATCTGGAGCAGTTCCTGTCTTTGTTCTCCATGGTCTTGACATTTTAAGAAATAGCTTTATAGGGCCAGGTGTAGTGGCTCACACCTGTAATCCTAGCACTTTGGGAGGCCAAGGTGGGTGGATCACTAGGTCAGGAGTTCAAGACCAGCCTGGCCAAGATGGTGAAACCCTGTCTCTACTAAAAATACAAAAATTAGCTGGGTGTGATGGCAGGTGCCTGTAATCCCAGCTACTCAGGAGGCTGAGGCAGGGAATTGCTTGAACATGGGAGGTGGAGGTTGCAGTGAGCCGAGATCATGCCACTGCACTCCAGCTTGGGTGACAAAGCGAGACTCCATCTCAAAAAAAGTAGCTTTATTGAGATATAATTTACAAACCATAAAATCCACCCATTGTAAACATGTAATTCAAATTAATTTTTAGAGTTGTGCAGCCATAATCTAGTTTTCGAACCTGCCACTCCAAAAATACCCTCTTGCTTTTTTGCAGTCAGTTCCCACCTAACCACAGTCAACTCCTCACCCAACTTTCTTCTTTTACAGATTTTTACAGACTTCTTTCACTAAGCACCGTTTTTTGAGGTTCATTTATATTGTAATGTGTATCAATTCATTCCTTTTTATTGGTGAATAATATTCTGTTGAATATTTTACATATTTTCATTATTTACCAATTGAGGGATATTTGGGTTGTTTCTAGTTCCTGGCTATCATGGATAAATGCTACTGTGAACATTTGTGTATTACTCTGTGTGGACATGTGTTTTCATAACCCTTGGGTAGATAAGTACCTAAGAGTGGGATTGTAGGTTTTATGATAAGCTTGTTTATAACTGTTTAAGAAACTGCCAGATTGTTTTCCAAAGCAACTAAACCATTTTATATTACCATGAGCAATGTATTCAGGGTCACAGGTTCTCCACATCTTTGTGGATTACTTGGTATTGTCAGTCTTTTTTTTTTTGAGATGGAGTCTCGCTCTGTGGCCCAGGCTGGAGTGCTATGGTGTAATCTTGGCTCACTGTAACCTCTGCCTCCCGGGTTCAAGTGATTCCCCTGCCTCTGCCTCCTGAGTAGCTGGGATTACAGGCATGCACCACCATGCCTGGCTAATTTTTGTATTTTTAGTAGAGACAGGGTTTCACCATGTTGGCCAGGCTGGTCTCGAACTCCTAACCTCAAGTGATCCACCTGCCTTGGCCTCCCAAAGTGCTAGGATTACAGGCGTGAGCCACTGCACCCAGCCACTCTTTTTTTTTTTTTTTTTTTTTTTTTGAGACAGGGTCTCACTCTATTGTTCAGGCTGGAGTACAGTGGCATGATCACAGCTCACTGCAGCCTTGACTTCCTGGGGTCAAGTGATCCTCCTGCCTCAACCTCCCAAAGTGCTGGAATTACAGGCATGAGCCACTGCACCTGGTCCAGTCTTTTTGACTATAGCCATTTTAGTGGTGTGTAATGGTATCTCACTGTAGTTCTAGTTTGCATTTCCCAGATGACTAATCATGTTGAGCATCTTTATGTACATATTAGTCATTTGCAAACCTTCTTTGCTGAAATGTCTATTCAGATCTTTTGTCTATTTTGTAATTGGGTTTTTGAGTTGTAAGAGTTCTTTATATATTCTGGATACAAGTCGTTTATCAGATATATGATTTGTAAGTACTTTCTCCCAGTCTGTGGCTTGTCTTTTCTTTCTTAGTGGTAGCTTTATTTATTTTTATTTTTTATTTTTTGAGACAGCCTTACCCTGTCCTCCAGGCTGGAGTGCAGTGGCATGATCTTGGCTCACTGCAACCTCTGCTTCCTGGGTTCAAGTGATTCTCGTGCCTCAGCCACCCAAGTAGCTGTGATTACAGGCGCGTGCCACCACATCCAGCTAATTTCCTTGCCTTTTTAGTAGAGACAGGGTTTTACCATGTTGTCCAGGACTGGTCTTGAACTCCTGAGCTCAGGTGATCTGCCTGCGTTGGCCTCTCAAAGTGCTGGGATTACAGGCATGAGCCAGCACGCTCAGCCTATTTTTATTTTATATTTTAAAGACAGGATCTTGCTCTGTTGCCTGGGCTGGAGTACAGTGGTGCAGTCACAGCTCACTGCAGCCTTGAACTTCTGGGCTCAAGCAATCCTCCTGCCTTAGCCTACCGAGTAGCTAGGGCTATAGGCACACACTAGTATACCCAGCTAATTAAAAAAAAAATTCTTTTGTGTGTAGAGATGGGGTTTTACTACATTGGTCAGCCTGGTCTTGAACTCCTGGTCTCAAGCAATCTGCCTCGGCATCCCGAAGTGCCAGGATTACAAGCCACTACACCCAGCCTGTGGTGGCTTTTTTTTCTTTTTTTGAACTAGGGTCTCACTCTGTCACCCAGGCTGAAGTGTAGGGGTGTGATCATGGCTCACTGCAGCTTGGACTTCCCAGGGTCAGGCAGTCCTCCTGCCTCATCCTCCTGAGTGGCTGAGACCACAGGCACATGCTACCATGTCTGGCAGTTTTTTTTCATTATTTGTTGAGGTGGGGTCCCACTATGTTGCCCAGGCTGGTCTCAAACTTCTGGACTTAAACCATCCTCCTATCTCAGCTTCCTAGAGGGCTGGTATTACTGGCATGAGCCGATGTGGTCAGCCTCTGGTGGCTTTTGAGGTGGAGACATTTTTAATTTTGAAGTCCAGTTTATCAGGTTTTCTTTTGTGGGTCATGCTTTTATTGTCATATGTAAAAACTGTGTGATACAAAGTCATGAAGATTTTGTTTTCTTCATGGAGTTTTTTTTGTAGGTTTGACTTTTTTTTTTTTTTTTTTTCCTGAGACGGAGTCATGCTCAGTCATCCAGGCTGGAGTGCAGTGGTGCGATCTCGGCTCACTGCAAGCTCTGCCTCCTGGGTTCATGCTATTCTCCTGCCTCAGCCTCCCGAGTAGCTGGGACTACAGGCGTCTGCCACCACGCCTGGCTAATTTTTTTTGTATTTTTAGTAGAGACGGGGTTTCACCACGTTAGCCAGGATGGTCTCGATCTCCTGAACCTGTGATCCACCCACCTCGGCCTCCCAAAGTGCTGGGATTACAGGTGTGAGCCACCGCACCTGGCGTTTTTTTTTTTTTAAGATGTGGTTTCGCTCTTGTTGCCCAGGCTGGAGTTCAATGGTGCAATCTCAGGGATCACAGGTGCCTGCCACCAAACCTGTCTAATTTGTGTGTGTATGTGTGTGTGTGCGTGCGTGAGCGTGGGTCTCGAACTCCTAACCTCAGGTGATCCGCCCACTTTGGCCTCCCAAAGTGTTGGGATTACAGGCGTGAGCTTCCACGCCCAGCCAGCTCTCTTATAGTAGGTCTGTGATCCATTTCGAGTTAATTTTTGTATATGGCGTGACGTGAGGGTCTAACATCATTCTTGTCTCCCACCATTAATTGACATAACTATTCTTTCCCCACTGAATTGTCTTGACACATCGATAAAAATATCAGTTGAGCATAAATGTAAGGGTTTGTTTCTGAACTCTGTTCTTCGATTGTTCTATGTCTATCCTTAAAATAGAACCTGTCTTGATTACTGTAGTTTTATAGGAGTTTTGAAGTTGTGTAAAGTCCTCCAACTTGGTATTTCTTCTTCTTCTTCTTCTTTTTTTTTTTTTTTTTAGATGTGGTCTCGCTTTGTGGCCCAGGTTGGAGCACAGTGGCATGATCTCAGCTCACTGCAACCTCCACCTCCTGGGTTCAAGCGATTCTCCTGCCTCAGCCTCTCAAGTAGCTGGGATTACAGGCACATGCCAGCACACCCAGCTAATTTTTGTACTTTTAGTGGAAATGGGGTTTTACCATATTGGTCAGGCTGGTCTCGAACTCCCTCAAGTGATCCACCCACCTTAGCCTCCCAAAGTGCTGGAATTACAGGCGTGAGCCACCATGCCCGGTGGTCGTTCGTTCGTTCGTTCTTTTTGTCTGTCTTTCTGTCTTTTTGTCTTTCTGTCTGTGTTGTCTTTCTTTCTTTGAGATGGAGTCTCACTCTGTCGCCCAGGCTGGAGTGCAATGGTGCGATCTTGGCTCACTGCAGTCTCCACCTCTCGGGTTCAAGCGATTCCCTGCCTCAGCCAAGTAGCTGGAATTACAGGCGCCCACCCCAGTGCCCAGCTAATTTTTTGTATTTTTAGTAGAGACAGGGTTTCACCATGTTGGACAAGTTGGTCTCCAACTCCTGACCTCAGGTGATCCACCTGCCTCGGCCTCTGAAAGTGCTGGGATTACAGGTGTGAGCCACCATGCCTGGCCCAATCAGCTCTTAACTCTACAAAAATGCCTGCTGAGATTTGATAGGAACTGCATTGAGTCTGTAGATGAATTTGGTGAGAATTTACATCTTAACATTTTGTGTCTTTCACTCCATATAGATGGAATGTTTCTCTGTTTATGTAGCTTTTTAATTTGTCTCAGCAGTATTTTATAATTTGCAGCATATCTGTCTTGCATTCTTTTGTTAAACTTATATTTAAAATATTTCACTCTGGCCAGGCGCGGTGGCTCATGCCTGTAATCCCAGCGCTTTGGGAGGCCGAGGCAGGGGGATCACCTGAGGTCACAAGTTTGAGACTAGCCTGGCCAACATAGTGAAACCCTGGCTCTACTAAAAATACAAAAATTAGCCACGTGTCGTGGTGCGCACCTGTAATCCCAGCTACTGAGGAGGCTGAGGCAGGAGAATCACTTGAACCCAGGACGCAGAGGTTGCAGACTCCAGCCTGGGCGACAGAGCAAGACTCTGTCTCAAAACAAAACAAAACAAAATATTTTACTTTTTGTGATGCTATTCAGAATGGAATTGTCTTGTTAATTTCCTATTTGGATTCTTCTTTGCAAATGCATAGAGATACAATTGATTTTCTTTTTTTTTTTTAATTTATTTTTTTTATTTTTTGAGACGGAGTCTTTGCTCTGTCACCCAGGCTGGAATGCAGTGGCACGAACTCGGCTCACTACAAGCTCCGCCTCCTTGGTTTACGCCATTCTCCTGCCTCAGCCTCCCGAGTAGCTGGGACTACAGGCGCCCGCCACCTCACCCGGCTAGTTTTTTGTACTTTTAGTAGAGACGGGGTTTCACCATGTTAGCCAGGATGGTCTCGATCTCCTGACCTTGTGATCCGCCCGTCTCGGCCTCCCAAAGTGCTGGGATTACAGGCGTGAGCCACCGCGCCCGGCCTTACAATAGATTTTCATATGTTGATCTTGTATCCTGCAGCTTTGCTGAGGTTGTGTATTAGCTCGAGTAAGGTGTGTGTGTGTGTGTGTGTGTGTGTGTGTATTTCTTTGGATTTTCTATATATACGATCATGTCTTCTGCAAATAGAGGCAGTTTTACTTATTCCTTTCTAATCTGGATGCCTTTTATTTCTTTTTCTTGCTAATTGCTCTGCCTAGAACCTGTAGCACAATGTTAAGTAAAAGTAGTAAGAGTGGACATCCTTGTCTTGTTCCTAATCTTGAGAAAGCATCCATTTTTCACCATTAAGCATGATGTTAACTGGTGTTTTTTTTTTTTTTTTTTTGTACATTCCCTTTCTCAGGTTGAGGAAGTTCTTTCTACTTCTGATTTTTTGAATATTTTTATCATGAAGGGTGTTTAATTTTGTCAAATGCTTTTTTATGCATCTATGAGATAATCGTGTTTTTTGTTCTTTATTCTAATGATATGGTATGTAACATTATTGGTTTGTAGAATGTTTAGAAACCAACCTTGTATTCCTGTGATAAATCCCACTTGGTCATGGTATATCATCCTTTTTTGGAAGGTGCTGAGCTCTGCTAGTATTTCCTTGAGTACTTTTGAATCAATATTAGTAAGAGACATTGGCCTACAGTTACCTTATGATGTTTTCTTTTGGTTTTGGTATTATAGTAATTCTCATCTCATAGAATGAGTTGGAAGGGTTGCCTCTGTGAGATAGGTTCACTATGCACTGGTTACGAACTTTTCTGATTTCAGTAAGATAGAACACTCACACAAGTTACGTGAAGTGCCTGGCCACATCTATTGTTTTTTGACTTTTTTATTTTTTCTCCTCTAGACAGAGTCTTGCTCTGTTTCCAAGGCTGGAGTACAATGGTGCAATCTTAGCTCACTGCAGTCTCCACCTCCTGGGTTAAAGCAGTTCTCCTGTCAGCCTCCCGAGTAGCTGGGACTACAGGCACACGCCACTACGCCCAGCTAATTTTTGTATTTTTAGTAGAGACAGCGTTTTACCATATTGGTCAGGCTGGTCTTGAACTCCTGACCTCAGGTGATCCACCTGCCTCGGCCTCCCAAAGTACTGGGATTATAGGCATGAGCCACTGCGCCCGGCTGTTTTTGACTTTTTAATTATGGCCATTTTTGCAGGAGTAAGGTGGTATCTCATTGTGGTTTTCATTTGCATTTTCCTGATAGTGATGGGAGCATTTTTTTCATATGTTTGTGGGCCATTTGTGTATCTTCTTTTGAGAAATGTCTATTCATGTCCTTTGCCTGCTTTTCGATGGGATTATTTTTTCTTGCTGATTTGAGTTCCTTGTAGATTCTGCATACTGGTCCTTTGTCAGGTGCATAGTTTGCAAATATTTTCTCCCATTCTGTGAGTTGTCTCTTTCCTGATTATTTCTTTTGCTGTACAGAGGCTTTTTAGTTTAATTAGGTCCCATTTATTTTTGTTTTTGTTGCATTAGCTTTTGGGGTCTTAGTCTTGAATTTTTTGCTTGGGCCAGTGTTCAGAAGAGTTTTTCCAATATTGTAGAATTTTTATGGTTTCAGGTCTTAGATTTAAGTCTTTGAAGTCTGGTAATGTGATGCCTTCAGATTTGTTCTTTTTGCTTGGTATTGCTTTGGCTATCTGGACTCATTTGGTTCCATATAAATTTTAGGAGTGTTTTTTCTAGTTCTGTGAAAAATGATGATGGTAATGGTAGTGTTTTGATGGGAATTGCATTGAATCTGTAGATTGCTTTGGATCATATAATCATTTTCAGTATATTGATTCTTACCTCCATGAGCACGAGATGTGTTTTCAGTTGTTTGTGTCATGTATAATTTGTTTCAGCAGCATTTTGTAGTTTTCCTTGTAGAGATCTTCACCTCCTTGGTTAGGTACATTCCTAGGTATTTTATTTTATTTTTTTGCAGCTGTTGTAAAAGGGATTGAGTTCTTGATTTGATTGTCACCTTGGTTATTGTTGGTGTATAGCAGTGCTATTGATTTGTGTACATTAATTTTGTAACCTAAGACTTTACTGAATTCCTTTATCAGATCTAGGAGTCTTTTGGATGAGTCTCTAGAGTTTTCCAGTTATATATGATCATATCACCGATAAACAGTACTTGTTTGACTTCCTGTTTTCCAATTTGGATGCCCTTTCTTTCTTTCTCTTGCCCGATTGCTCTGGCTAGGACTTCCAGTACTATGTTGAATAAAAGTGGTGAAAGTGGGCGTCTTTGTCTTGTTCCAGTTTTCAGGGGGAGTGCTTTCAACTCTTCCCCATTCATTATGATGTTGGCTGTGGGTTTATCATATATTGCTTTTATTATTTTGGGGCAAATCCCTCCTGTGCCTAGTTTGAGGGTTTTTTTTTTGGTCTTAAAGAGATGCTGGATTTTTTCACATGCTTTTTCTGCACCTACTGAGATGATCATATGGTTTTTGTTTTAAATTCTATTTATGTGATGTATCACATTTATTGACTTGCGTATGTTAAACCATCCCTGCATCTCAGGGATGAAACTCACTTGATCATGTTGTATTATCTTTTTGATGTGCTGTGGGATTTGGTTAGCTAGTATTTTGTTGAGGATTTTTCATCCATGTTTATCGGAGACACTGGTCTGTAGTTTTCTTTTTTTAATGTCATTTTCTGGTTTTGGTATTAGGGTGATACTGGCTTCATAGAACGATTTAGGAAGGATTCCCTCTCTCAATCTTTTGGAATAATTTCAGTAGGATTGGTACCAATTCTTTGAATGTCTAGTGGAATTCAGCTGCGATCCAGCTGGTCCTGGGCTTTTTTGTTGTTGGCAGTTTAAAATTACTGATTCAGTCTCACTGCTTGTTTTTGGTCTGTTCAGGGTTTCTATTTCTTCCTGATTTAGAGGACTGTATGTTTCCACGAATTTATCCATTTCCTCTAGATTTTCCAGTTTGTGTGTGTAAAGATGTTCATGTTAGTTTCGAGTGATCTTTTGCATTTCTATGATATTGGTTATGATGTTTCCAGTTTCATTTTTAATTGAGCTTATTTGGATCTACTCTCTTATTGGTTAGTCTCACTAATGGTCGACCAATTTTGTTTATTTTTTCAAGGAACCAAGTTTGTTTTATTTATTTTTTTGCTTCAATTTCCTTTAGCTCTGCTCTGATCTTTGTTATTTCTTCTGCTGGCATTGGGTTTAGTTCGTACCCGTTTCTCTGGTTCATGGAGGTGTGACAGTAGGTTGTCAGTTTGTGTTCTTTCAGACTTTTTGATGTATGTATTTAACATTGAACTTTCCTCTCAGCATTACTTTTGCTGTATCCCCAGAGGTTTTTATAACTTGTGTCACTACTATCATTCATTTCAAATTTTAAAATTTTCATCTTGATTTATTGTTAACCCAGAAATCATTCAGGAGCAGATTATCTAATTTCCATGTATTTGTATAGTTTTGATCATTTCTTTTGAAGTTGATTTCTGGTTTTGTTCCACTATGGTCTGAGAAGATACTTGATATGATTTCAATTTTGTTAAAGTTATTGAGACTTGTTTTGTGGCCTGTCTTGGAGAATGTTCCATGTGTTGATGAGAAGGATGTATATTCTGCAATTGTTTGGTAGAATGTTCTGTAAATACCTGTTAAGTCCATTTGTTCTAGGGTATAGTTTAAGTCCATTGCTTCTTTGTTGAGTTTCTGTCTCAACAAAAACAGTCTAGTGCTATCAGTGGAGTGTCGAAGTCCCCCATTTCACTGTGTTGCTATTTCATTTCCTAGGTCCAGTAGTAATTGTTTTATAAATCTGGGAGCTCCAGTATTAGGTGAATATGAATTCAGGATTATATCTTTTTGTTGGATTGTTCCTTTTATTATTATATAATGACCTTCTTTTTCTTTTTTTCTTTCTTTTTTATTATACTTTAAGTTCTAGGGTCCATGTACACAACATGCAGGCTTGTTACGTATGTATACATGTGCCATGTTGGCGTGCTGCACTCATTAACTCATCATTTACATTAGGTATATCTCCTAATGCTATCCCTCCCCGCTCCCCCCACCCCACAACAGGCCCTGGTATGTGATGTTCCCCTTCCTGTGTCCAAGTGATCTCATTGTTCAGTTCCCATCTATGAGTGAGAACATGCGGTGTTTGGTTTTCTGTTCTTGCGATAGTTTGCTGAGAATGATGGTTTCCAGCTGCATCCATGTCCTACAGAGGATATGAACTCATCCTTTTTTATGGCTGCATAGTATTCCATGGTGTATATGTGCCACATTTTCTTAATCCAGTCTGTCATTGATGGACATTTGGGTTGGTTCCAAGTCTTTGCTGTTGTGAATAGTGCCGCAATAAACATACGTGTGCATGTGTCTTTATAGCAGCATGACTTATAATCGTTTGGGTATATCCCCAGTAATGGGCTGGTTGGGTCAAATGGTATTTCTAGTTCTACATCCTTGAGGAATCGCCACACTGTCTTCCACAATGGTTGAATAGTTTACAGTCCCACCAACAGTGTAAAAGTATTCCTATTTCTCCACATCCTCTCCAGCACCTGTTGTTTCCTGAGTTTTTAATGATCGCCATTCTAACTGGTGTGAGATGGTATCTCATTGCGGTTTTGGTTTGCATTTCTCTGATGGCTAGTGATGATGAGCATTTTTTCATGTGTCTGTTGGCTGCATAAATCTTTTGAGAAGTGTCTGTTCATATCCTTTGCCCACTTTTTGATGGGGTTGTTTTTTTCTTGTAAATTTGTTTGAGTTCTTTGTAGGTTCTGGATATTAGCCCTTTTTGTCAGATGAATTGATAGCAAACATTTTCTCCCATTCTGTAGGTTGCCTGTTCACTCTGATGGTAGTTTCTTTTGCTGGGCAGAAGCTCTTTAGTTTAATTAGATCCCATTTGTCAAGTTTGGCTTTTGTTGCCATTGCTTTTGGTGTTTTAGACATAAAGTCCTTGCCCATGCCTATGTCCTGAATGATATTGCCTAGGTTTTCTTCGAGGATTTTTATGGTTTTACGTCTAACATTTAAGTATCTAATCCATCTTGAATTAATTTTTGTATAAGATGTAAGGAAGGGATCCAGTTTCAGCTTTCTACTTATGGCTAGCCAGTTTTCCCAGCACCATTTATTAAAAAGGGAATCCTTTCCCCATTTCTTGTTTTTGTCAGGTTTGTCAAAGATCAGATAGTTGTAGATGTGTGGTATTATTTCTGAGGGCTCTGTTCTGTTCCATTGGTCTATATCTCTGTTTTGGTACCAGTACCATGCTGTTTTTGTTAGTGTAGCCTTGTAGTATAGTTTGAAGTCAGGTAGTGTGATGCCTCCAGCCTTGTTCTTTTGGCTTAGGGCTCTCTTGGCAATGTGGGCTCTTTTTTGGTTCCATATGAATTTTAAAGTAATTTTTCCCAATTCTGTGAAGAAAGTCATTGGTAGCTTGATGGGGATGGCATTGAATCTATAAATTACTTTTGGCGGTATGGCCATTTTCACGATATTGATTCTTCCTATCCATGAGTATGGAATATTCTTCCATTTGTTTGTGTCCTCTTTTATTTCATTGAGCAGTGGTTTGTAGCTCTCCTTGAAGAGGTCCTTCACATCCCTTGTAAGTTGGATTCCTAGGTATTTTATTCTCTTTGAAGCAATTGTGAATGGGAGTTCACTCATGATTTGGCTCTCTGTTTGTCTGTTATTGATGTGTAAGAATGCTAGTGACTTTTGCACATTGATTTCGTATCCTGAGACTTTGCTGAAGTTGCTTATCAGCTTAAGGAGATTTTGGGCTGAGACGATGGGGTTTTCTAAATATACAATCATGGCATCTGCAAACAGGGACAATTTGACTTCCTCTTTTCCTAATTGAATACCCTTTATTTCTTTCTCTTGCCTGATTGCCCTAGCCAGAACTTCCAACACTATGTTGAATAGGAGTGGTGAGAGAGGGCATCCCTGTCTTGTGCCAGTTTTCAAGGGGAATGCTTCCAGTTTTTGCCCATTCAGTATGATATTGGCTGTGGGTTTTTCATAAATTGCTCTTATTATTTTGAGATGTGTTCCATCAATACCGAATTTATTGAGAGTTTCTTTTTCTTTTTTTTTCTTTCTTTTTCTTTTTTACTGTTGTTGCTTTAAAGGTCTATTTTGTCTGCTATAAGAATAGCTACTTCTGCTTGCTTTTGGTTCCCATTTGCATGGAATATCTCTTTCCCCCCTTTACCTTGAGGTTATATGAATCCTTATGTGTTAGATGAATCTCTTGAAGACAGCAGATTTTTGTGATTTTTAAAAAATCCATTCTGCCATCTGTATCTTTAAGTGGAGCATTTAGGCCATTTACATTCAACATTAATATTGAAATGTGAGGTACTGTTCTGTTTATCGTTTTAGTTGTTACCTACTTTTTTTTTTCATTGTGTTGTTTTATAGGCCCTGTGAGTTTTATCTTTCAAGAGGTTTTATTTTGGTGCATATTGAACTTTTGTTGCAAGATCTAGAACTCTTCTTCTGAAGAGTAATGCTGGTTTGGTAGTGGCAAATTCCCTCAGCATTTGTTTATCTGAAATGACTTTATTTCACCTTCATTTAGGAAGCTTAGTTTTGCTGGATTCAAAATTCTTGGGTGACAGTTATTATGTTTAAGGAGGCTAAAGATAGAACTCCAATCCCTTCTAGCTTGTAAGGTTTCTGCTGAGAAATCTGCTGTTAGTCTGATAGGTTTTTCTTTATAGGTTACCTGGTGCTTTTGTCTCACAGCTCTTAGGATTCTTTCCTTCATGTTGACTTTAGATAGCCTGATGACTGTGTGCCTTGGTGATAATCGTTGTGCAATGAATTTCCCAGGAGTTCTTTGAGCTTCTTGCATTTGGATATTGAAATATCAGGCAAGGCCAGAGAAGTTTTCCTCATGGATTCTCTCAAATAAGTTTTCTAAACTTTTGGCCTTCTCTTCTCTCACAGGACCACCAAGTATTTTTAGGTTTGGTTGTTTTACATAATCCCATATTTGTTGGAAGCTTTGTTCATTTCCTTCTTTTTTTTTTTTTTCTTTGAGATAGGGTCTTGCTCTCTCACCCAGGCTGTAGTACAGTGGTGTGACCTCTGTCTTCTGGGCTCAAGCAATCCTCCAACCTCTGCCTCCTGAGTAGCTGGGACTACAGGCACATACCACCACTCCCGGCTAATTTTTATGCTTTTTGTGGAGACAAGAATTTGCTATGTTGCTCAGGCTGGTCTCGAAGTCTGGACTCAAGCAGTCCACCTGCCTTGGCCTTCCGAAGTGCTAGGATTATAGGCATGAGACACTGTGCTCAGCCTATTTATTTCTTTTGATTCTTTTTTCTTTATTTTTGTCTGATTGGGTTAATTCGAAAGCTTTGTCTTGGAGCTCTGAAATTCTTTCTTTTACTTGTTCTAGTCTGTTGTCGAAACTTTCCATTGCATTTTGTATTTCCGTAAGTGTGTCTTTCATTTCTGGAAATTCTGATTGTTTTTTCTTTATGATATCTATGTAGAAAATTTTTCCTTTGTATTCTGAATTGTGTTTTAAGTTTTTTTTTATGTTGGTTTTCACCTTTCTATGGTGTCTCCTTGAGTAGCTTAATAATCAACCTACTGAATTATATATATGATTATTTCAAAGATTTCATTTTGGTTTGGATCCATTGCTGGGGAGCTAGTGTGATCTTTTGGGGGTATGATAGAACCCTGTTTTGTCTTATACCAAAATTACTTTTCTGATTCCTTCTTGTTTGTGTAGAGTATTTCTTCTCATTGTTCTCGAATTTATTTTTGATTTGGCTGTGGTTTTTTTAAGTTTCTTTTTCCTCCCCACTAAAGATGTGACTTTAATGTTTTTAGTTTATTATAGCCTAATGTGATTCTTAATGCTTTTAGGGTGAAGACTGTATGAGTTCCTTGGCTATAGAGGGTCTTTGTATGATGGCTTCTTTAGATACTGGTTGTATTTATTTATTTATTTATTTATTTATTTTTTGTTGAGGTGGAGTCTTGCTCTGTCGCCCAGGCTGGAGTACAGTGGCGCAATCTTGGCTCACTGCAACCTCCGCTTCCTGGGTTCAAGCGATTCTCCTGCCTCAGCTTCCCGATAGCTGCGACTATAGGCGTGCACCACTATGCCTGGCTAATTTTTGTAATTTTAGTAGAGTCGGAGTTTCACGATGTTGGCCAGGCTGGTCAAAAACTCCTGACCTCAGGTGACCCACCTGCCTTGGTCTCCCAAAGTGCTGGGATTACAGGTGTGAGCCACTGTGCCTGGCCTGTGTTTAATAGATGTGTGCGCAAGTTCCCTGTCTCCTAAGGGGTTGAGATAGAAAGGTCTCTTGAAGCTTATCTCATTCCCCTGTGGTGTGCACTTTTTTATTTAATTTTTCCCCTGTATTTTATTTACTAAGTTGATGGTTAAGGCTTCAGGCCAGTAGGGGAGGTGTCCCTGGGTAGGAACCAGTTGTGGCTAAAGCTAATGGGCAAATGCAGTACTCAATAAGGCAGTGGTTCCAGCCTTGATGAAGGTGGCTGGGGGAACTCTCAATTAGATGTACTGAGGTCTTATCAGGGGGAAGGGTGGGAGCCACCTCAGCTCCC
Source organism: Papio anubis (assembly GCF_008728515.1). Taxonomy (NCBI): domain Eukaryota; kingdom Metazoa; phylum Chordata; class Mammalia; order Primates; family Cercopithecidae; genus Papio; species Papio anubis. Next base: position 155,414,916 of record NC_044977.1, on the reverse strand, counting down.
CTGCCAGGCCAGTAGAAAAGCTATTCATCTCCCAGACTTGATCCTGCCCTAGTGTTCCAGCTGTTCGGATCAGACAGGCACTTCTTTTCATCTGTAGGACTGTTGTTGTTCCACATAGAGAGGAATTTGTGACTCTGCCTCTCTTGCAAGCCTGAACTTGGGCCAGTGTGGGGGTGGGGGTGAGGGGGTTCCTTCTGTGGGGATGCAGCCACTCTGAAGTGTTCCAGGAAGGCTGTCTATAGGTGCGCCTATGCCACGCTCCTGTGGAGAAGCCCCAGCTGTGTCTGTGTAGTGGTGGACAAGGTGGGAGAGAAGATACCTTCTCCAAGACCCTTCATGAGCAGCAAAGCTGCCTGATTGTTGGGGTAGAGCTGCAGACTTTCCCTTCTGAGCCCAGCACTGCAATTGTGTCTCTGCTGAGAGGAACTTCCCATCAGTGGAAAGATCTGGAACTCAAGGCCCGCCATCTGAATTCTTTTGTCCCACTGGGTATTCCCTTGGTATGGTGGTCTCCTCCTTCCCTTAGGAGTAGGACTTCCTGAGAGCCAGGTTACATTGATTGCTATTGTTCTTCGGGTCTAGCCACCCAGTGGGGCTGCCCAACTCCAGGCTGGTGCTGGGGAATGTCTGCAAGGGTAAGGGGACCTGTCCTCAAGTCTCCCAGCAAGGGATATACCAACACTAGCACTGATGGGGGTGGCAGGGGAGTGAGGTAGACTCTTTGAGGTTCCTTGGTTACAGAAAGCCTTAGTGTGCTGGCTTTTTCAAATGCTGGTTATAATAGTAGTGAACTGGTCACGTGGACAGATGCAGGACCTCCTGGTTAACCCCTCCAGGGTTTTGCAAGCAATGGTGCTGTAGCAGGAAGTGCCACAGACAAAATCCTTCAGACACCAAGTTAAAGAAGGAAGGGGTTTATTTGGCCGGGGGCATCGGCCAGACTCCTGTCTCAAGAGCCGAGCTCCCCGAGTGAGCAAGTCCTGTCCCTTTTAAGGGCTCACAACTCTAACGGGGTCTGTGTGAGAGGGTCGTGATTGATTGAGCAAGCAGGGGTACATGACTGGGGGCTGCATGCACTGGTAATCAGAACGGAATGGAGCAGGACAGGGATTTTTACAATGCTTTTCCATACAATGTCTGGAATCTGTAGATAACATAATTGCTTAGGTCACGGGTCAGTCTTTAACTACCAGGCCCAGGGCATGGCGCCCGGCTGTCTGCCTGTGGATATCATTTCTGCCTTTTAGTTTTTACTTCTTTCTTTGGAGGCAGAAATTGGGCATAAGACAATATGAGGGGTGGTCTCCTCCCTTGTTCCCCCTCTTTGAGACTCTCACTCATTTTATTAGTGGGAGTTCTCACCTTCATCTTCTCTACCCATGTCTGCCTGCATGACAGATCGATAGTGATTCATGTAGTACACTTGTGCTGAAGCATTCTGGTGAACTAGAGTAGCCATGAAACCTTTTACCATTTGAATGAGTACAGGTAGTAAACAAGGGATTAGTAAGCAGGTTCCTGTTGCTACTATAATTTCTATTATAGGAGTTTTAAATCCTCCTAGCACTGGGAACCATTTTCAAACATGGCCTCAGGGTCAAATCCGTGCCACACTTGTACAGGCATATGTGCCAGTTTTGTTATGTCTTTAACTATATCTTCGAGTACTTGCCCCTGATCATCTATGTGCAGGCAGCAATTGGTAAGGTTAAATCTTCTACAGACTTCTCTTGCAGCTGCTAGCAAGTAGTTGAGAGTTAATCTATTTTGGTAGATAACATTTCTCATCTGAGTTTCTTGCTGGGCCAGAACCGTCAAGGCTTTACCGGCTTTATTAGTGATGATCTCCAAGACAGCTTGCAACCGTATGATTCGGTTGAGCATGTAAATGGGGGTCTGGTATCTTCATGAGCCATCTTGTGCCTAAGTTTCAGGCCAATAGTATTGTATAATTTTTTCAGGAGGCCATTCATCATCTTTTTAATTACCTATGGCTATGTTTCGCTTTTCGTGGGAAGCATAGACAGGGAAGCCCAGGAGTTCGCCTGTTTTTATGGACAGTGGGAAGAAAGATGGTTTAATAGTGCCTATAACACAACTACCTGTCCACTGGTCAGGTAGCTTAGCATAGGCTCTATGTCCACGTGTATCAGTATAGCCCAGTGGGGGCCATCCAGTCCCGGTGGGATTCTGGGTGGGCCCAAACTGTCTGCAACTTTGGAAATTTACTGAATGGATTTTTCTTAGTGTGGTTTGAACCCCACTAGGTGGCTGTTTTTGTGGTACTATTATACAGTTTCTGTCCAAGACAACTAAGTCGTCCTACAGGATGAATGAATTTTTTTCTTTCTTTAGCTATATAATACTGTCCAATAATTGAGACTTTTACAACTTAGAAATTACCAGGGTGATTTTTTGGGCTGGGAATTCATCAGGAACTGTCTGTAGGCCCTAATTCTCGGGCTTCTTCCTATGGCCATTGATCTACCGTTACAGTTCCTCCACAAACATAACATGAAATGACATTTAGAGACTTTGCTACATGCTCGGCTAATTGCAAAAACAAATTTCTGGTTTTTCCTGAGGTCTCTGGTACTGGCACATTTTTTAGTTCATCATAGAAAGTCTGAAATACTGGTTCTGGAGAGAGTTTACAAACCTCCCCTTTTACTAAGATATTTACTCTGGGATCTAGTCCTTTTCCATCAATGCCCAGAGATGTGTGTTCTCCTTTTTCTCACCTTGAGTTTAAGGGATTTGTAATTATTATAAATTTCAAGGAGTTGCAGATTCCACTCATACAGGAGGGGCTGCCTTCTCCTTTTTGGAGCTAAACAGGATCTCTTTCATCCTTTTTTAAAGTAGTCTGGATGACACAAGACCAGTAATTACACACATTTGCAAATGAGCCTAATTCATGGCAGATATACTTATTTCCTGCCATGTAACTTTTTTTTCCCCCCAAGGTAAAGAACCGCATCCTATTCCATGCCAATTGCTATTGATAGTGGCACAAGCATTAAATTTTAGGGTTTTATGCTTTGGGACCTCTCTTTCTTCTGTCCTAGCTATTACTTTACTTGTGTTGCCTAGAAAAGGACCAGTTTCTAGTTTTATTTTAAAAACTGTGATTATGGGAGGCTTAAAATGGGTCATAACACGCATCAGGTTGGTTATTTCCTGGGCTACATACCTTGGATAGAATAGCATTATATAAACAAGTTCCTGTTAGAGTCCCAGTACACTTATAATAACTGTAAAATAATAGGACTGTAGCAATCTTTTGTCCTACCTCAGTGACTATATGTATATACTGGGAGCAGTCCTCGGTCTGAGGAAGGTCAGTTGAAATCCTTCCTGTACAAGTGCAAATTTTAAGGAAAATGAGTCCTGCGATGAGTTTCCTCATGCTTCAGCCGTGCGTGGACCAGTTAGCTTCCGGGTATGACTAGAGCAGGGCTTGTCGTCGTCTTCAGAGTCACTTTGCAGGGGTTGGCGAAGCTGATCCCATCCACATACAGCTCACAGTGTGCTGATGTTTAAGGATGGTCTCGGAGGTTGGGCCCACTAGAATAAACTGAGTCCAATACCTCTACACAGTTATGTTCAACTGGGCTCTCTGATACCGGGAGCAAGATGGCGGGGTTTAGGGTGTTGCAAACTTCAGTGGTTACGCGGGGATTTTCACAGAGCAAGCTTTGGTATCTAGTTAGTCTAGCATTCGTTAGCTAATGATGTCCTTTGGTATTAAAGTCACCACAGCATGGGGAGACTTTAGGTTTTGCCTAAGAGTTAGCTTATCTGCTTCTTATGCTAACAGGGCTGTTGGTGCTAGGGCCCTTAGACATGGGGGCCAGCCTTTGGAAACCTTGTCTAGTTGTTTTGAGAGGCCACTGGCCTTGGCCAGGGCCCCACAGTCTGGGTTAAAACTCCAAGTGCCATTTTTTTTTTTTTTTTGACACTTAGAGTGTAAAAAGTTTTGTCAGGTCAGGTAGCCCCAGAGCTAGGGTCGACCTGAGTTTTTCATTTAACTTGTGAAAAGCTTGTTTCTGTTGGTTGTAATAGATGTAGTTTATCCAGTCTATGTTTTTATTAATTGTCACCTACTAAAACATTGACTTAAATCCTGTAGTTATTTGATTTCAAGCTTTAAATTGATCTGGTATTCCTTGCGGGGATCCAGTTGCATCTAAATAGATGTGAGAGTCGAAAGACTCATAAGGGGCTTCTCTTGCTTTATGACGTCTTATTTTTTTTCTCCCTCTGGTTGATGAAATGCCAGGGTGAAAGGGATAGCTAAATGGACTAAAGCACAAGTGCCACTCCAGTTATTTGGCAGAGTGCCCAGTAAAGGTCCATCACAATACCATCACACATCTGCTTGGGGATGAACAAAGGCTGACTGATTGATAAGCTCTTGAAAATTCTTAAGCTCATCGCATCTCCAAAAAATGCTAAGTTTCCTCCCTGTCATGAGAGAGACGAAGTGAATTTAGTGTTGGGAGATGGAGGCTGGATGGCCCTTGGGGGCTGACCCGCAGGGTACTGGACTTCGGAGTATAGCAGAGAGAGCTTGGCATGACTTATTACTCCAGTCTATAGAATCCTGGAAAAGAGCTACCATGCAGCCTACGCCTGGTCAACTGGAGGACCACCTTAGTGGAAGGGGGAAAATCTGGGCCTCTGGCCTGCCATGTGCACAAGCATAACAATTGTTTTTGTTTAACGTGCAGATGGAATATTTGATCCATTTTAACCAGGCATTTGCATCTTGGTATCCTGTCTTAATTGCTAAAGTTTGTTTTAAGTCTTTAACTTCTATGATCGTCTAGTAAAATGAATGTATGATTTTAGGAAATTACAGAAACAGGTTGGGGCAGTCCATCCTTGCTCTTTAGTGGTCCACAGAACATTGGACCAACTATGGCATGAAAGCTGTACATTGGGGGCAAGACTCCTGGTTGGCACTGGGGTCTTTATCGAAATCTCCCCAGATTAAATGGTCCTAGTTTACTAATGCCTAGTCTGAGGAGAGTCAGGAGGCACAGAAGTACTTTTCTGAAGTAGAAAGCTGTCTTTGACTTGGCAAGTCCCCACAGGGTATAACAAGGCAAGCATTAAATGCAGTCGTTTGAGGTGAAATTGACTTGGTTATGTTAATAACTAGATGGTCAGCAATAGAATGGGGAAAGAAGAAATAGTAATAAAATAGATGAAAAGAGTTAAATTTTTCTTAGCTTTAGTTTGGTAGGGTTTTCCCCTGGGACTATGGTCCATGACTCTGGAGGGGGTGGCGCTTTCTTGACTCGGGTGTGATGAGTCCATCCTTTTTTGCTGTACAAACAGCAGGCTTGTTGGTTAGCAGCACAAGGTAGGGGCCTTCCCAGGCTGGCTCGAGTTTTTCTTTCCACCCTTTGATGAGAACGTGATCTTCAGGCTGGTGCTGGTTTAACAGAAATTCTAAGGGTGGTACACGTGCTAAAAGACTTTTAGTTTTGAGGGAAAGGAAAGTGGAAGATAAACCAAATATATAATTTCTAAGAAACTGACCTTTTGTTTTAAATGTGGAGACATCAACAGTGGACTTTATAGTCTTTGGTGCCTTCTTACTGAGAAATTTCCTTTAGCACCTGTTTTTATTAGTTTTTAGACCAAAGAAAGCCAAACACCATTTTGTATTTGATAATGCTTTTTATATGATTTTTATACCAGATAAGCTAAATTTTACCTTTATATTAGTGTGTTATTAATATTAAACCTAATTGTAATAAAACCTTATAGACATATTTATCTAATTTTTAATGTTTGACCATAAGGTAAGATTTTATAGACTCTTTTTAACCTTTTATAATTTTTGCTAAAGAGCAGGTTTGTGCTTTAAGAAAAACCTGTTATGCTTTTATTTTAATCTCCAGTTTGCAGAAAAACTGGATGATACCTCTTTAACTTTAGATAATACGTTTACACACATAATTTACACACAATTAACATTTTAAAACTTGCTTAAACCTTTAACACAATTTTTTAACCTTTTAATTTAGGTAAAAATCTGCATTCTTATGCCTCCTTATAATCCTTTTACAAACGTATACTTTACTTTCCTTATACACCTTGCATATAAACTGTCTCTTCAATAGTTTTACATTCAGGAGGCCTAATTACTTTTAAATTATACAACATTTCTTGCATAAATTCTTTTTCTAACACACTTTTTTAATAACTTTTTTTCATGACTTTTACAAGCAATTTTTCGACATGTCTTAACTTTCTGACTTATTACAAACATTTCTTTCTTTAAACAACCAGTTGATTTATTTCAGGATAAGAATTTACCATATAGGCCGGGTGCGGTGGCTCAAGCCTGTAATCCCAGCACTTTGGGAGGCCGAGATGGGCGGATCACGAGGTCAGGAGATCAAGACCATCCTGGCTAACACGGTGAAACCCCGTCTCTACTAAAAAATACAAAAAATTAGCTGGGTGAGATGGCAGCGCCTGTAGTCCCAGCTACTCGGGAGGCTGAGGCAGGAGAATGGCGAGAACCCGGGAGGCGGAGCTTGCAGTGAGCTGAGACAGGAATGACAGAGCGAGACTCTGTCTCAAAAAAAAAAAAAAAAAAAGAATTTACCATATAACATTCTTTTTACATAAATTTTGCTCCCCCCCCCTTTTTTCCCCTTTTTTTCCTGAAGATAACCATTCTTTTCCAAAGCGAACTTCCTTTATGTCTGTGAACTAGACTGTCTTAGGCCACAAGATTAGAAGTTACTATAATACATGTTACACTGCTAACTTTTAGCAAACTTTACTTTTGTTGAAAACCTTGTAAGTTTGGAATTTCAATTATCCTTTGCTATTTTTTTTTTTGAGATGGAGTCTCGCTCTGTTGCCCAGGCTGGAGTGCAGTGGCCGGATCTCAGCTCACTGCAAGCTTGCCTCTCGGGTTCGCACCATTCTCCTGCCTCAGCCTCCTGAGTAGCTGGGACTATAGGCGCCTGCCACCACGCCAGGCTAATTTTTTTTATTTTTAGTAGAGACGGGATTTCACTGTGTTAGCCAGGATGGTCTCGATCTCCTGACCTCATGATCCGCCCGCCTCAGCCTCCCAAAGTGCTGAAATTACAGGCGTGAGCCACTGCACCCAGCCTATCCTTTGCTATTAATAAGACCTTATTTAGTCTAAATTAACTTAGAATTGGTATAGATGGCTCTCTCTCTTTTTTTTTTTTTTTCCTCAATTACCCGGGAGGAACCATCTATATCTCCTGTCCTGAAGGGAGTTCTAGGTCTGGTCAGACCTTTGTATGGTAATTAAGATTTAGATCTCCTGTTAGGAAACCTGCTGGGTTATGGGTATTTTCAGAGGTTAATGTTAAATCATCTTTTTTTTTTTTTTCCCCCTTAGGATACTTCTGAACTGGTGAGGTATGCTCACAATGAGGTTTCTTCTAAAAGTTATTTTTCTACTTTGTTCTGTTAGCAAAGCAGTTGCTGCTACAGATTGAATGCATTTGGGCCATCTGCAGATAGGTTAAAGATTTTTTGATAGGAAGACTACAGGTTGTCAGTGACCTCAGTGCTTTCCAACTACGCCCTTGTTTACACTGAAAACAAAGTGGTATTGGAGTGTTATAGGGTTAGGGAGAATACCTTTAATTATCAATTATAGGTTTTAAATTTACCCTGGCTTTTAAAGGAGTAGGGTACACTTTTTTTTTTTTTAAAAAAACTACTTGTATATCTTTCTTTTTCTGTCTTTGTCTTTCTGTCTGTCTTTGACTTTCCTTTTGCCTGTCTCTTTCTCTCTCTCTCTCTCTGCCTCTCTCTTTCTCCCTCTCTTTCTCTCCTTGACTCTCTCTGTCTCTCTGTCTCTTCCTCTCTCTCTTTGCCTCTTTTCCTCTCTGTTTCCTTTCTCTCTCTCTACTGGTCTTTGCTTACCTCTGCCAGCTGCTTATGCTGCTGTTCTCTCAACCACTATGGGGTGGGGGGTCTAAAACCAGCTGTAACCAAGTGTCTGTGTACGGGAACTGGTCTGGTTGCCCTGGCTTACAGGTTACCTTGTGCCATACCTTTGAAACAAAGGACCTGTCTAGGCTTCCTTCTGATGGCCAACCTACCTCTAATGCTGGCCAGTCTATCTTACACAAAGTTTTAAGTTTTCCTGGTGTCATAGTACTCCATAGTCTCCCTTAAATCCTGTTTTGAAATTTTTCAACATAGTTCCTGGTGGGTTGGGCTTACTTTGTGCCTGACCCATGCTTCTTCGAGAAAAAAACACCATGCTCACACCACATGCACACCACAAAACAAAGAATGGGTAAAAAGGGCACACACACACTTTTACGGTTAATACCAAACCAGAATCAAAACCAAAATCAGAGTATCAAGAAATCCAAGCCAGGTCAAAACCTAAAACCAAAGTATCAAGCAATCCAAGTCAAGTCAAAAACAAAAACCAGAGTGCCGGTACAGGCACGTTGTGGGTGATCAGGCCATGCTTCCACTCAGATGGAGTAGGCAAGTTCCCAAGACCAGTCCTGTCAAGCAATTCAAACCAAGTCAAAATCAAAATCAAAGTGCCGATAAAGGCACACCGTGGGTGATCAGGCCATGCTTCCACTCAAATGGAGTGGACAAGTTCCAAAGACCAGTCTTACCAAGTTTTAGATGTCTGGACTCCAAGCGCCAGTTCCTTCCCATTGTTCAGCCAGAGTTGATCCTCCACAGGGGCCTGCCACACACTGCTCTGGCAAGGCATCCCACTGGGGCAAATGCCTAGCCAGGAGCGCTCTCAGGATCCACGCTGCTCAGGCTGGTCGGAGTGCCCTGCAGGGATGTTCCACAGGGCAGGCTTAAGCTGCCTAAGGAGCTGCCTCGACCATCTGCCAGTCACCTCACTTCCTGGTCAGGGAACCAAGAAATGTAGCAGGAAGAGCCGCAGACAAAACCCCTCAGACACCAAGTTAAAGAAGGAAGGGGTTTATTCGGCCGGGAGCATCAACAAGACTCCTGTCTCAAGAGCCAAGCTCCCCAAGTGAGCAATTCCTGTCCCTTTTAAGGGCTCACAACTCTAAGAGGGTCTGTATGAGTGGGTCGTGATTGATTGAGCAAGCAGGGGATGTGTGACTGGGGGCTGCATGCACCAGTAATCAGAACGGAACAGAGCAGGACAGGGATTTTCACAGTGCTTTTTCCATACAGTGTCTGAAATCTATAGATAACATAACCGGTTAGGTCAGGGGTAGATCTTTAACTACCAGGCCCAGGGCGTGGCACCGGACTGTCTGCCTGTGGATTTCATTTCTGCCTTTTAGTTTTTACTACTTCTTTCTTTGGAGGTAGAAATTAGGCATAAGACAATATGAGGGGTAGTCTCCTCCCTTAGTGATAGCTTAGGTCATGCACTCCTTTCTGTTCAGTGTTATTCTACCTAATGGACTGTGTTGGTTGGCATCCAGCCAGGAGGTAGCATTTGCAAAAGAGCACCAGCTGCAGCAGTAGCAGTGGGATTTGAGCTTGTCTTGTGTTGCCCGGGGGAGGTATTCTGGTTTCTCAGGTGACAACGGGGGCCATAAAGCTGCCAAAAGTTTCTGTCCTTTGTGTTAAGTAACCAGGGGTAGAGGGGTACAGTCAGGTGGGGGCTGGGTCAGGTGGGTCTACACTCTGTCTCTCTCTGTGTGGGGAAAACCATGGCCCCTATAGGGGCTGAGGGGGGGCAGTTCTCAGGTCATTAGGGTAGTGTTCCAAAGAGGAATATAACTGCCTCTGCTGCACAGAAGAGTTTGCACAGGGCGTGGGGAGTAGCAGGTGGCACTAGGCCTCACCTAGATCCCACACGGTCAGAAAGGCAGATCTCACTCCCTCTGTGCTCTGCTAGCTGCACTGGGCTAAGTTCCAGGCAGCCTAGGCTCAGAACTCAAACCTGCCCCAGGCCATAAACTTTCCCTGTGGTAAAGCAGCCATGACTTTCAGGCCATGCTCCTCCCAGGCCACCTGCAGGGCCAGGCAACTGGCTCATGCACTTGTGGCTGCAGTGCACTTCTCCCTACCCCTGGGAGGTATGGGTTCTGGACAAAGGAGTTCATCCCCACTCAGTGTTATATCTTGAAATTGGGAGATTCTTTCAACCTGCAACTGCTGCCTGAGCTTGTTGGCTGACTTCCCCAAGGTTCCCTGTGAGGTACAATAAAGAATGGCTTACCTTGCTCTGCACTGGAGACTAGGAATGCCTGCAAAGCACTTCCCGCCACTGTTTCTACTTTTTTATTTCTTATTGCTCCCTAAATCAATCCCAGTCCTGGGTAAGGTTAAGGCCTTCCCCCGTGGCCTGGATTTTCAGGTTCCCCAGTGGGAACCTGAATGCAGCCTCTCCCCATCTCACACTCTGGAGACTTACAGTTTTTCCCTTGTCTTATAGTGTAGACTGCAGACTGCCACTTCTTTAAAAGGTCTGTGGATTATTTCAGTTTTTCTGTTAAGTTCCTGTGTGGCTTCTTGGAAAAAGGGTCACCATGTGAATCTCAATACACTGTTCTTCCAAGTGGGAGAGGCATGCTAACACTGCCTCTTATCTGCCATCTTGGTGGGGGTGGAAAAATCAAAACCTTTCAAAATATTTTCTAACTTCTCTTGTAGGTTCTTCTTTTGCCTACTGCTTATTTAGAAGTGTTTTGATTAATTTTTACGTATTTGTGAATTTTTCAGTTTTCTATTGCTATTGAATTATAGTTTTATTCCATTGTGATCAGAAAAGATGTTTTTTTATGATTCCAGTCCTTTTGAATTTAAGATTTGTTTTATGGATTAATGTATGGTCTCTCCTGGAGAATGTTGCATATGCATTTGACAAGAAGTGTATACTCTGTTGTTGAGCGGAGTGTTTATAGGTCTTTTATATGTATTAGTTTATAGTGTTGTTCAAGTGTACTGTTAACTAACTGATCTTCTGTCTGGTTGTTCTATTATTAGAAGTGAAATGTTAAGTCTGCAACTATTATTGTGCACCTGTTTCTCCCTATAAATTCTGTTAACTTTTGCTTTGTGTATTTTGGGGCTCTTGTTGCTTCATAGATTTTGGGGCTCTGTTAGGTGTGTATATTTTTATAATTGGTATATTTTCTAGATTTAGTGAACCTTTTATCAATATGTAATATCTTTGTCTCTAGTAAGTTTTTGATTTAAAGTCTCTTTAGTCTGATAGTAATATAGCCACCGAGACTCTATTTTGGTTACCCTTTGCATGGAATATTTTTTTCCATCCTTTACCTCTTCATATCTTTATATCTAAAGTGAAGCTCCTCGGCCGGGCACGGTGGCTCAAGCCTGTAATCCCAGCACTTTGGGAGGCCGAGACGGGCGGATCACGAGGTCAGGAGATCGAGACCATCCTGGCTAACACGGTGAAACCCCGTCTCTACTAAAAAATACAAAAAAACTAGCCGGGCGAGGTGGCGGGCGCCTGTAGTCCCAGCTACTTGGGAGGCTGAGGCAGGAGAATGGCGTAAACCCGGGAGGCGGAGCTTGCAGTGAGCTGAGATCCGGCCACTGCACTCCAGCCTGGGCGACAGAGCGAGACTCCGTCTCCAAAAAAAATAATAAAATTAAAAAAAAAAAATAAAGTGAAGCTCCTGTAAATAGCATACAGATAGATTCTGGTTTTTAAATCCAATCTGTCAATCCCTGTCTTTTAATAGAAGAGTTTAATCCATTTATACTTAGTGTGATTGCTGAAAAAGAAGGATTTACTTCTGCCATTTAGTTATTGCTGTATGTGTTTTGGTTTTTTATGCCTCAGTCCCTCCATTACAGCATTGGGGTGGTGATATTTAGTTAAATTGTTTGCCTTTTTGATTCACTTCTTTCATTTTAATCATATTTTAAAGTTTGTTTTCTCAGTGGTTGCCTTGGGGATTATAATTAATATCTTAAACTAGTTGGAAGAATGACACACTGCTTCTGTAACTCTCCATCTTTTTTTATGTTGTCATAGATTATATCTTTATACATGGTATACTCATTAACAGATTTATGATTGTTTCATACATTTGCCTTTTGCTTTTTATTTATTTTTGTAAATTTTATTTTTTGTGCAGACTCCTCTGCTGGGGCTGCCACTGCTGAGAGGAGCCGTAAATTGACCTTTTAAATCACATAGGAAAAAGACATTACAAACCAAAGTACAACACTACTTTTTATGTTTACCTAGGAAGTTAGATTTATTAGTGTTCTTTATTTTTTCTCCTGACTTCATGTAGCATTTCTTCTATGACATGTCTGTTGTGAATGAATGCTCTCAGCTTTTGTTGACTTGGAAATGTCTTAATTTTCCCTTCTTTCTTGAAGGATAGTTTTGCTGGATATAAAGTTATTGGTTGACCAGTTGTTTTGTTTCAATACTTCTTTTTTTCTTTTTGAGACAGAGTTTTGCTCTGTTGCCCAGGATGGAATGCAGTGGTGTGATCTTGGTGTACAGCAACTCCGCCTGCTGGGCTCAAGTGATTCTCCCTCCTCAGCCTCCTGTGTAGCTGGGACCATAGGCATGCACCACCATGCCTGAATAATTTTTGTGTATTTTGTAAAGGCAGGGTTTCACCATGTTGCTCATGTGGGCCTCAAACTCCTGGACTCAGTTCACCTCCCTTGACCTCTCAAAGAGCTGCAATTACAGGTGTGAGCCATCATGCCCAGCCTTCTTTCAATACTTTATTTTGTTTTTATTTTAGACACAGGGTCTTGCTCTGTCATGCAGAATAAAGTACAATGGCATGATCATGGCTCATTGCAGCATTGACCTTGTAGGGTCAAGTAGTCTTCCTACGTCGGCCTTCTGAGTAGCTAGTAAAACACCACTATGCCTGACCAATTAAAAAAACTTTTTTTTTTTTTTTGTAGCGATCAGGGCCCACTATGTTGTCCAGGCTGGTCTCAAACTCTTGGCCTCAAGTGGTCCTCCTGCCTCATTCTCCCAAAGTGTTGGGATTACAGATGTGAGCCAGTGCACCTGACTTTTCAGTACTTTAAATATGTCCCACCACCCTCCGGCCTCCATGGTTAATCTTACTGAGGATCCCTTGCATGGGATGAGTTGCTTCTATCTTGCTGCTTTCAAGTTTCTCTTCTTGCGTTTGTGTTTTGACAGTTTGACTATAATGTGTCTCCGTGTGGATCTCTTTGAGTTTGTACTGCTTGGAGTTTGTTGAGCTTCTTGGGTATGTATATTTATGTCTTTCATCAAATGTGGCAAGTTTTCAGTCATTATTTCTTCAAATCTTATCTCTGACCCTTTCTGTTCTTCTGGGATTCCTATAATGTCTATACTGGCATGTTTGTTGGTTTCCCACAGGTCCCTCAGGCTCTATTAATTTGTCTTTTTCTTTTTTCTGGTTCCTCATACTGGATAATTTTAATTGTTTTGTATTCCAGTTCCCTCGTCCTTTTTTTCTGCTTGCTTAAGTCTGCTGTTGAACCCCGGAAATGAATTTTTCATTTCAGTTATTGTACTTGTCAACTCCAGGCTTTCTGCTTTGTTCCTTTTTATAATTTCTATCTCTTTATGGTGTTCTCATTTTGTTCAGACATTGATTTCCTAATTTCCTGTAATTTTTCCCCCACAGCTTTCTTCAGCTCATTGAACATATTTAAGTCAGTTTGTGTGGCATCTTTGACTATTAAGTCCAATATCTGGGTTTCTTCAGAGACGGTTTTTGTTAAATTATTTTTTTCTTGTGAATGGGCCATACTCATTTCTTTGTATGATTTGTAATTTTTTGTTGAGGATGGGCAATTCTGAATATTATGTTTGGAAGTTTGGAAGTCTAGTTCTCCCACTCTTCAGGAATAGCTGATTTTTGCTTGTCAACTACTGGATCCATCTGCTTGAACTTTCCCAAGCTGTTTTTGCGAAGAGTATGTTCCTTATTGAATATGGTCATTGAAATTTTAGTTCTCTTGTCCCTGTGTTTAACCAGCAGTCTCACAATAATTTCCTTAAATGTCTGTCTCCCAGAAGGGTGGAGGGGTGTGGACCAAACTACCTTTTTAAATCCCTTGTGGTTGAGAAGCTGCTTGAGCCCATCAGGGTTGAAACAATGCCAGCCTCTATGCTTGGCCCCTCAGCCATCAAAAGCAGTGGTCAGCAATCAGAACACACAACCTTGATTTTTCAAGATTGAAAAACCAAGATGCAAAGGTTCTCATTTCCCAATCTGGCACCAGCTGGCTACACTAGGAACATCTTCGTGGCTACCTGCCATGGTCTGTTGGCTGGGGGATTATAGCAGCCATGTTATTAATAAATGTGAAATTTACTGAAATTTACTTGCTGCTTTATCAAACTCTCCTCTGGGCCCTGAAGTGTTTGACTCGACTCCAGAGTTCAAAAATAGTTGCTTTGGACAGTTTCTATCAGTTGAATAGTTGTTTTGATCTTGGATTCCTGGAGATTCCTATTCTCTCTTCTGTGATGTCACTCAGCTCTTTTATGGTAAGCATATATTTTTAGTGTACTATTTTAATTTCTGGTGTTTTTTAGCTGTATTTTTTGAGTTATTTTTTGTAGTTGCTTTAAGGGTTACTATATGTCTTAATTTATCACAATCTGCTTCAAATTAATACTGACTTAATTCTGGTAAAACATAGGAGCTTTGCTCCAATGTAGCTCCATTTTTGCCCCCTTCATTTGTGCTTTTATTGTTATATAATACTCAAAACAGTGTTAATTATTGCTTTATACAGTCTTGTCTTTCAAAGTACTAAGAAAAGAGAACTATACTTATGCAGTATTATAATCACATATTTATCATTTTCAGCACTCTTAATTGGTTCTTGTGGATTTGAATTACAGTCTGGTGTTATTTTCTTTCATCCAGTAGGACATTTTGAGCTGGTATGAGCAATGATGGCAGCCTTGGTTAAGAATGCCACAGGTGGGCCGGGCGCAGTGGCTCACGCCTGTAATCCCAGCACTTTGGGAGGCCGAGACAGGCAGTTCACGAGGTCAGGAGATCGAGACCATCCTGGCTAACACGGTGAAACCCCGTCTCTACTAAAAAATACAAAATAATTAGCCGGGCGTGGTGGCGGGCACCTGTAGTCCCAGCTACTCGGGAGGCTGAGGCAGGAGAATGGCGTGAATCTGGGAGGCGGAGCCTGCAGTGAGCCGAGATGGCGCCACTGCTCTCCAGCCTGGGGGACAGAGAGAGACACCGTCTCAAAAAAAAAAAAAAAAAGCCACAGGCTCTCACTGTTCTTATCTCAACTTTAGCAGTTTTTAATGAATAAACACTTATCAGTTTGTTACATTTGGCTCATTTTTAGAACCCCGAAATACTCGTTTTTGACAATGTTGTCCAGTTGTTTTTGGGGAGAGAATTTTCTGAACTCTTCACTCTGCCACAGCTGGAAGTCTCCCCAACTACCTTGGTATTTTTGCAGAAAGTACAGATTACATTTTGCACTGTCCTTAGCTGTGTAGAGATTGGGCTTAGAGCCAAGGCAGGCTGAAAAGCGAACCTACTTTTCCTAAACTGATGGGACTTAGGAGAAGGAAAGGGGTTGGAAGTAAGGCAAAGGAGTAATTGGGCCTTTATCATCTTGCCTGGGTCTTTGAGCCACCACATCCTGTCTTTCCTAGGAGGTGGACTGAGGCTTAGTCCTTCACAACACAATGTCCTTATGGAGGCTTTCTGGCTCCTCCTACCTCCTTCTCTGCTGCATGCCTTGTCTGGGGATGGGCAGAGTAGACATTGGGTACTCAATGTCAAGAAGCACCTGCCTTATACCCTTGCCAAGTGACTACTGTGTGCCTTCTGTGGAGGGTGTGGAGGGACTCAAAATAGAGGTCAGGGTGACAGGATAAGTGTTGGCTTTCCAGACTCTGCATGAGGTTTTCATTCTTCTTTCAGGCAGCTTTACACAGACAGGGGGTTTGTGTTTGGAGCGGTGGTGTGGGTGATGGGACACTGTACCTCATGCCCTTAGTGAAGGTTTTAGGGAACCTGCTGCGCAGGAGCGGAGGGGAGAGAAAATATTTGCCTCAGAAAGTAATATGCTGACCATCCCAGCAGTTATGGGGAGAAAATGCACATCTAATTCTTAAAGAACTTTACTGATTAGGTCTGTTGCCTCCTGTATAGAATTTCTGTGGAAAAAAAGCCAAATGTTAACGTATTGTTGTCTTTATCTTTCTGCAGATAATGCCTCAGACATCTCTGTAACCCGATGCCTTTGCTTTTCTGTTTTGGCAGAGGAATGTTACGGCATCCGGGGTCATCCCTCAGATTTCTCTGATCATGGGCCCATGTGCTGGTGGGGCTGTCTACTCCCCAGCCCTAACAGACTTCACGTTCATGGTAAAGGTAAGAAAGAAGGGCCTGTTTCTGGTGCCCTTTGATATTTGTGCAGTTCCTTACCTGCAATAAAAATAATTCCTGACCCAGATCTAGGTTATCTGCATTCTCATTGGCTTTCAGCATAGTGATGATAAGGTGTTAGTGGAGAGACGGTTTTGGCATGAAATTTGTAGCTCCTGGGGGTTCAGTGGCAGGGGGTGCTTATGTACTTCATTGCTGGGTGATTTTACTTGTTGATCTGAATTGCAAATGATTTTCAGGTAATCGATGAATCCTGTCCTCTGAACAGATAGATAACTGTTTACTGAGTCCTATTCAAGAAGTTTCTCATGGAAGGCTTTTCTGTAATCCGTTTATTGGAAAGTTGTTTCTGATGTTTCATCTTTATTTCTTCAGCTCCTTGTCATTTTATTACTTTGTGTCCACAATGGTAATGGATAAATCTGATCTCACACTTCATTTTGAGAGGTACATATCTTTATTACATGACTTTAACGGACTTATATTTTAAAAATATTTTTAAATGAAGTCTATTTGAACTTATACAAGAGTAATTACCATTAATCTCAAACCCTGCTTTAAAAAAATCAGCCTTAAAATATTAATAAAAGTGAACATTGGATGCTAAGACAGAACGGTTAGGGGGAAAAAGTAATGATAGCCATCCAACATGAGGAGAGGAGTTCTAGAGGGAATGTAAATGGGAAACCCTTTGTTCTCGAGGGAAGTTAGGCAGTAGGAATTCAGAAGTTCCACAAAGTGCTTACCACTTTGACTCAACTATTCTGTTCTTAGTGACATACTGAAAGCAGTGTAAGTGTTCAACAATAGGAGTAACTTTTATTAATCAAATGTAAGATGGGCCATACACAGTGGCTCACGCCTGTAATCCCAGCATTTTGGGAGGCTGATGCAGGTGGATCACTTGAGCTCAGGAGTTTGAGACCAGCCTGGGCAACATAGCGAAACCCCATCTCTACAAAAAAATACAAAAATTAGCTGGGCATGGTGGTGCATACCTGTGGTCTCAGCTACTTGGGAGGCTGAGGTGGGAGGATCACTCGAGTCCAGAATATCGAAGCAGCAGTGAGCCAAGATAATGCCACTGCACTCTAGCTCTGGGTGACAGAGGAAGATCCTGCCTCAAAAATAAAAAAATAAATAAATAGAAGTAAGATGACCACTTCTCTTAAACTAGGTGGACAATGCAGAATTTTCTGAACTTTGCTTACTAAATCTATATATACATACCTAGCTGGTGCTACCCCCATTCTCTCCTCCTTCCTGCTGTTATGAAGGGAGGTGTGGGATCAATTCCTCTGACTAAAGTCATCCTTTCTTCCTGCTACACACATCCACATTACTGAATATAACTCTCCACCCCTCTTCAGGACCCTTATACTGTCCCTTTGCTCCTTTCTCTTTAGTATCTTCAGTCTCTCCCTTGGTACTGGATCCTCCCATCAAAACTTAATCACGCTCAGGTCTTTCCTATCATCAAAACAAAAACTGTCCTCTAGTTGCAATACTCCTGTAGCTCTTGCTCTGTTTCTCTCTTGCCATCCCATTCTTCAACACATGTTAATTTAGCTTTGACCCCTAGACCACTAAATCATTTTTTTAAGGTCCTCAGTGACTTTTGCATCACCGTAAATGCAGTTTAACTCTCATCTTCGTCAGTCTTTCAACAGGGTTCCCTTGGCTTCCATTATACCATATTCTGGCATTTCTTCTCACAACTCTGACCATACCTTCCTGGTTTCCATTGGCACTTTACATGGTTCCATTCAGACTCGATGCTGGAGTTCATTCCAACTGCTTTCTCTTTTAATTCTGTGTTTTATTCTAAGCAATCTCATTTTCTGCTTACAAAACTTTAGTTAATAGTTGCATATTAGTGAGACTTCCTCTCTTGTCCTCAGCAATATTATCAAGCTGTCGCCATTCTACATCTTAAATATTCTGTGTATTTAATAAGAGTGCAGTGGAAAATACTAAGTCTCTTTTAAAGGACTACACAAGGTAATTATAACATTCTTATGGGAGGAAGAAACATGCAAGCATAAACATTCTATGAAAGTAGTGTAATGAGGAGTTAGCCCTACCAGGTGCCAGGATTTAAAACTACAATAACTAAAACAGTCTAAAGAACTTGTAAGTAAGTGAACAGAAAGACCAAGGGACATTACAGAATTGATAAATAGAGCTACATCTATTTGGACATTATGATGAAAAGGATATTGTTCTAAGCAAAGTCACTGATAATAACAATTTCTTATGTCAGAGATACCAGTGATTGCTGCATCACTAAATCCAGTTAACATTTCTCACCCTTTGTCTTACCTCTTCACAATATTTGCTCTAACTGATCACTCCAGTCTCATGACTTTAAATACTGATCCATATGCTGACAACTCTCAAATCTGTTTCTCCAGGATTGTATGTTTAAGAGCCTACTAGAATTTCCATTTGAACTTTAATGGGTATCTCAAACTTAACAGGTTTTGATTTCTACCAAGCTCCTCCTGCATTGCTCTCTTACAGCCATTGCCGTTTTAAATGGCAAGTCTAGTCTTCCAGTGGCTCAGGTAAAAGCTTTGACACTATTTGGACTCATCTTTTTGCTATCACATCCTAAATTTAGTCAGAAGGTCCTGTTGGCTTTACTTTAGAATATAATCCACAATATAATCAAATTGCTTCTTAGCACTACTACTTACTTCTTACTACCAAAACTGCTACCACTTTGATTCAAGCACATCATTTCCCATCTGATTATTACAGAATCCTCCTGACTGCTTCTGTCACTGACTCCTTTGAGAGTCAAATTTACAAATTTTAAAAATTTGTAATCATTTTAAATTTTGTAATATAATACATATTCAGGAAAGTACATAAGATATGTATAGTTTAAGTTATTACAAAGTGCAAATGTGTGTAAATAATACGCAGGTCAGGCTGGGTGGGGTGACTCACACCTCTAATCCCAGTGCTTTGGGAGGCTGAGGTGGGTGGATCACTTGAGGCTAGTAGTTTGAGACCAGCCTGGTCAACGTGATGAAACCCTGTCTCTGCTAAAAATATAAAAATTAGCCAAGTGTGGTGGTACGTGCTTGTAGTACCAGCTACTCGGGAGGCTGAGGTAGGAGAATCGTTTGAACCTGAGAGGCGGAGGTTGCAGTGAGCCAAGCGCGCCTGGGTGGCAGAGCAAGACTCTGTCTTAAAAAAAAAAAAAAAAAAAAAAAATTAATAATAACCCAGGTCAGGAAATAGCTCTTCAAGAGCCCTGTCATGATGGTCCTTCCTAAGGATCACTGTAGCCTCCATCCTGCATAGAATTCTTTATTGTCTCAGCTTTTCTGGTAATGTTTTTATTTGCTTTGCTTCATAGTTGAAAATAAAAATTACCTCCCTAAACAATTTGGATTAGTGTTTCCTGTTTTGACCTTTATGTTAAGTGAAACCATGTAATATGCTTTCTTTTGTGCATGGCTTCTGGCTGATTATGTTTTTAAGATTTATCTATGTTGTTCTTGGAAAATGTAGTTCATTCACTTTAACAGCTCTGTAGTAAGTGTGTGTATGTATGTGTGTATGCGTGTGTATATATATGTGTGTGTGTGTGTGTGTGTGTGTGTGTGTATGGTTTTTTTTTCCTTTTTTTTTGAGACAGAGTCTTGCTCTGTCACCCAGACTGGAGTGCAGTGACATGGATCTCGCCTCACTGCAACCTTTGCCTCCTGGGTTTATGTGATTCTCACACCTCAGCCTCCCAAGTAGCTGGGACTACAGGCATGTGCCACCGCACATCCGGCTAATTTTTTGTATTTTTGGTAGAGATGGATTTTGCTATGTTGGCCAGGGTGGTCTCCAATACTTGGCCTCGAGTAATCTGCCTGCCTCAGCCTCCTAAAGTGCTGCGAGTACAGACGTGAGCCACCGTGCGCAGCCATAGTAAGTATTTCTTAACGTATTCATTCATTCCACTGCTGACGGACATTTAAATTATTTCAAGATTTTTGCCATTGCAAATGATGCCGATGTAAACATTTTTCTACATGTATCTTGGCATGCACATTTGAGTTTCTGATGCTGATGTAAACGTTTCACATTAGAGGCAATCCTAGGTCATAGAATATATATGTCTTCAGCTTCTCTAGATAATGCCCGTCTGTTTACTAAAGAGGCTGCAGCCAGCAGTTTGAGAATTTCAGTTGTTTCACATCCTTGCCAGCATTTATATTAACATATTTTAATTGTGCCAGTTTGATGCTTGTGGTATAGTCTCTTATTGTGTTCTCAATTTGCTTTGACTCAATTTGCATTAGTCCATAACTAATAAGGCTGAGTGCCTTTTCGTATGATTCCTGTTCTTCTAAATTAGGGTATGTTTATGACTCAGAATGTAGTCTCTCTTGGTGAATGTTCCATGGGAGCTTCAGAAGAAAGTGTATTCTGTTGTTAGAGGAAGTGTGTCCATCATATCCAGTTTATTGGTACCGTTTTTCTTTAATTTTAAAAATGATTTCTATTTATTTTACTTTTTAAAATGTTTATTATTATTATTATTTTTTATTTTTTGAGACGGAGTCTCCCCCTCTCACCCAGGCTGGAGTGCAGTGGCGTGATCTCGGCTCACTGCAAACTACTTCAGTTCCCAGGTTCAAGTGATCCTCCTGCCTCAGCCTCCTGTGTAGCTGGGACTACAGGTACACACTGCTATGCCTGCTTAATTTTTTATTTTTTTTTTTATTTTTTATGTAGAGAACTGGTCTCACTGTGTTGCTTAGACTGGTCTTGAACTCCTGGGCTCAAGCAATCCTCCTCCCTCCCAAAGTGCTGGGATTACAGGTATAAGCTACCACACCTGGTCTTCTATAAAAAATTTTTAGAGACAGGGTCTCACTCTGTCTCACTTACCCAGGCTGGAGTGCAGTGGTATGATCATAGCTCACCAAAGCCTCGACCTCCTGGGCGCAAGTGATCCTCCTGTGTAGCTGGGATGACAGGCACATGCCAACACACCTGGCTAATTTTTTATTTAATTTATGTTTTTGAGACAGAGTCTCGCTGTGTCGCTCAGGCTGAAGAGCAGTGGTGCGATCTCAGCTCACTGCATCCTTGACTTCCTGGGGCCAAGCAATCCTCTCACCTTAGCCTCCTGAGTAGCTGGGACTATAGGTGTGTGCCACCATGCGTGGCCAATTTTTTAATTTTTGCAGAGACAGGGTTTCACCATGTTGGCCAGGCTAATTCTTATTTATTTTAATTTTTATAGAGACGGGATCTTGCCATATTGTCATAGGCTGGTCTTAACCCCTGGCCTCAAGTAATCCTCTCACATAGGGCCCTTGAGTTGCCGGGATTATAGGCATGAGCCACTGTGCCCAGCTGATTGGTGTTACTGAGTTCATCTGTGTCTTTATTGTTTCTGCCTGCTGGATCTGTCCACTTTTGATAGAGAAGTGTTGAAATCTTCAACTGTAATCATGGATTCATCTATTTCTCCTTCCAGTGCTATCAGTATTTGCCTCATGTTATTTTGATGCTCTGTTGTTAGGTGGATACACATGAAGGACTGTTTGTCTCCTTGGAGAATTGACCCCTTTATCATTATTCAGAATTCCTCTGTATAATAACTTTCCTTGGTCTGAGCCTTTTCTGTCTGAAATTAATATAGCTACTCCTGATATCTTTTGATTAGTCTTAGCATGTAATGTATTTCTGCAGTCATTTACTTTTAATCTTTATGTGTCTATTTCAAGTGGATTTTTTGTAGACATCCCATATAGTTGTGTCTTGACAGATTCTTGATCCAGTCTATCTGTCTTTTAATTGATACATTTAGACCATTGACATTCAGAGAGATTGTTGGTATAGTTGGATTAATATCTACCATATTTGTTACTGTTTTCTTTTTGTTGTTTGTTCTTATTTTTGTCTTCCACTCTTCTGCCTTTTGTGATTTTAATTGAGCATTCTATATGATTCCATTTTTCTCCTGTATTAGCATGTTAGTTATATATATATATATATATATATATAAATTTTTGTTTTTTACATTCTTTAGTGGTTGCCTTAGAGGTTGCAATATAATTTACAACTATTTTAAGTTCAATTTCAGATAACTTCTGCTTCCCAGGTTGTATGAGTATCTTATAATAGCAAAATCATTCTAATTCCTTCCTCCCATCCCTCATATCATATATATAAGATATGTGTACATAGTTGCCCTTGATCTTAGCCAAAAGGCTGAGAAGCGATGTGTACATAATTGAATTGTACATAATTGAATTTTTGCTATTACTTTGAATCAAAAGTTTTCATTTTACCTTCTTGAATCCTCTTTCTTTCTTTATGTACGTATAAGTTTCTGATCTTTATCATTTACCTTTTCTGTAAAGAATTTTGCTGAACATTTTTTGCAAGGCAGGTCTACTGGCAAGAGATTACCTCAAGTTTTGTTTGTTTGAGAAGGTCTTTATTTTTCCTTCACTTTTGAAGAATAATCTTGCAGAATGCAGAATTCTAGGTTGGTAGGATCTTTCCCCTCAACACTTTAAATATTTCATTCTACTCTCTTCTTTCTTGCATGGTTTCTAAGAAAACTTGGATGTAATTATTATTTTTGGTCCTCTATAGGCAAAATGTTTTTTTCTTATGGCTGCCTTTAAGATTTTTTCTTTGATTTTCTGTAGTTTGGAAATAATGTCTTAAGTGTAGTTTTTTGTTTTTTGTTTTTTTAGAGGTGGGGTCTCTTTGTGTTTCCCAGGCTGGTTCAAACTCCTGGGCTCACATGTTCTTCCTGCCTTAGGCTCGTGAGTGGCTGGGACAACAGGTGTGCACCACTATGCCTATCTTTCTCTGTGTAGTTTGTTTGTTTGTTTGTTTGTTTGTTTTGGCATTCATCTTGCTTGATGGTCTCTGAGCTTCTTGGATCTGTGGTTTGGTGTCAGACAATTTGGGGAACTTTTCAGTCATTATTACTTCCTATATTCTGTTCTTTTTTCTCTTTCTGCTCCTTCTGGCATTCTCATTATGTATATGTTACATTGTTTGTAAGTTGTCCCACAGTTTTTAGATACTCCAGTTTTTTTTAATCTGATTTTTTTCTTTGCTTTTCAATTTGGGTGGTTTCTCTTGAGATATCTTCAAGCTCAGAGTTTCTTTCCTCAAGCAGGCCCAGTCTGCCAAAAAAACATATCAGATGCATTCTTTATTTCTGTTGCAGTGTTTCCAATCCCTGGCATATTTTAGTTTTTTTTAGAATTTCGATTTCTCACCTTACATTGCTCATCTGTTCTTGCTTGCTGTCTACTCTATCCATGAGAGCCCTTAGCATTTTGTTTATTTTTGTTTTTTGAGATGGAGTCTTGCTGTCTTGGCCAGGCTGGTGTTGAAGGCCTGGGCTCAAGTGATCCTCCCTCCTCAGCCTCCTGAGTACGTGAGACTACAGACACATGCCATTATACCTGGCAAACATCTTAATTGTTGTTTAAAGTTTCTGGTCTGATAATTCCAACATTTCTGCTATGTCTGATTCCGGTTCTAATGCTTATTCTGTCTCTTCAAACTTCGTTTTTTGTCTTTTAGTATGTCTTATGACTTATTCCTGGTAGCTGGACATGATATACTAGGTAAAATGAACTATTGTAAATAGGCCCTTAGTAATGGTAAGGAGCTGGGGAAGAGGAAGTGTTCTGTAGTCTTATGAGTAGGTGTCAGTCTTTTAGTGAGCCTGTGCCTCTGAACTATGAATATCATGTGTCTCTCAGTCTTTTGCAGTCTTTAGGTGGGACAGGGTGGCTAGAGCGGGTTGGGGCTGGCCATTTCCCCTCTCCCACATGGAAGGCCAGAGCTGGCTTGAGTTTGGTATTTTTCTTCCCTCGGGTCAGCAGTTTCTGATAAAACTTCAGCAGGTTAGGCTCTGGTTATATAGTTTCGCCTGAGGGCAGACCCTGTTAAGAACTGTGCTCTGGTGCATTTCAGAAGGGTCTCTTTTTTCCCCCTATGCATGTCAGAAGCGTAAGGGAGTTTTTCTCTGATAATCACTGTGAGAACCTTGTTGAGTTCCTAGAGGTAAAACTCACAAAAGTGTGGGAGCCCCAATGACTGGCCGCCCCTGGAGTCTTCATCTCTCAGACTTGTCCATGCTGGGCCTCCAGCAATTTGTTAGTTGTAGTTCTGGATTTCATACATCAGCCCTGGCTCTGGGGGAGATTTGTGCTTGTGGGTTTCTGCCCTGCAAGGCTCAATTTTCTGCATTTGCCAGTCGGTCTCCAGTTTTGGAGTGCTTTGTTCTGTGACCTCACCTCTCTGATGGATCTAAGAAAAGCTGTTGGTTTTTCCCCTGCAACTTGTTCAGCTTTTTATTTGTAAGGAAGGAGTATCAACTTTCAGCTTCTTTTGTGCTAGACTGGAAACCTGAAATTCTGTGTTTCTAGTTTGTTTTTTTTTTTTTAAACAGTTTCAAATAAGGCTGCTATAAACATTTGTTTCGAAGTCTGTGTGTGAAGTGGGGAAGACCTTTCTAGCTAGACTTTTCTAGCAAGATTTCAAACCAAGAAGCCATAAGATAAAAGACTGATATAATGCATATGATAGACTAAAGACTAATTTCTTTAGTATATAGAAAAGCCAGCGATGTATTAGAAATGGGCAAAGAACATGAATAGTGAGTTTAGAGAGCACTGTAGTAATACTGATTGCAGAATTGCTTATTATACTAAAGTTTTGGAAACAACCTTCATGACCATCAATTGGTGAAAAGTTAAATTATGATACAAATCTTACTATACTGATAAGGAATAGAATGATCTTCAAGCTAGAAGAGCAAATTTGAGAACAGTGTGTATAGAACACTGTTGGGAAGAAAATGTTTGCATTAGAATGTGTTTGTGTTAGATAATGTTTGTGTTAGAGAATAAGAGGGCAAATAAATGTATATATTAATGCTCATGGATTCATGGGTGTCTCTGTAGGGAGAGAGAAGAAACTGACAGGGGATGCCTTAGGGGAGGGGAATTGGAGGCCTGAAAGTAAGGGCTGGGCTGTAGACTTTCCACTGTATCTCCTATTCCTCTGTTTAAATTTTGTGCAGTATGCTTATATTATCTATATATTATAAACTAAAAATTAAAAGCCTATCACTCTGTCATAATACCGAAGCATTGATTTGTTAGTTTTTTGTTTTTGTTTTTGAGAGGTTTTCACTCTGTCCCCCAGGCTGGAGTGTAGTGGTGCAAGCAGTCATAGCTCACTGCGACTCCAGTAATTCTCCCACTTCACCCTCCTGAGTAGCTGGGACTACAGGCACATGCCACCAGGCCTACCTAATTGAAACGCATTTTTATGGAGACTGGGTCTCGCTATGTTGGCCAGGCTGGTGTTGAACTCCTGGCCTGAGGTGATCCTCCTGCCTTGGCTTCCCAAAGTGTTGGGATTACAGGTGTGAGCCACTGTGTCCCACTGATTTATCAGTATTTTTAAGTAGCTTCATTTAAAGTGACTGGTTGCATACAGTCTCCATATCTCAGTTTCCTCATATGTAAATGAGGGTGATAATAGTACTCAGGCTTTACCGACACAGTTTTGTGAAGTGCTTAAAAAACTTCTTGGTGCACAGCAAGCTCTAAGAGCCACCTGTTACTGTGTTCTACAGATGAATGACCTTGAAATGTTAGCCACACTGCAAGTTAACTTGCTGAGGTAGAACCATGCAACAGAGATTTTTTAAAAGTAGACATTGAGGCAGGGAAAACTTGGGTCTTCAGTTTGGATTTGCATCTTTAAGCTACATCCTATCCTCATTCGGCCACATCACTATCTTCTCTGCATTTGTCATCTTGGCTGAATCGACTCTAAGGCTGTGACCAGCTCTGGTGCTCTGAGGTTGACTGTTCTGGAAATCTTTTATTTCAGGACACCTCCTACCTGTTCATCACTGGCCCTGATGTTGTGAAGTCTGTCACCAATGAGGATGTTACCCAGGAGGAGCTTGGTGGTGCCAAGACCCACACCACCATGTCAGGTGAGAGGCCTTGAAGCTGACCTTGTTGTTTTCAAACACTGAGAAGAGGGCATTGCCAAAGCGCCTGGTGGCAGTTTTTGAGAAATGTTACTTAATTGGCAGACCTTATTTGGGAAGACTGTGGTACAGTCTATTGTACTACAATACAATACAGTGTATTGTTTACAGTTATAGTGATAAAGGTAGATTTAGTATAGAAAATTTATTAAATTAATAATGCCTGGTTATTCTTTAAAACAATTTAAAGCTCATTGCTGGAATGGTGATTTTAAGTAGGTATGATTTATATATGTACAGTTGAACCTTTGAAAAAAAATCTTATTGTGACATTTTTTATTCTAAGGTTAGTATATATCTTAGAGTACATAAATGTTTTACAATCATTGGCCAGGTGCATGATGGTCATGTACCATGTGTTCACGAATTTGGTCATAGTTGTTCACTTCTTCTTTTTTTGTTTTTTTTTTGAGACAGGATCCAACTCTGTGGCCCAGGCTGGAGTGCAGTGCACAATCTTAGCTCATTGCAGCCTCTGCCTCCCAGGCTCAAGTAATCCTCCCACCACAGACTCTTGGGTAGCTGGGACTACAGGCATGCACCACCATGCCCAGCAAATTTTTGTATTTTTTTTTTTTTGTAGAGACAGGGGTTACCATGTTACCAGGCTGGTGTCGAACTCTTGGCCTCAAGCAGTCTGCCCGCCTTGGCTTCCCCAAGTGCTGGGATTACAGGCATGAGCCACCATACCTGGTGGTTTTGTTTTGTTTTGTTTTGTTTTTGAGATAGGGTCTCACGCTGTTGCCCAGGCTGGAGTACAGGGGCATAATGATAGCTCACTGTAGCCTCAGTCTCCTGGGCTCAAGTGATTCTTCTGCCTCAGCCTCTCTAGTAGCTGGGACTACAGGTATGTGCCACCATGCCCAGGTAATTTTTATTTTTAATTTTTTTTTTGTAGAGGTGTGGTCTCACTGTGTTGCCCAGGTTGGTCTCGAACTCCTGGGCTCAAGCAATCCTCCCACCTCAGCCTCCCAAAGTGCTGGGATTACAGGCATGAGTCACCAGGTCCTGCTAGTTGTTCACAACTTTAAGATTACATGCCAAGTTTAAAATGTATAAAGATTATTCTGTGCCTCAGCATTGAAACAAAAAGTTCTTGTTTAAACAGAAAGGCATGGAATTGGGAGTAGGGCATGATTCTGATATTAGTGAAGACATGTTAGCTGTTGGAGTAATTATTGCAATTCCATGTTTTCTTGTAAAAGAAACCACCCAGCTGTGAATGGATTGCCTACCACACAGCAATGTACCTAAAGACAGGAGAAATTACTTCTTTGAGAGATTTTACAGTAGTAAGAGGCTGGCGTGCCTGATTTATGCACCTCATTGCACTGTGGTTAAGGCATTGGGTCAGCATTTGTCAGCATTTCTTCCCAGTGTCCCTAAAGTACAGATGGGTATTATCAGTGAAGTCTTAGATTAGATGAAATATAGTTTAAAAAAAGTCAGGGCTCTTGATTCCCCCACCCACAAAAATTGTTTCTCCCCTTGTCAGGTTGGCATCGATCTTGACTCATTCCTTTCCCTTACCTATCAGCATCATTTAGCCCCATCTTTTAAGACATATGTAGAATCAGAACACTTCTCAGCATCACCTCCAGCATGACCTGATGCCATGCTGTTGTCTCAGGGCTTTATTGGTAGCAGCCTGTTTTTCTTGCTGGGATATAATATAAAGCTGGGTCTTGATGGCATCTTAGATTTGATGAAATACGCTGTTTATTTTTCCCCGTTTTAATAGCATGATATGTTTGTAGTAGAAAACATACAAAACATAAAAACCACTAGATATTCCATCATCCACAGATAATCACTAGTGATTTTTTGGTTATACCCTTGCAGTCTTTTCACGCAGATGACTGTGAATACACATACACTTACTCAAACGTAGGTATGGGCATACTCTTGTATAACCTGAGGTTTTTTTTTTTTTTACTTGACAGCTTAAAGTAATGAATGTCTGCCATGACATTAAAGTTTCTTCTGTAGCACAATCTTAAGTGTGTTTTGTTTGTTTTTTTGATTGTAGGGCAGTATGTGGTTTTCTTTCTGGGCCTGTGGCTCTTTGATGGGCTGTGTCTGATGCGCTTGGCCCTGTATCCCCAGGGCAAGGCACAAAAAGATGCTCTATACATATATTTTTCTCTCTTTTTTCTCTTTTGGTAACAGCTTTATTGAGATGTAATTCATATATACTATACATTTTAAACACCTATTTGTAGTGTACAATTCAGCGGTTTTTAAATATATTCAGAGTTGCGTGATGATTACCACAATTTTAGGACATTGTCATCACCCCAAGAAGAAACCCTGTGCCCATTAGCAGTCACTCTGCATTTCACCACAAATACTTCTGCTCTAGGCAATTACCAGGCTACTTTCTGTCTCTATGTGGATTTTTTCATTCTGGACATTTCCTAGAAATGGAATCATATAATATGTGATCTTTTGTTGCTGGCTGCTTTTACTTAGCATAATGTTAAAGGTTCATCCATATTGTATCATGAATCAGTACTTTATTCATTTTTATGGCCGAATAATATTCCAGTATATGGATATACTACATCTAGTTTATTCACTGACCAGTTAATAGACACTAAGTCATTTCTACTTTTTGGCTATCATAAATATGCCTCTATTAATATTTATATGCAAGTTTTTGGGTAGACATATGTTTTCATTTCTCTTTGATTTCTGAGTTAAATGATAACTCGATGTCTAACTTTTAAGGAACTGACAGACTCTCTTCCAAAGTGGCTGTACCCATTTATAAATATATCTTGAATGAAAGAATTCTGTCATGCTGAAAATGCTTTTTATTCAACAAATACTCATTTAGAATATGTGGAAAAAGACAAATAGCAAAGGAATTAAAAATTTAAAATAGAATAAATAATAAAAATGTAGAAAAAAGCAAAGAAAACAAAACAAATATTCATTGAGTACCTCTGTGTGAAGCATTGTTTTAGGTGCTAGGAATACATCTGTGGACAGAACGAAAGACTCCTGCACATATGGGGCTCAAATTCTAGTAGAGGAGATAGACAATAAACATTATAAGTAAGTACACTATGCGGTATGTTAGAAGGCAATACGTGCTATGGAAAAAGTATAACAGGGTAAAGGGGACTGGGATTGTTGTAGTTTCAAATAGGGTAGTAATGGCAGGCCTCACTGAGGTTAGGAGCTGAGCAGATTTTAAGGAGTTTAACTGCGTTGATATGTAAGTGGGGAGCATTGCAGGCAGAAGGAATAGCTTATGCAAAGGCTCTCAGGTAGGAGAGTGACTGACCCGCTCAGTGGACAAGGAGGATCATTGGAGTAGAGACATGACACGATCTGACTTAAAAAGCTCTGTCTGGCAGCTTTGTGGACAAGGGACTGTAGGGGCAGTGGTGGAAAAAGGAGTCTGGTGGGATGAACCTGGAAGAGAGTTCTTGGCTCCACTTTCTCCATCATATCTATGGCCTTGTTTGGCTGCTCTGTGATTTCGGAGTGCTCTTCAAGAATTATGGCTTGATTCCTCACTAGGAGCAGGTGGCTCCCCTCCTTTCCTTCCACTGTTGCTGAGCACCTGTTTGCCAGGTGCATTATTCCTAATGGGGGCCAGGCCTGATCTTACCCTGTTGGAGCTGATATTCCAGGAGAGATACCTGGCAGTAAACAGGGAAATAGGTGATGCAGGGAAAAGTACAGGAGGAGAACCTCCCCCATGGTATAGGGATGGATAGTGAAGGGTCTGGGAGTGGATATGGAGGTGACATTAGAGCAAGGACCTGAATAAAGAAAGGTGTGACCCTGTAGAGGTGTGGGTGCAGAACAGAGGGAACCCATGCTGCATGAGTTGAAGGATCACCCGGAAGGTATGTATTATGTGGCATTACATCCTCAGTGGAGAGTGCGGAGAACAGAGCTATCAGCACAGTCTGTTACAGACATGCCCTAGAAGGGTGTAGTCAGGCATGAAGCAGCAGCTTTGGGCTGGCTGGTACCCTGACTCATGATATATGCTCCCTGTTCTTTTAGGTGTGGCCCACAGAGCTTTTGAAAATGATGTTGATGCCTTGTGTAATCTCCGGGATTTCTTCAACTACCTGCCCCTGAGCAATCAGGACTCAGCTCCTGTCCGTGAGTGCCATGATCCCAGGTGGGTTGTAGGCCAGTATGCCTTCTCTCATTTTGCAGTGTAGCTTGCCTTTCTCTGCCCTGACAGGACCTTCAGGCTCTGCCCTGTTGGGCAGGTTGCAGCAGATTGTGGTAGAGTGGCTCCTAGGTGTGGGGATGATGTCATGTTTGGCTGAAGAGTGGCCCAAAACATTTTTAAAGAAAAATTTTTTGATTTCTAAGAAACTCTTAAGTTAGCTAGAATTGGAGATGGAATTTTTTTTGGTCTGGCCTAGTCCCCATGAAGAGGTCTCTCATTTCCTTTCCTTCCCCTCACCCACAAAAGAGCGAGCCATGATTCTTCCTATGGTGACTATACCTGCCTTTTTTCTTCCTAAAGTGACTGGTTCCTGGGCTCTACTTAGTTGTCCTTTTGAAATAAATAAATGTAAAATGATGCAAACAGCATGCCCTTTAGGAGACATGTTTATGCATACTGCTTGTAGCCAGAGGCTGGGACAGTCCTGGGGAAGGGTGTGTTGCTGGCCATCTGGTGAAGACCTTTCCTCTTGCTGTTGGAGTCTATACACATATATGTGTATATACACGTATATATGTATGTGTGTATATACACGTATATGTGTGTGTATGCACGTATATGTGTATGTGTGTATATACACGTGTGTATGTGTGTATATATGTATGTATGTATATATATACACACACACACACATCTATATATGTATGTATGGCAAGTTTCCCACTCCCTTCCCACAAAAGGTAACTGGCTCTTCCTATGTTGACTATACCTGCCTTTTTTCTGCCTAAAGTGACCGTCTGGTTCCTGAGCTCGACACAATTGTCCCTTTGGAATCAACCAAAGCCTACAACATGGTGGACATCATACACTCTGTAAGTGCCACATCTGCTTGTCTTGCCTGTCCTAGTCAGCCACTTTCATGGGTATTGTGCTTCGGCCTAGTGAGGAAGCACTGAACCACTTGGCCTTCCTGTCAGACAACACAGGTCGGGAATGGGGTGGGCACAGGACCAGTGGCCACTGAGTAGTGTGTTCTGGAAAGACCTAGTGGCTATAGATACCCTAGTGGCACATATGGACTTCAGGGCTGGAGATAGGAGTAGTAAGGGCCAGCAGAGCTCAGGAGTCTTTAGAAGGCCCTCTGAGGAGCATAAATTAGGGGCCATGTCCACAGAGTCTACAGTGAGGCCAGAGTGATCACTGTTAAGTATCTTTGGGGCCCTCTGCTCAGAGGGGGTTTTGTTTTTGTAGAGAAGAGAGTACACAGGGCATCCTAGAAGGTTGGAGTGTGTGCGTGGAGATCTGTGGGAGACAGGAGCAATTTGTACCTTTTTTTGGTACAGCGATTCCTGGGTCATTAAGTAAAGGGGACAGTGTTGGGCAAACTGAGGGCATCTGTAGATGGCCATTGCCTTCCTTATGGGTACACTGTGCTCTCAGTAGTCCTTGCATAATAACATGATGGCTCTCTGGTAACTCTAGAAATCAGATGCTCCCTCTTCCCTAGGGTTTGCTTTTTTCTGTTATTGTTTTTGTCTTTTTTATTCTTGTAGGCTCTTCCTGTACCAAGGATTAGCCTGAGGTGTAACCTTAAGGTCTGCCTTAGGTCTTTTCTGAGCCTTTGCAGGGGCATGTGCAATCATTCTAATTTTCCCTGTATATGCAGTTGTTTTTGAGTGTCCTAGTTGTTAATGTCTGGCTCCCAAAAGTAGAAAAAGAGAAAAAAAATGAAGACGGTAAAAAGGTGTCAGCCCTTTAAATTCCTTGCAAGTCACTTCAGCCCAAAGCAGGAGAGCCTCGCAACAACGTGGGGAATTGTAGCAACAGTGACCACCCATCTCTTTGCACCTCTATGATCAGAAGCAGCAGTCAGCAAGCACAGATTCTCAATATTTGGAGGACAGGGTGCTTTTTTGCCCACCCCAGCTCCTGCAAGCTGTGTGCAAACTGCTCCAGGAACCCTTGCGAAACTATGTGTCATGGAGCTGGGGTGGGGGATGGGTAGCTGCTACTGTGCTAAGAGCTGAAATTAACTGCAATTTTCAGTCCAGTCCTTCCCCTGGAAGTTGCAATCCTTCAACAGACGCCAGAGTCGAAATAGTTCCATCAGACAGATTCTGCCAGGCAATCGTTGCCTAGGTGGGGAGACAAATTCCTGATGCTTCCTACTCTGCCATCTTCTAACTTTTTCTTAAGGTATATATGATAGCTCTTGATTCTCATTATAAAGTTTTATATCCTGCTACCTATTATATACTCTTGTTTGTAATTTTTTTCTGTCATTAGGGTTTTTAAAATGTGGTTGTATACTGTCTATGTATAAATAAGAGTTCTGCTGGGTGCAGGAGCTCATGCCTGTAATCCCAATGCTTTGGGAGGCCAAGGCAGGAGGATCCTTTCATGCCACGAGCTCAGAACCAGCCTGGGCAACATAATGAGTCACCACCTCTACAAAAAGTAAAAAAATTTGCTGGGTGAGGTGGCCGTTGCCTTTAGTCCTGTTTACTTGGGAGGCTGAGATGGGAGGATTGCTTGAGCCCAGGTGTTTGAGGCTATTCTGGGTTATGATTATGTCACCGCACTCCATCCTGGGTGATGGAACAACACTCCATCTCCAAAAATAAGTAAGTAAATAAAGTTTTATCTTTCCAGTTATTTTACGTGTCATTTCTTTCCTTGTTTTGCATTGGCTACAACTTCCTATATGTCAAATGTAATGGGGAATCATAGTTGTAATTCTGGGCATCTTTGTATTATTTCTAAGTTTAGCAAGACTGCTGTCAGTGTTTCCTGATTTGTATCTTTTTTTCATGTTGAAGCTACTACTGGTTTCTGTTTTAAATATTTTTGTTGTTTATTTTGTCCTTAAAGTTCCGAATGAGTGTTGAATATTGTTGAATGCACTTTCAGTGTTTTTGGAGATGATCATGTGATTTTCTTCCTTAGATCTATTTATAAACCTATCCTCGTAGATTTCCTAATACTAAACTATTCCTTCATTCCTGAAGTTGTATATTCTGTTTGCTAATGTTTTGAGTTTTTGCATTAATATTATGTGATCCTAGTGCGTATTTTTTTAGGTATTTTAAAATCAGGTTTTGGTATTGATGTTGTATTTGCTTTACTTATTTATTAAAAAAAAAAATTTTTTTTTTTGAGACAGAGTTTTGCTCTTGTCACCCAAGCTGGAATGCAGTGACGTAATCTTGACTCACTGCAACCCCTGTCTACTGGGTTCAACAGAGTCTCATGCGTCAGCCTCCCAAGTAGCTGGGATTACAGGCGAGCACTACTATATCCGGCTAATTTTTGTACTTTTAGTAGAGACAGGGATTCACCACATTGGCCAGGCTGGTCTTGAACTCCTGACCTCAGGTGATCCACCTTCCTTGGCCCCGCAAAGTGCTGGGATTACAGGTGTGAGCCACCATGCCTGACCTGTATTTGCTTTATGTATTAGTGTTCTAGGGCTGCCATAAGAAAATACCATAAACTGCATAGCTTAAATAACAGAAACTTATTTTCTGTCAGTTCTGGAGGCTAGCAGTCCAAGATCATGGTATTGGCAGGGTTGGCTTAATTCTGAGGTCTCTGTCTCCTTGGCTTCTAGACTACCCTCTTGCTGTGTCCTCACAAAGTCTTTGCTCTCTGTGCATGCAGAAAGAGAGAGATCTCTGGTGTCTCTTCCTCTTTTTTTTTTTTCCCTCAGAGACAGGGTCTTGCTTTGTTACCCAGGCTGGAGTGCAACGGTGTGACCTTGACTCACTGCAGCCTTGACCTCTGGTGCTCAAGTGATCCTCCCACCTCAGCCTCCTTAGTAGCTGGGACTATAGCTGCATGCCACCACATCTGGCTAATTTTTAAATTTTTTGTAGAGATGGCATCTTACTATGTTGCCCAGGCTGGCGTTTCCATTCATTCATTCATTTATTTATTTATTTTGAGGCGGAGTCTCGCTCTGTCGCCCAGGCTGGAGTGCAGTGGCGTGATCTCAACTGCAAACTCCACCTCCTGGGTGCACGCAATTCTCCCACCTCAGCCTCCCACGTAGCTGGGACTACAGGCGCCCACCACCACACCTGGCTAATTTTTTGTATTTTTAGTAGAGATGGAGTTTCACCATGTTAGCCAGGATGGTCTCAATCTCCTGATCTGCCTGCCTCGGACTCCCAAAGTATTGGGATTACACCCATGAGCCACCGTGCCCGGCTGGCTTTTCAAATTCTTTTTTCTTTTTTTTTTTTTGAGATGGAGTCTCACTCTGTCACCAGACTGGAGTGCAGTGGCGCGATCTCAGCTCACTGCAACCTCCGCCTCCCGGATTCAAGTGATTCTCCTGCCTCAGCCTCTTGAATAGCTGGGATTAAAGGCGCCCGCCACCACGCTTAGCTAATTTTTGTATTTTTAGTAGAGACAGGGTTTCACCATGTTGGCCAGGATGGTCCTGATCTCCTGACCTCATGATCCACCTGTCTCGGTCTCCCAAAGTGCTGGGATTACAGGCATGAGCCACCGTGCCGGCCCAGCTTTTCCAATTCTTAAAAAAATTCAAGTCCTATCAGATTAGGGTCCCCCTCTTATGACCCCATTTAATTTTAATTACCTCTGGAAAGTCTCTCTCCAAATTTGCTGTTTTTTTTTTTTTTCTCTCTTTGAGACAATCTCACTCTGTTGCCCAGGCTGGTGTGCAGTGGTGAGATCTCGGCTCATTGCAACTTCCGCCTTCCAGGTTCGGGCGATTCTTCTGCCTCAGCCTCCTAAGTAGCTGGGATTACAGGCATGTGCCACCATGCCTGGCTAATTTTTGTATTTTAGAGATGGAGTTTCGCCATGTTGGCCAGGCTGGTCTCGAATTTCTGGCTTCAAGTGATCCGCCCGCCTCGGCCTCCCAAAGTACTGACATTAGAGGTGTAGGTCACTGCACCTGGCCCATATATTTACTTTTAACTCAAAAAGTATTGTATTATTACACCTTTTACTTTGCTTTTTAAAAAAAACAACTTCTGGCCAGGTGTGGTGGCTCATGCCTATAATCCCAGCACTTTGGGAGGCTGAGGCTGAGGCTGGTGGATCACTTGAGGTCAGGAGTTTGAGACCAGCTTGGCCAACATGGTGAAAACCCGTCTCTACTAAAAATACAAAAATTAGCCAGGTGTGTTGGCACGTCCCTGTAATCAGCTACTCGAGAGACTGAGGCAGGAGAATCACTTGAACTGGGGAGGCACAGGTTGCAATGAGCTGAGATCGCACCATTGCATTCCAGTCTGGGTGACAAGAGAGAAACTCTGTCTCTTAAAAAAAAAAAAAAAAAAAAAAAGAGACAAAAGAAAAAAAATGGAATATGCTAGGAACAAGAGCAGTGACTTTAGAGAGAAGGTACTTAAGAGTACACACACAAATCAATATGGTAGTCAAGGGAAGGCATTACTTCTGGGGAAGAAGAGTACAAAGGAAAGAGAGAGGTACCTTTGGAAATAGTGAAGGAAAATGAAGCAAGGGGGGTAAATTTGTGTATCTGCAAGACATACAAAATCCAAAAAACTGAAGGACACTATGCCTTTCCCCACCACCCTCCCTAAAATTAGTCACCCGTGAACTAAACTGCACTTTGCTATGCTGACAGAAGAGGGTGCTCTTGAACTAGGATTTTTGTTCATTTGTTCATCTGCCAACTTTGGAGAATGCGGGTACAAATAGTTTTCATTTATATAAAGCTACAATAAGAAAACAAAAAGTGAAAATGAAACATTTCAGTTGATAGAACTCCCTTCACTATAAAAGTCAATCATGAAGCAGCTGACCATGCTTCAGTCTGAGTGCAATAGCCCCTGATAAGCATTTGAAGTTGTAAAAATAGAAAATTCAGAAACTAATGACAAAATGGAGGGATAATAGTAAGAAGTGAAGTTAAAGCTGATTGAATTAAGAAAATGGGCAGGGGAGACAAAATCACATCAGAAATGATATCAAAATTTCAAGGTGCTCAAATGAGAATGTATTTGAATGAAAATTTAATAAGAAACATTGAAGAACAATAGATAAATAGCCTAAAGAACGAATGAAATAATATAAAAAAGTAAAAGTAGATTTTGCGTTCTCACCACAAAAAAGCGAGGTGGTGAATATGTTAACTAGCTTGATTTAGTCATCCCACAGTGTATACATATATGAAAACATGTACATTGTACATATATGCAATTATAAAATTTTAAAATACAAATTCCTTTAAAATTATTGGTTATACTGTCACATCTGGGATTAATTTTTTTAAATTACTAGTTAAATGTATCAGAAAAAAGTGACTACAATGAAAGGCAAAGAAGACTGAACATACATATAATTGGAGTGTCTGAAGAAGAAAAACCAGTAGAACAGACTTAATATTTAAAACTGTAATCCAAGAAAATATTCCAGAAATAAAATAAGATTCAGAGTTATATAATGAAAGAGCACACTGAGCATGTGGGAAAATTGACCCAGAATGGTCAAACTAGAGAAAATACTGATTAACCGTTGGATTTTTAAAATAAGGAGAAATCCTCAGGACCTTTGGGCAGAAATAAAATGATTTTACATGGGCAAGAGAATAAAATGGCATCCAACTTCTCCAAAGCAACATAGAAAAGCAAGGAAACAACAGAAAAGCACTTTCAGGAGGCTGAAGGAAAGAATCTGTGACTAAGGATTTTATGTTTAGCAAAGCACACCTTCATGTATTAAGACTACAGAAAACCAGTTTTAAACACCCAAGAACTGAGGGAAGTTTGCATTAATGAGGCTTTCTTGAGAAATCTACTAGAGAATGAGCTTCATCCAATCAAGAGGCAGCTGGAGAGATTTCAACAGAAGGATTGGTAGTGATTATCTAATATACTTAATTATAATTCTAAGACTAAAACAGAAGTGGGGATGAGGGTAGAGAACAATGTATAAGAGTTATATGTTTAGTTTCAGAAAAAAACGCAACTGAAAAATGGGAGGAGAAGACAGGGAAAGAATATAGCAGAATCAGCTCACTGATTACTGTTAGCTAACAGATATCATTAAAAACAAACTAGTTAATGAAAGATTAAGGAAATGAACTAAAGGCATCAAAAGGCATAATTACAAGGGTAACTACTAGGCTAAAAAATATAAACATTCTTTAAACTTCTCACATAAACAGTATATATCATTGTGGGTAATGATAAAGGGGAAAAATATAAAAGACAAACAGTAAATACAGAATACATAGTATTTATAAAAAATAAGATGACAGGCCAGGCACAGTGGTTCATGCCTGTAATCCCAGTACTTTGGGAGGCTGAGGCGGGTAGATCACCTGAGGTCGGGAGTCGAGACCAGCCTGACTAACATGGAGAAACCCCATCTCTACTGAAAATACAAAATTAGCCAAGTGTGGTGGCGCATGCCTGTAATCCCAGCAACCTGGAAGGCTGAGGCAGGAGAATTGCTTGAACCCAGGAGGCAGAGGTTGTGGTGAGCCGAGATTGTGCCGTTGCACTCCAGCCTCGGCAACAAGAGTGAAACTCTGTCTCAAAATAATAATAATATGGCAGTAAAAAAGTAAATGTCATACCAATAAATATGGATGGGTATAATTCACTTGTTAAAAAAGTCTAATTTATTATGGACCAACTACATTCAGTATATAAATGTGATTCAGAAAGGCTAAAAACAGGGAATGGGCAGAAATATACTGGGAGAATGGAAACAATAACATAGCAGTATTTGTGACAGTAATAATGAACAGTAAAGTTTAGGTATTAACCATGATAAGGACTTTTTTTGTGTGTGTGTGATATGAAGTCTCACTCTGTAACCCAGGCTGGAGTGCTGTGCTACAATCTCGGCTCACTGCAACCTCCACTTCCCAGGTTCAAGTGATTCTCCTGCCTCAGCCTCCCAGGAAGGACATTTTCAACTGCTAAAAGCCATAGGTCACAATGATAATGTAAAGCAAATCAAATATCTTTGCCACAAATAACCACCATCTTTATAAAGCTGAAACTATAGGAGATTGAACAGACTTAGGTAGAAATACTAGGAGATGTATACACATCTTTGTTAGTACAAGACAGGTCAAATGGACAAAAATAACAATTTAGGAGACCTAAATAACATAATAGATAGATCTTAGGCATCTATTTTGGACTGTACACCCTGGTCATGAACAATAAATCTTATTCTAAAGTACACATGGAATATTCACAAAAGTTGATCATATGTATTAGGTCAGAAAGAAAACATCATTAAATCCCATAGAGCAAAAAATACTGTGAAACAACATTGCTTAAAATTAGAAACTTACAACAGCTGGAACAAAAGCAGCCTCCAGCCAGGAAATAGATCTTCTAGTAAACAATTCTTGGATGAAAGGGGAAAATAGAAACCAAATGGTAGAATTCTAAAAAGAAAAAAAGACAAAACACTGTGTCAAAACCTACAGAATATGTTTAAAACAATGAACAGATGAAAATTTATTTCCTGAAACAGTAAAAATGGGAGAAGGAAAATAAACAGGCCAGGCACAGTGGCTCACACATGTAACCCCAGCACTTTGGGAGGCCGAGGCGGGTAGATTGCTTGACCTCAGGAGTTAGAGACCAGCCTGGGGAACATGGTGAAACCCCATCTCTACTAAAATACAAACAATTAGCTGGGCATGGTGGTGTGTGTCTGTAATCCCAGGTACTCAGGAGGCTGAGACAGGAGAATCGCTTGAACCTGGGAGGCAGAGGTTGCAGTGAGCTGAGATCATGCCACTGCACTCCAGCCTGGGCAACAGAGCAAGACTCCATCTAAAAAAAACAAAAAACAAAAAAAAACACCAGATTCCCAACTGGAAAAGCCAGGGAAAAATCCCTATAAAATATTTCAGAATAAATCCAAGAAATAATAAGGATAAGTGCAGAAATGTATGATGGAAATAGAAGAATAGTTGCAGTTAGTAAACACTGGCTAACTTCAAAAGAGACAGTAAAAGCAGAAGTATGAAGTGAAAAAGGGAATAACCATTGGAAAAGAAGAAACTTAAGAATCATTAAGAGGCCAGGTGTGGTGGCTCATGCCTATAATCCAAGCCCTTTGGGAGGCTGAGGTGGGAGGATTGCTTGAAGCCATGAGTTGAAGATCAACCTGGGCAACATAGTGAGACCCTGTCTCTACAAAAATTTTTTAAGTTAACTGGCACCTATAGTGCCAGCTACTTGAGAGGCTTCGGTGTAGGGGAATTGCTGGAACACAGGAGTTCAAGGCTGTAGTGAGCTGTGATTGCACCATCATACTCTAGCCTGGGCAACATAGTGAGACCCTGTTTCAGAAAAAAAAAAAAATTCTAAGAGACAAAGATAAATTGGAAAATTTGGAAAACACAGTTTAACAGAAATTGATCCCATCAGAGGTAGGAAGCTTAAATGAACCACTAAATTCCGTGGAAGGAATTACTTCACCAAAAAGCACCAGGAACTGGATCCAGTGGCTCATGCCTATAATCCCAACATTTTGGGATGCTAAAATGGGAGGATTGTTTGAGCCCAGGAGTTTGAGACTAGCCTGGGCAACATGATGAAATTCTGTCGCTACAAAAAATAAATTAGGGCCAGGCAAGGTGGCTCACACCTGTAATCCCAGCACTTTGGGAGGCTGAGATGGGCTGTTCACCTGAGGTCAGGAGTTCGAGACCAGCCTGACCAACATAGAGAAACCCCGTCTTTACTAAAAATAGAAAATTAGCCAGGTGTGGTGGCACATGCCTGTAATCCCAGCTACTCGGGAGGCTGAGGCAGGAAAACTGCTTGACCCTGGGAGGTAGAGGTTGCGGTGAGCCAAGATAGCTCCATTGCACTCCAGCCTGGGCAACAAGAGCGAAACTCCATCTCAAAAAAAAAAAAAAACCAAAAAAAACCAGGCATGGTGGTATGCACCTGTAGTCCCAGCTACTGGGGAGGCCGAGGTGGGTGGGTCGCTTGAGCCCAGGAAGTTGAGGGAGCAGTTAACCATATTTGTTCCACGGCAGTCTACCCTGGGTGACAGAGCAAGACTCTGTCTCAAACAAACACCAGGCCCAAATAGTTTCATGTGGAATTTCTGAGACCTTTAAAGGCCAAATAGTCCTCGTGCCACATAAATTCTTCCAAAGCATAGACAGTAAACAAAACACACAAGAACCTTCCACAATTTTTTAAAGAAGTATGATATCAATACCTGAACCTGATAAAGGTAGTACTTAAGATTTCAGTTTCATATTGCTTATCTCTTTAAAATTACATCTGTGGCCTAGTGGGATTTATTCTGGGAATGCAAGATTGGTTCTAGGAAGCCCAGTAATATACTGTATTAACACACATAGGGAAGAAAAATCACAATTATTTATATAGACACTGAAGAAGACCTTTAAGAAAGATCAATACCTATTCTTGATAGACTTCAGAAAATAGGAATTGATTAATACTTAATGTGATAAAATTTGATATAGACCTTTTCGAAAGCCAGCATCTCACCTAATAAAGACTAGCTTCTGCTAGGATTAGGAACAAGTATAGGATGGCCATTATTTCCATTATTATTTAACATTGTTCTGGAAATATTAACCAATGCAGTTAGCCAAGAAGAGGACCAATTAGAGACAAAAGCCTTAGAAAAGATGTCACGTGGTAACATAGGTGATATGGTATTATAGTATTCAATAAAACTCTAGAGAATGCATTATTATACTGAAACAATAATTGAGGAAGAGGATACAAAATTAACATACAGAAATCTTCATATACACAAGCAGTAACCAATTATGGTAGAGTAAAAGCCTCTTTTACATAGCAACAAGAAGATAAAATAGTAATAATTTTAACAGGAAATGTACAGAAGCTGTTGTAGGGCAAATTTATTTTTTTAGACAGGGTTTCACTCTGTCACCCAGGATGGAGTGCTGTGGCCGAGTCACAACTCACTGCAGCTTCAACTTCCTAGTTAAGCAATCTCACATTGCCAGGACTACAGGCATGCATCACCACACCCACCTGATTTAGTACCTTTTTTTTTTTTTGGTAAGAAGAAGTTGTGCTATGTTGCCCAGGCTGGTTTTGAACTCTTGGGCTCAAGCGATCCTTCCGCCTTGGCCTTCCAAAGTGCTGGGATTTTAGGTGTGAGCCCCCAAGCCCAGCCCAGGGTGATCTTAAAAACACTTCTGAAAATCAAAAGTAGGCCAGGCATGGTGGCTCACACCTGTAATCCCAGCACTTTAAGAAGCTGAGGAGGGAAGATCCCTTGAGCCCAGGAGTTTGAGACCGTCTTAGACAACATAGTGAGACCTTGTCTGTACAAAACAAAACATAAAAGTAGACTTGAACAAATGGAAAGACATTCCTTGTTCCTGGGATTAATGTTATGAAAAAGTTGGTGGTTCTTAAGTTGTTTTATAAACTTAAGACAATCCCAATAAACAGTTTTTAAAAAATAGAACTAGATAAGTTTATACAAAAGTGCACATGGAAAAATAGAAGTGCAAGAATACCTAAGAATATACCGCAAAAGAAAATCTGTAAGTTGGGACGAGCCATGTTTTATATTATAGCATCCTATAGTTAAAACTGTGGTACAGGCACATAAATAGACCAGTGGAATAGAATAAAATAGCCAGAAATAGACTCAAGTACATACAGAATTTTAGTACAGTTACGCGTTGCTTAACAACGGGGATATGTT
The DNA here is from genome assembly GCF_008728515.1 of Papio anubis. Lineage (NCBI taxonomy): Eukaryota > Metazoa > Chordata > Mammalia > Primates > Cercopithecidae > Papio > Papio anubis. The sequence goes on along the minus strand of NC_044977.1, from coordinate 155,372,633 downwards.
CTGAGAAATGCATCATTAGGCAGTTTCTTTGTGCGACCATCATAGAGTGGTCCATCACAAACCTAGATGGTATAGCCTATTACACACCTAGAATCTGTGGTATAGTCTATTGCTCTTAGGCTGCAAACCTGTACAGCATGTTACTGTACCAGACACTGTATACAGTTGTAACACAATGGTAAGTATGTATCTAAACATAGGGTACAGTAAGAATAGGGTAGTACAATAGGACCACCTTCCTATAGGCAGTCCGTCATTGACCAAAACCTCATTGTGCAGTGCCCAACTGTATATGATAATGATATTTTATCAAATCTCAGGCAAAAATTAGCTTTTAATAAATGGTGCTGGGGCAACTGACTAGCCATTTAGGAAAACATAAAATTAGATTCATACTTTACACCATGTACAAAAATAAACTACAAATGGGTCAGAGAACTAAATATAACCTGTGAATCCATACAAGCACTAAAAGAAAACACAGATGAATTCCTCTGAAACCTTAGGGGAAGGTTTAGAAATGCTTTTGAACTGTAACTCAAAAACTAGTTTCAGTGAAAGATAGACAAAGCTGACTGTAAAAATTTTAAAACCCCACTCTTCATAACAAAAAACTATAAACAAAATCAAAAGACAACCAATATGCTAGAAGAAACTCTTTGCAACATGTATCCCAGAGTATGAATATTCTTAATAAGGAGCTCTTCCACTGAAGGATTAACGACCAAAATTGATAGAAAAGTGGGCAAAAAAGCCACGAATAGATAGCTCACAAAAAAGATATAAAATGGACCTTAAACATGTCAAAAGATGTTCAACTTTATAGTGCTAGAAATACAAATTCAAATTACACTGAGTATTTTCTCATATGTCAGATTGGCTAAAAATAAAAACCCTGAAAACACTTTCCACTGGAAAGTCAGTGGAGAAGCGGGCACTCTTGCACATTGCTGGTAGGGGACTCTGGTATTATCCAGGACTAAATTAGCATTTGCCCTTTGACCCAGCAATCCCATTCCTAGCAATTTACCCTGAAGATACACTTCCCACCATACAAAATTATAGATGTGCGAAGTTATTACCATTACATTGTCATTTGTAATTGTGAGATACTCTAAATAACCTAAATGTAAAATTTAAAATAATGTAAGCCACATGTAGATTGGTTGAATAAACTTTGGTACATCACGCAGTACAGTACTATGCAGAAGTGAAAAAGAATGAAGATCTCTATGAATTGATAGGAAGTGATTCCCAGCCGGGCGCGGTGGCTCACGCCTGTAATCCCAGCACTTCGGGAGGTGGAGGCGGGTGGATCATGAGGTCAGGAGATCCAGACCATCCTGGCTAACACGGTGAAACCCCGTCTCTACTAAAAATACAAAAATTTAGCCAGGTGTGGTGACGGGCGCCTGTAGTCCCAGCTACTCAGGAGGCTGAGGCAGGAGAATGGCGTGAACCCAGGAGGCGGAGCTTGTAGTGAGCCAAGATCGCGCCACTGCACTCCAGCATGGGCGACAGAGCCAGACTGCGTCTCAAAAAAAAAAAAAAAAAGGAAGTGATTCCCAGGACATATTAAGTGAAAAAATTCAAAGTGCAAGAGTGTCTATACTGTTACTTTCCGTGTAAGATAGAAGGGTAAATTAAAAGATACAAATGCAAACACACACATAATACATCAGAAAATAATGAGATTAATAACAGGGTAGGTGGGACTAGGGTGGAAGGGATGGGGAAGGAACACTATTAAACTATTAGTATTTTACATATTAAAAAATAAAATCAAGACTGGGGAAAACCTTTAAAATGAAATACAAATATGAATCTGTTTTAAATGAATGACTTTTGAACATATATTTTGACTATATACCTTTAATCTAAAGACCGAAATAGCTGTAAAAAAATTCTAGTTAGTAGGTCTGTTTTTTGTAGCTGTGTAAGTTAGCAATTCTGAAACCATTTTCTCTGTATTTGAGGATCGAATAAATAAGTACATTTTGAGGGTAGTGGCAGCCAGATTCTGCTATTGGAGAAGGGAGTTGTGAATATGGCAAGAGAAAAAAATCTAGAAAGAACCCTATAGTTGCATTGGAGTAGAATTTGAATTATCAGCATGAACTCATGGTTTTTCATATAGCTGGACTTTGGACGTTTTAGAAGGAGTCACACACAACCCTAAAAGGAACCCAGGCCTTTTGGAGAAATGACTGATTGTAGGGCTGGGGCAGGAAAAAAACCAAGATGAACCAGAAAGTAAGATAATTCCAAAATGTAAGGAAGTGCTCAAAGAATGATGGGGATACTTTAGAAGAACACAGGAACCAGCATGAAGGAACTTTGGTAAATATAGGACAATTTGAACATAAAATGATGGTGAAAGATTATAATCCATAGAATAAAACAAGAATCCATAAGTTCATACTGATACCATATAAGTAAATGGGAAAGGCAAAGATCTTTCTTGCGACAGATGCCAGTTAATAAATGGAGAAGTAAAGTGGAATTGGAAAACTCACCATTTGGGCTGGGTGAGGTGGTTCACACTTGTAAGGTGGGCAGATTGCTTGAGCTCCGGAGTTTGAGTCCAGCCTGGCCAACATGGTGAAACCCTGTCTCTACTAAAAATACAAAAATTAACCAGGTATGGTGGCATGAACCTGTGGTCCCAGCTGCTTGGGAGGCTAAGATGGGAAGATTGCTTGAGCCTGGGAGGTGGAGGCTGTAGCGAGCTGAGGTTGCTCCACTGCTCTCCCACCTGAGTGGCAGAGCAAGACCCTGTCTCAAGAAAAACAAAAAACAAAAAAACAAAAAAAGCTCACCATTTGGCAGCTACCATGACAGTAATGAGTCAGGCAAGAATCATGGCTGCTTTATGGCTGCTAGGATGCTAAATCTAGTGGATGAAGAACTAGATTAATGATTAAAGTTTGAAGAACAGGACTGTATGTAGTCTCAAAGTATTTCCTCACAAAATTCTTATTAAATTGGAGAAATAGTAACTTTACGAGGAAACCTGCAGATATCACCATCATTAATGGACAAATCAACACCTTGTGCCACTTGATGAGAATGTTCCTTCTGTGGTATTCCCGCGGAAAGGCTTAGCTCAAAATTACACATGAAGAAATATCAAAGGAGCCCAAATAGAAGGCATGCTTTACAAATTAACTGGTCTGTTGTCTTCAAAGATGTCATGACTATGAAAGACAAAGATGGAGGGGGAAAGTTAAAGGAGCCTAAAGAGACATGATCACTAAAAGTGCCAGGTGATCCTGACTCAGGTTCTGTACCAGAATTTTGTTGCTTGTGCTGCTATAATGGATACTACTGGAACAACTGGCAAACTTGAATAATGTTATGTAATAAGAAGTAGTGGCCGGGCGCGGTGGCTCACGCTTGTAATCCCGGCACTTTGGGAGGCCAAGGTGGGTGGATCACGAGGTCAGGAGATCAAGACTATTCTGACCAACATGGTGAAACCATCTCTACTAAAAATACAAAAAAATTAGCTGGGTGTGGTGGTGCATACCTGTAGTCCCAGCTACTCGGGAGGCTGAGTCAGGAGAATTGCTTGAACCCAGGGGGCAGAGGCTGCAGTGAGCCGAGATCGCGCCACTGCACTCCAGCCTGGGCAGCTAAGTGAGACTCCGTCTCAAACAAAATTGTGAACTGGATACAGTGACTCATGCCTGTAATCTCAGCACTTTGGGAGGCTGAGGCGGGTGGATTGCTTGAGCCCAGGAGTTTGAGACCAGCCTGGGCAAGATAGCAAGATGCTGTCTCTACAAAAAATACAAAAATTAGCTGGACATGGTGGCATGTACCTGTAGTCCTAGCTACTTGGGAGCCTGAGGCAGGAGGATTGCTTGAGCCCTGGAGGTCAAGGCTGCAGTGAGCCGTGATCATGCTATTGCACTCCAGCCTGGGTCACAGAGCAAGATCCCGTCTCAAAAAAATAATAATAATAATAATAGTATTGTGGTAATGTTTATTTCCTGATTTTGATAATATCACTGTAGTTGTAAAAAAAAGAACGTTCTTGTGTGTTTATGTATATAAAAGAGTGATGGTTGGGCACGGTGGCTCACGCCTGTAATCGCAGCACGTTGGAGGCCAAGGTGGGAGGATTGCTCAAGCCCAGGAATTGGAGACCAGTCTGGGCAACATAGCGAGACCTTATTGCTACTAAAAATTAACTGAGCATGGTGGTGCACAGCTGTGGTCCTAGCTGCTTGGGAGGCCGAGGGGGGAAGATCACTTGAGCCCAGGAGATCAAGGCTGCAGTGAGCCATGATTGTACCACTGCATTCCAGCCTGGGTGACGGGGAGACCCTGTCTCAAAAAAAGAAAAAAAAGCAAAATAATAAATGAAGAATCGGGGCGAAGGGTATATGTACTGTTCTTGAATTTTTAATTTTTATTTATTTATTTTTGAGACAGAATCTCCCTCCGTTGCCCAGGCTAGAGTGCAGTGGCACAATCTTGGCTCACTGCAACCTCTGCCTACCCGTTCAAGCGATTGTCCTGCCTCAGCCTCCTGAGTAGCTGGGATTACAGGTGCCTGCCGCCACACCAGGCTAATTTTTTGTGTTTTTAGTAGAGATGGGGTTTTGCTACATTGGCCAGGCTGGTCTTGAACTCCTGGCCTCAGGTGATCCACCCGCCTTGACCTCCCAAAGTGCTAGGATTACAGGAGGGAGCCACTGGGCCTGGCCTGACATTTTTAGTTAGATCGGAAATAATTTCAAAGTGAAAAGGTAAAGTTGTCATAAAAAATTCCAAATTCAAATAGGACTTTGAAAACAACTTCACTGGTGTGTCCATCTTAGCAGCAGCTGGGGTTTTCTGTACCGTTTCTCCACAGCAGGGAGGAGGTGCTGCCTCTGCCTGTTGTCCTGCTTCCTTGGAGAACCTGTGATAGAGATGGGGCTGTCTACCTCTACCTCTGTAATAGAAATGTCATTCTGTAGTGTCGTTACATCTTATACTTGCCTTTATCATTTTGAACTCAAGTAAATTTATTCTTGCAGGTTGTTGATGAGCGTGAATTTTTTGAGATCATGCCCAATTATGCCAAGAACATCATTGTTGGTTTTGCAAGAATGAACGGGAGGACTGTTGGAATTGTTGGCAACCAACCCAAGGTGGCCTCAGGTAGGATGGAGAAGCTCTTCCAAGCCTCGGTTGTGGGGTTGGAGGCCAGGGAAGCCTGGGTCCATGGTGTCCTTTCTGCCTTTGCCTGTTCTTCAGACATATGACCAGAAGAAAAAAAAATCTAAATGGTTGCTATAAAAGCTACTTTTTTTTTTTTTTTTTTTTAAAGACAGGGTCTTACTGTTGTCCAGGCTGGAGTGCAGTGGTGTGATCTCAGCTCACTGGAACCTCTGCCTCCCAGGGTCAAGCAGTCCTTCCACCGCAGCTTCCCGAGTAGCTGGGACTACAGGCACATACCACCGTATGTGGCTAATTCTCTTTTTTTGTATTTTTCCTAGAGATGGGGTTTTGCCATGTTGCCTGTGCTGGTCTCGAACTCCTGAACTTAAGTGATGCCCCCACCTCAGCCTCTGAAAGTGCTGGGATTGCAGGCATGAGCCACTACACCTGGCCTATAAAAGCTACTTTTAATATCTCAAAATGCTCCTTTCATACTCCTTTTCAAAGGTTTATAGGAAACTTACATTCTTAGTGTATAAGGTTTTTAATTTTTTAGGGGTCAGTTTTCTGTTACCCCCTACCCCCAGTTAAATATATGACTCACCCACTAATCAACGAGCTCCATGAGGACAGGGGTGGTGATGTCTTATTCACAGTAGTATCTCCAGTGCCTTCAACAGTGCCAGGTACATAGATGGTACGTGACAAGTTAATGGCATCTTACCATGTCTGTGCCCCACAACTTTCTGGTGATATGGCCAGAACTGAGTCACAGTCAAGTAAGGGAGACTCTTCCATGGCTGTTCTCTGGGAGGGACTGGGAGTGCTGGGGTGGGGACTGTGAATACCACTTCTCACTATTTTTCCTCTTAGATTTGTTTTGTATCCTTGTTTAGGAAGAATCTGCCTTTCTTCATGACCCAACTTCATCTTTTATTTCTGCCATGGAAATGTTTTATTGTCTTTAGAAAACTGTTGGCTGGGCGCGGTGGCTCAAGCCTGTAATCCCAGCACTTTGGGAGGCCGAGACGGGCGGATCACGAGGTCAGGAGATCGAGACCATCCTGGCTAAAATGGTGAAACCCCGTCTCTACTAAAAAATACAAAAAACTAGCCGGGCGAGGTGGCGGGCGTCTGTAGTCCCAGCTACTCGGGAGGCTGAGGCAGGAGAATGGCGAGAACCCGGGAGGCGGAGCTTGCAGTGAGCTGAGATCCGGCCACTGCACTCCAGCCTGGGCGACAGAGCGAGACTCTGTCTTGAGAGAAAAAAAAAAAAAAAAAGAAAACTGTTTTGGCTGGGCGTGGTGACTCACGCCTGTAATCCCAGCACTTTGGGAGGCCAAGGCGAGTGGATCACAAGATCTGGAGTTAGAGACCAGCCTGGCCAACATGGCGAAACCCTGTCTCTGCTAAAAATACAAAATTGAGCCAGGCGTGGTGGCACACGCCTGTAGTCCCAGCTACTCGGGAGGCTGGGGCAGGAAAATCACTTGAGCCACGGAGGCAGAGGTTGTTGCACTGAGCCAAGGATTGTGTCACTGCCCTGGAGTCAGAAATTACAGTGAGTTGATCATGCCACTGCATGACAGAGCGAGACTCTGTCCCCACCCCCCTAAAAAAATTTTGTCATGGTAAAATATATATAACAAAATATGTCTGGCCCATTTAAAAATTGTGCAGCTGCAGTGATTACATTCACAGTGTATGCAACCGTCACCACTATCTGTTTCCAAACATTTTCATCACCTCAGAGACTGTGAACCTGTTAAACAATAACTCACTATTTGTCTCAGCCTCTAGCCTTTGCTATTCTAAATCTACTTTCTCTTTCTATTAATTTGCCTATTTTAGATATTTCATATAAATGGAATCATACAGTATTTGTCCTTTTATATCAGACTTACTTCACTTAGCACAATCAGGCTTATTTCATTTAGCAAGGTTCATCCATATTGTAGCATATGTTAAAACTCCGTTTATTTTTATGGCTGGGTAATAATATGTTGCATGTATATACCACATTTTGATGGATTGTTCATTTGTCAGTGGACACCTGGGTTATTTCCACCTTTGGGTTACTGTGAATAATGCTGGAATCAACACTGATATATAAGTATCTGTTTGAACCTCAGTTTTCACTTTTTCTGGGTCTATACCCAGAAGCAAAATAACTGGGTTACGTGGTAATTCTAGGTTTAACTTTTTGGGGGAAACACCATGCTGTTTTCTACAGTGTCTGCACTATTTTACATTCCCACCAGCAATGAGCAAGGATTCCAGTTTTTCCACATCCTTGCCAACACTTATTAATTTTTAAAAATAGTAATCCTAATGGATGTGAAGTGAATAGAATTGTGTTTTTGATTTGCATTTCTCATCAACATTAGTCTTGGTGAGCATCCTTTCCTGTGCTTATTGGCCATTTGTATATCTTCTTTGGAAAAATGTCTATTCAAGTCCTTTTTCCATTTTTTAATTGTGTGTGTCTTTTGTTGTTGAGTTGGAGTTCCTTGTATATTCTGTATATTAAACTTTTACATATGACTTACAAATATTTTCTTCCATTCTATAGGTTGTCCTTGCACTCTTTTGATCATGTCTTTTGATACACAATTTTTTTTTCTTTTTTTTTTTTTGAGATGGAGTCTTGCTCTCTTTCACTCTGTCTCCAGCCCAGGCTGGAGTGCAATGGTACAATCTTGGCTCATTGCAATCTCTGCCTCCCCAGTTTCAAACCATTCTCTTACCTCAGCCTCCCAAATAGCTGGGATTACAGGCATGCGCCGCCATGCCAGGCTAAGTTTTGTATTAGTAGAGACAGGCTTTCGCCATTTTGGCCAGGCTGGTCTCAAACTCCTGACCTCAAGTGATCCGCCCACCTTGGCCTCCCGAAGTGCTGGGATTACAGGTGTGAGCCACTGCACCTGGCTGAAAAGTTTTTAATTTTTATTAAATCTAGTTTCTGTATTTTTTCTTCTGTTGCTTGTGCTTTTGTTGTCATATATAAGAATTTAAATTCAAGGTGGTGAAAGTATGGTCCTGTTGTTATTTTCTAAGAGTATTATGGTTTTAGCCCTTACATTTAGGTTTTAATTTTGAGTTAATTTTGTATATATGAGATAGGAGTGCAACTTCATTCTTTTGCATGTGGAAATCCAGTTATTCCAGCACCGTTTGTTGAGGAGATAATTCTTTCCTCATTGAACAGGTGTGACGTGCTTGTGGGAAATCAGCAGGCTGTGGGTGTATGAATTTGTTTCTGTATTCTTAATACTATTCTGTTGGTCTGTATGTCTATCCATATTTCAGTGTCACACTAGTTTGATTGCTGTAGCTTTGTATATGTTTTGAAATTGAGAAGTGTGTCGTCCAACTTTGTTGTTGTTCTTAGGATTGTTTTAGGCATTTGGGGACCGTCTGTGTTGAGTCTTCCTGTCCTTGAACCTGGATTCTCTCTCCGTTTGTTTAGTTGTTGTCTTGCCCTGATTATTGAGGTATAATTGACAAATAAAAATGGTATCTATTTAAGGCATACAATGGGATTATTTGATATACATATAATTTATCAAGTTAATTAACAGGTTCATCACCTCACATAGTTACTTTTTTGTTGTGAAAACACTTAAGATCCACTCTTATGGCAAATTTCTGGTATACAATACAGTATTATTAACTGTAGTCACCATGGTGTACATTAGATTCCCAGAACTTATGCATTTTCTAACTGAAAATTTGTACTCTTTGACCAATATCTTTCTTTCTTTCTTTCTTTCTTTCTTTCTTTTTTGAGACCGAATCTCGCTCTGTCACCCAGGCTGGAGTGCAGTGGCGTGATCTCTGCTCACTGCAACCTCTATCTCCCCGGTTCAAGCAATTCTCGTGCCTCAGCCTCCTGAGTAGCTGAGACTACAGGCACTGGCCACCATGCTTGGCTAATTTTTTTTTGAGAGGCACTGGCCACCATGTTCAGCTAATTTTTTTTTTTTTTTTTTGGAGACAGAGTCTCACTCTGTCACCAGGCTGGAGTGCAATGGCGCAATCTCAGCTCACTGCAACCTCTGCCTCCTGGGTTCAAGCGATTCTCCTGCCTCAGCCTCCAGAGTAGCTGGGATTACAGGCACGCACTACTACGCCTAGCTAATTTTTGTATTTTTAGTAGAGATGGGGTTTCACCGTGTTGACCAGGATGGTCTCAATCTCTTGACCTTGTGATCTGCCCGCCTTGGCCTTCCAAAGTGCTGGGATTACAGGCATGAGCCACCATGCCCGGCCTAATTTTTTGTATTTTTAGTTGAGACAAGGTTTCATCATGTTGGCCAGGCTGGTCTCGAACTCCTGACCTCAGGTGATCCACCCACCTCGGCCTCCTAAAGTGTTGGGATTACAGGCATGAGCCACCATGCCTGGCCTGACCAGTATCTTTCCATTCTCCTCACTCCACAGCCCTTGGCAAATACTGTTTTACACTCTGCCTCTATGAATATGACTTTCTTAGATTCCACACATATGAAATCGTAACAGTATTCATCTTTCTATGGCTGGCTGGCTTCACTTAGCTTAAGGTTCCTCAGATTCATCCATTTTGTCACAAATTGTATTTCCTTTTTTTTTCTTTCTTTCTTTTTTCTTTTTTATTTTTTTTTGAGACAGGGTCTTGCTCTGTTGCCCAGGCTGGAGTGCAGTGGTGTGATCATGGCTCGCTGCAGCTATGATCTACCTCCTGGGTTCAAGCGACCCTTCTGAGCAGCTGGGACCACAGGCATGCACCACCATGCCCAGCTAATTTTTTGTATTTTTGGTAGAAATGGAGTCTCACTCTGTTGCTCAGCCTGGTCTCAAATTCCTGGGCTCAAGCAGTCCTCCCACCTTAGCCTCTCAAAGTGCTGAGATTACAGACATGAGTCAGCATACCTGGCTCCCTATTTTTTATGGTTGAATAACATTCCATTGTGTGTGTGTCTGTCACATTTTCTTTATCCGTTCATTTATCATTAGACACTTCGGTTGTTTCCATACGTTGGCTATTGTGAATAATAGTCAAGTGAACATGAATATTGCAGTGAACATGGGGGTGCAGACATTTCCTTGAGATACTGACTTAAATTTCTTTGGGTATATATACCCATAGTGGAATTGTTGGAGCATATGGTAGTTCTCTTTTAATTTCTTGAGGAACCTCCATTCTGTTTTCCATGATGGCTGTACCAGTTTTATTTAGTTACTTTTACATTTCTTATCTTTCTTTTTTATTTAAGAGATTGGATCTTGCTCTATTGCCTAGGCTAGAATGCAGTGATACAATCTTAGCTCACTGCAGCCTCAGACTTCTGGGCTCAAGTGATCCTCCCACTTCAGCCTTCTGAGCAAGTGGGACTACTTGGGTGTGCACCACCATGCCTGGCTAATTTTATTTTATTTTATTTTTTGTTGAAACTAGATCTCATTATGTTGCTCAGGCTAGCCATGAACTTCTGGCTTTAAGTAACCCTCCTACCTCAGCCTCACAAAGCTCTGGGATCACAGGCATAAGCCACTGTGCCTGGCCTCTTTCTTTCTTCAGAATTTTATCATTTTCCAGCCAGGTGCAAGTGGCTCGTGCCTCTAATCCTAGCACTTTGGAAGACGGAGCAGGTGGGTCACTTGAGACCAAGAACTCTAGACCAGCCTGGCAAACATGGCGAAACCCCAACTCTACTAAAAATACGAAAATTAGCTGGGATTGTTGGTGTGCTCCTGTAGTCCCTGCTACTCGGGAGGCTGAGGCACAAGAATCGCTTGAACCTGGGAGGCAGAGGTTGCACTGAGCTGACATCACGCCAGTGTACTCCAGCCTGGGCGACAGAGCAAGACTCCATTTCAAAAAAAAAAAAAAAGAAGGTTTTCCTCATATACATATTATATTTGTTTTGTTAGGTTTATACCTAAGTATTTTGGAGTTTGGGTTTTTTTGAGGTTAATGGTTGTATTAATCTGTTTTCACATTGCTATAAAGATACTACCCGAGCCTGGGTATTCTGTAAAGGAAAGGGGTTTAATTGACTCACAGTTCCATATGTCTGGGGAGGCATCAGGAAACTTACAATCATGGTGAAAGGCAAAGTGGAAGCAAAGACCTTCTTCACATGGCAGCAGGAGAGAGAAGTGCAGGCAGGGGAAATGCCAGATGTTTCTAAAACCATCAGATCTTGTAAGAACTCACACACTATCACGGGAACAGCATGGGGAAAACCACCCCCATGATCCAATCACCTCCCTCCCTTGACACGTGGTCCCTCCCTCAACACATGAGGATTACAGGTTCCTCTCTCAACACATGGGGCTTACAGTTTGAGATGAGATTTGGGTGGGCACACAGAGCTAATCCTATCAATGGTATTTTGTTTTCAATTTCAAATTCTATTTGTTTATTGCCAGTATATAGGAAAGTAATTGATTTTTGTATATTAGCCTTTTATCTTGCAACCTTACTATGTTACTTATTAGTTCCAGCAGTTTTCGGTTACTTCTTTCAGATTTTCTGTATGGACACTTTTGTCATCTGTGAACAAAGAGTTTGATTTCTTCCTTCTCATTGTGTACACCTTTTATATTCTTGTCTTCTTGCATTAGCCAGGACTTCCAGTACAATATTGAAAGATAGTGGTGAGGGACATTTGATCTTAGCTAGAAAACTTGTAGTTTCTTACAAGTAAGTGTGTTGTTAGTTGTAGGTTTTTCGTAGATGTTCTTTATAAAGTTGAAGAAATTCCCCTCTATACTTAGTTTATTGAGTGTTTTTGTCATGAATGTGTTTTGGATTTAGTTACATGCTTTTTTTGTATTCATATGATCATGTGATTTTTCTTCTTTTTTTTTTTTTTTTTTTTTTTTTTTGAGACGGAGTCTCGCTCTGTCGCCCGGGCTGGAGTGCAGTGGCCGGATTTCAGCTCACTGCAAGCTCCGCCTCCCGGGTTCACGCCATTCTCCTGCCTCAGCCTCCTGAGTAGCTGGGACTACAGGCGCCTGCCACCTCGCCCGGCTAGTTTTTTGTATTTTTTAGTAGAGACGGGGTTTCACCGGGTTAGCCAGACTGTTGATAGATTATATCAATTGATTTTTGACTGTTGAACTAAACTCACATACCTGAGATAAATCCCGCCTGGTTTTGTTGTATAATTCTTTTTATGCATTGTTGGATTTGATCTGCTAATATTTTGTTGAGGATTTTTTCATATAAGCTTATGAGCAATATTGAGATACAGTTTTCTTGCAATGTCTTTGTCTGGTTTTGGTATCAGAGTGATGCTGGACTCATAGAATGAGTTAGAAAGTATTCTTTCTGCATCTGTCTTCTGGAAAAGATTGTAGAGAACTGGTATATTAATATCTTCCTTAAATGTATGGTGGAATTCACAAGTTGAAACCTGGGCTTTATTTGCTTTTTAAATTATGTAGGAAATAAAAAGTGGAATTAGAAACCAAAATACTCAAATCCTGGTTTTTATATTTGCCCATGTAGTCATCTTTACTTGAGATATTTATTTCCTAATGTAGCTTTGTGATACTGTCTAGTGTTCTTTCCTTTTAACCTGAAGGGCTTCCTTTAGCATTTTTCTGTGGAGTGGGCTTGTTGGTACTGAGGGCCTCAGCTTTTGTTTATCTGAAAATGTCTTAATTCTTAAATTTTCTCTCATTTTTGAAGGACAGTTTGCCAGATATGGAATTCTTGGTTGACACTTTTATTCTTTTAGCATTTTAATATGTTATCCTACTGTCTCTGGCTTTCAGAGTTTCTGCTGAGAAATCACTGGATAATCTTAATGAGGATTCCTTGACATAATGAGTGATTTCTTTTTTGCTGCTTTTAAGATTCTCTTTTGTCTTTCAGTAATTTGACTGTAATATGTCTCAGTGTGGGTCTCTGAATGTATTCTTATAGTTAGTTGAGTTTCTTATATTTCTAGTTTCACATCTTGCATCAAACTTGGGAAGTTTTCGGACATTGTTTCATCAAATGATCTCCTTGCCACTTTCTCTCAGTCTTCTCCTCCTGGTGCTCTCATCCTGTGTATATTGGTTCACATGTTAGTGTCCCACAGGTCCCTTAGGTTCTGCTCACTTAGTTTTTTTATTTTCTCCTCAGAGTAATTTCAATTGTTTTATCTTCATATTCTATTCTCTGATCTTTCTTCTGCCTGCTCAGATCTCCTATTGAACCCTTGTAATGAATTTTTCATTTCATTTATTATACTTTTCAGCTCCAGAATTTTTCATTATTTTCCTGATTTCCTTTAGTTCTTTGTCCAGGTTTTCCTTTACCTCTTTGAATATATTTAAGACTAGTAGTGTTTTAGGCCAGATGTGGTGGCTCCTGCCTGTAATCCCAGCACTTTGGGAGGCCAAGGTGGGCAGATCACCTGAGATCAGGAGTTTGAGACCAACCTAGCCAATGTGGTGAAACCCCATCTCTACTAAAAATACAAAAATGAGCCAGGCATGGCAGCGGGCGCCTGTAGTCCTAGCTACTTACGATGCCAAGGCAGGAGAATCACATGAACCTAGGAGGCAGAGATTGCAGTGAGCTGAGATGGCGCCATTGCAGTCCAGCCTGGGTGACAAGAAGCAAAACTCTGTCTCAAAAACAAAACAAAAAAACCCACTAGTAGTGTTTTATAGTCTTTGTCTAGTAAGTTCAGTGTCTATGCTTACTTAGGGACAGTTTCTTAATTTTACACCTTGTAATTTTTTTAATTGAAAACGGAGTATTTGTACATTATAATGTGGTCACGCTGGCAGTCAAATTTTCTTCTTTTCCCAAGCTTTGTTGTTTTTTTTTTTGATACTGAATGTCATATATGTTTGTCTAGTGTCTTTTTGCAATTACTTTTCCAGAGACTGTATATTTCTTGTCATTTGTGGTCACTGAAGTCCCTGTTTCTTTTCTTGTTTCTTTCTTTCTTTTGAGACAGGGTCTTGCTCTGTTGCCTAGGCTGGTCTGGAACTCCTGGCCTTAAGAGATTCTCCCAACGTGGCCTCCCACAGTGTTAGGATTACAGGCGTGAGCCACCATGCCCAGCCTGTTTCTTAATTTGTGTATTTGACAGAAATTTTCTTAAACACCAGGAACTAAAACCAAGAAACCACAAACAAGAAAACTCCTGGTCTTGAAATTGGCTCTGTGTTGGGGAGTTTAAAGTTTTCCCAGGTCTTTTGCTTTGTAATAGTGTTTTCATTTTCATTCAACTTATTTTCTAATTTCCCCTCTCAGATCTTTTCTGATCGTGTGTCTTGTCCTAGGCATACATGTGTCTTTCTGAATTCCCCCTATTCAAGGGTGCTTTTGAATGCACTAATTTCCTAAAGACACTCTCTCCTTGTTTTTTTTTTTCTCTCTCCCATGTCTTAGGTGGTTTCAACAATAATCTTTTGGCCAGACATCTGCAGGTTGTTCCTCTGCCTTGCCATGATTCTGAGAAATGCCTGCTACATTTCCAGCCTGTACAAGTTCTGAGTTAGGTGGAACAGGGATGTGTTCCTTGTGTCAGTCCTTCAGGCAGCCCACAGACAGGTTAGAGCAGACTTATGCAGAAATTTGTGAATGAGGTCTGCTCTGCTTCCTCCAGAACCAGGGAGGGAATGGGACAAGTATAATTAAGCTACAAAGCTTTCATACTATTTTATTTTATTTTATTTTTTGGAGACAGAGTCTCACTCTGTCACCCAGGCTGGAGTGCAGTGGCACAATCTTGGCTCACTGCAACCTCCTTCTCCCAGATTCAAGCAATTCTCCTGCCTCAGCCACTGAGTAGATGGGATTACAGGTGTGCACCACTCTCGGATAATTTTTGTATTTTTAGTAGAGACAGGGTTTTGCCATGTTGGCCAGACTGGTCTTGAACTCCTGACCTCAGGTGATCCGCCCGCCTTGGCCCCCCAAATTGATGGGATTACAGGCGTGAGCCACCACGTTTGGCCACTTTTTTTGCTCTTTTAGAGACAGAGTGTCACTATGTTGCCCAGGCTGGTCTCAAACTCCTGGGCTTAAGCAATCCTCCCACTTTGGCCTCTTGAGTAGCTGGGACTACATTGTCTGTCTTTTTATTGATTTGTAGGGCCTGGCTTGTGACTTGTGACTTGCCTATTTATTTCCTTTCCCTTTTCCTCTCCTTTCTCCTTTCTTTCTTTTTTTTTTTTTTTGAGACAGAGTTTCACTCTTGTTGCCCATGCTGGAGTACAATGATGTGATCTTGGCTCACCACAACCTCCATCTTCCGGATTCCAGTGATTCTCCTGCCTCAGCCTCCTGAGTAGCTGGGATTACAGGCGCACGCCACCATGACCAGCTAATTCTGTATTTTTAGTAGAGACATGTTTTTTAGTAGAGACATATTTTCTCCATGTTGGTCAGGCTGGTCTTGAACTC
Source organism: Papio anubis (assembly GCF_008728515.1). Classification (NCBI taxonomy): domain Eukaryota; kingdom Metazoa; phylum Chordata; class Mammalia; order Primates; family Cercopithecidae; genus Papio; species Papio anubis. Next base: position 155,357,077 of record NC_044977.1, on the reverse strand, counting down.
CTGACCCCAGGTGCTCCACCTACCTTGGCATCCCAAAGTGCTGGGATTACAGGCATGAGCCAGCACACCCAGCCTCTCTCTCTCTTTTGTTTTTTTTTTTTTTTTGAGATGGAGTCTTACTCTGTTGCCTAGAGCAGTGGTGCAATCTTGGCTCACTGCAACTTCCGCCTCCTGGGTTCAAGTGATTCTCCTGCTGCAAGCCTTCCGAGTAGCTGGGAGTACAGGCTGTGCCACCACGCCTGGCTAATTTTTGTATTTTTTAGTAGAGATGAGGTTTCACCATGTTGGCCAGGCCGGTCTTGAACTCTTGACCTCAAGTGGTCCGCCTGCCCAACCTCCCAAAGTGCTGGGATTACAGGTGTGAGGCACTGTGCCAGGCCACGTTTTTATTCATGAATGGATATTAGATTTTTTCAGGTGTTTTCTCTCCGTCTGTTGAGATGTTCATATAGTTTTTTTCCTTTAATAATTTCATTGGTTTTCACATGCTGAAATCAACCTTGAATTCTTGGGATAAACCCCACTCGGACATGATGTATTATTGTTTTTATATATATTGCTGGACTTGATAATATGCCTTACTTAAAAAGTAAAAATTTTTCATTTTTGTTTTTGGTCTGTATTCTTTTCTGATGATGTCCTTGTCTTGCTTTGGTGTCAGGGTAATACTGGTCGCATAGAGTTAAGTTGGAAACTCTTCTAGGAGGGGAGATTTACTAGTAATTGAGCTCCTCTCTGTGCTGCTTTACAGACTCCATTTCCTTTACTCCTTAGAATTATGCTAGGAGGCAGTACCATCCCTACTTTGCAGATAGGAACCTTAGGTCTAAAGGCAAAGTAATTTCTCAAGGGCACATCGCCATCACCAGTGGAGCCAGAATCTGATTGGAAGCTCTGAGGACTCTCTAAGACCAGCCCCTGAATGCTGCCTCCCACTGATGGCTCTCTGCGGCAAGGCCAGCTGTGTCTCAACTGGCGGCAGCCCTTCGGTCTGTCTACAGTTGAGTCTAGTCCTGGGCCTCTTTGGCCAGTGACAGACAGGTGGATTCTTCATCTTCCCTGTTTCCTGGAGTTTGAGGGATCCCTGTTATCATTCTGCAATGAAGAAACGTTGGTGCCTCCACAGAAACCAGCTCTGGATGGCTGCTGAGGACAAATTCCCATTGTGGATAGAACTGGGAATTGCCTGGATACTCAGTATGGATAATCTCTCTCTTTCTAGGATGCTTGGATATTAATTCATCTGTGAAAGGGGCTCGTTTTGTCAGATTCTGTGATGCATTCAATATTCCACTCATCACTTTTGTTGATGTCCCTGGCTTTCTACCTGGTAAGTTATTGACAGAGTCGGGGCTAGGAGAGTTGCCTTTCCCAGTGAGGTGCCCACTTTATTTGGAGATCTTGCAGAACTCCCTGAGGACTTGTGACTTCTCCATATATTCTGGGTGTCCAGAAGATAGGACTGTGTGAGGAATGGCCCTCTCCAGGGGTGGGAAAGACCTCACAGCTGAGAGTGGCAGGATAACCATGTGAGGACTTGTGGATATCTAGTAACTCTTCCTCATGTCTAGGCACAGCACAGGAATACGGGGGCATCATCCGGCATGGCGCCAAGCTTCTCTACGCATTTGCTGAGGCAACTGTACCCAAAGTCACGGTCATCACGAGGAAGGTGAGGACCTCACGTTGGAGGCCATGACCCTGCTCACTTTCCTACAGCATAGCCGTGGTGGGAGGTCTGGCAGAGTTTTACCAGGGCTGGAAGGAGTATACCTTGCTCATCCTTAAAAAGATGTCTTGAGGACGTTGTTCCCAGCCCCACAGAAATGTCTTTGGGGTTCTTTTTTTGTTTTTTTTTTTTTTTGAGATGGAGTCCAGTGGTGCGATCTCGACTCACTGCAAGCTCCGCCTCCCGGGTTCACGCCATTCTTCTGCCTCAGCCTCCTGAGTGGCTGGGACTACAGGCGCCTGCCACCACGCCTGGCTAATTTTTTTGTATTTTTAGTAGAGACGGGGTTTCACCGTGTTAGCCGGGATGGTCTTGATCTGACCTCATGATCCACCCGCCTCAGCCTCCCAAAGTGCTGGGATTACAGGCGTGAGCCACCGCGCCCGGCCATGTCTGTGGTTTTTTAACACAAGGGAACTGAAAGCAGCAGTGGGAAAAAGCCAGAAAAGATAATGAGCATTAACTTTGAAAGGCCTTACAGACCATGGGCCTTCAGGAGACCAGGGAGCTACTCTTGTTCTTTGTCCCCATTTTATCTGGTTTCCTGGGGTCTTTCAGGGACAAGATCTGGCTGTCTCAGGCTCTAACATTCAGCATTTGGATCTGTTTTAGGCCTATGGAGGTGCCTATGATGTCATGAGCTCTAAGCACCTTTGTGGTGATACCAACTATGCCTGGCCCACCGCAGAGATTGCAGTCATGGGAGCAAAGGTGAGGGCCTCTAGCTTTTCCCTTTCTGGGTACAAGGACTCGACTCTACCAGCCAGAGCTCAAGGCATAGCTGGGAAGTGTTGGAGAGAGGCCAGGGCCGCTAGGGTGAGCCAGGACTGAGGCGAGTGAGACCTAGACCTTGGCAAGTCTCCTCCTGGGGCTCCAGAGACATCTCTGCCTCCTGTCCTATACCCTTTCTTCAGGCCCACACTGGTGTCTTCATGCCAAGGTGGGTGGGGCAGGTGAAAGGAGAGTGAGAGGAGTCCAGAGTGGGTTTCAAGATTGTAAGTGAAGGGGGCAAAGGGTTGAGTCAACTGAAATCACCTTCAGAAGGATTGGACATTCTCCCAACTCCACCTCAGCTTCCAGGGAGGGCCCCAGAGCTACTCTTTTAAGGTCATAAGAAGCTAAACTGTAGGTCTGACCCCAGTGACGTCAGACAAGGTACTTCCTGTTGCTTGACCTATTCCTCGCTCCTTCCCTGCTTTGAAGTAGCTATTGTGGTTGAATCAGATAACTTGCAGGTCCCCCTAGAGTTACAGGTGCTCTGTAAGTCTAGAGGACTTATGGTTGCTCTGACTTGAAGGCCAGTCCTTCTAATTTCCAGTTCTATCTGGCCACCGAATTGTATACTCAGGTCTCAGGATACTGAAAAAGGGAAGTAGTGCTTTTAATTCCCCTTGATACAAGACTGTGGATTTAATAATGGAAAACAGGGCAAACATCTTTGGCTCAAACAAGTATGATGAGTGCAAATGGAGATGGTAGAATGGGCTCTGGGGAGAGAAGCTACTGACTTTTGCCTGACTGCCCCTCATTGGGGCCACAGGGAAGCAGCCCCCTGTGTCATGATGGTCAGCCCCAAGCAGTGCCTCCCTCTATGCTGTGGCCTTTAGAGATGGCACTTCCCCCCAGTACACTGATTTACCAAGAAATTTGCAACCACACACAGTGATAATGAGTTGAAGGAGATCTGTCCAGGTTGGGACGACCAAAGACGTTCACGAACTCCTCTAATCACAGGGTGCTGTGGAGATCATCTTCAAAGGGCATGAGAATGTGGAAGCTGCTCAGGCAGAGTACATCGAGAAGTTTGCCAACCCTTTCCCTGCGGCAGTGAGAGGTAGGGGACTGTGGTGAAGAGGGCAGCTTTGTTTGGTCACTTGCTCACTCTTTCTCTACAGAAATTGTCACATAACTGCCTTTTTGCCTTTGCAGTCTAATCTGTTGACTAGTGAGGGTTGAGACTGTCCCTGGACAAGTCATCACTTAGGACTAAGGACAGCAGAACAGATTGCTTTGGTACCACGATTAAAACAACGTTGCCGAAGTGTGTTAAATTTCTAGGTGTTGTTTCAGTTGTCTAGTGCCGTGCAGAAATTCACGCTATAACTCAGCTGCTTAAACCAACCACCATTTCCCCCACCTGCTTATGGTTCTGTGAGGTCCACAATTGGATCTGGGCCCAACTGAGGGGTTCTTGTGCTGGTCTTGCCTGGGGTCCCCCACACAGGTATAGTCATTCTGTGGCTTGACTGGGGCTTGACAGTCTAAAATGGCGTCACTTACTTGGCAGTTGCTGTGAGCTAGACTCACTCCCCACATGGCCTCTCACCCTTGAGGAGGCTAGTCCAGGGTTCCTTACATGGTGTCCCGAGAGTAGCAAGGGGGCAAAGGGAAACTGAGGCCTAGATTTGGAAGTTGCACAGTGTCATTTTTGCCACATTTTTTAGGCCAAAGAAACTCACAAGGTTACGTGAAGGAATACAAATCCACCCCTTGATGACAGAAGTGGTAAAGTCACATTGCAGGACTTGTGTACAAGGATGGAGGAATTGTTGTAGCCATTTTTGAAAATCTAGATGTATTTTCTTTATTTCGTATTGAATTCATTGTGGCAGGATGGAGGCATTGGAGTAAGCAGGGTATAGGGAGGCTGTCAAATTTTCCTTTTCTTGCCAAGTGCTCCTAGGCCAGGTGGGGAGCTGTCAGAACAGGCCAGCTCTTGGGATACAAGGGAGGATTCGCAGGGCTTACCCTCTCTGTATCAGGTTGGACGCTGCTTGTACTGCTGGCCCCAGGGATGATGCCCAGGCTGAGCAGAAGGTTGAAGGGTGGCATCATCTGGGGATGCAGATGATCCACTCCCTTTTCTGTGCTTCACCAGGGTTTGTGGATGACATCATCCAACCTTCTTCCACACGTGCCCGAATCTGCTGTGACCTGGATGTGTTGGCCAGCAAGAAGGTACAACGTCCTTGGAGAAAACATGCAAATATTCCATTGTAAACAATTCAAAGGAAAAGAAACCAAGAACTGAATTATTGTCTGCCCATTCGCATCCCATTCCTGCCTTTTGAAATCATGAAACATGGGAATTCAAATATTTGGATAACTTAGAATAACAAAGTTTATTAAATTCTAGAAAGATATCTTTTGTGCCTTACTATAAAATTATTTACTTTATTAAAAATTTTAAGTTGTATTTTTTGAGCATAAATTCAATTTTTTATGGTGGAAATCTGAAAAATCAATAGAACTAGAAAGAAAAATAGTACACAGTGTTATCACCTAGAGCTAATTTTTATTTCACATCTCTGGGTATTGTTCTTTTTCTCTTAGGAATTAGTTTTTTATCCATAGGTGAGATATATAATAAGCTTTTAAGGCACAGTATATCTTAGGCTTCAGTTTCCTTATTTTTAAAAATAGGGATAATATAATATGCCCTTTCTATCTCCTAATTCCCACACGAATTGAGGATTAAATGTGATGTTTGCAATTGTGGAATATGTGTTTAGCAGTACAGATGCTCAATAAGACATAGCACCCTGTGTTGACTCAGGTTATTTCCAGAAATGTGTTCTTAAAATTTTCAAAAACTTTTTAATTGTGAACATTTTCAAGCCTATAGTAATGTTGCAAGAATTGTATTGTATCCACTTTACCTAGATTCTCCAGTTGGTAACATTTTCTACATTTGCTTTATTTCTTCCACACTTAGATATATCTAATAATACATAATATGCATATAAGATATATCTAATTATATCAATATAATTATATTGATATCTAATTATATCTAACATAATTTACATTATGTATTTATACATTATATAATTATATAATTGTATAACATATACAATATAATTATTTAATTGACCCCTTTGAAAGTCAGTTATAGATTCGTGACCCTGTGTTCCCAAAAACTTGTATCTCCTAGGAACAAGGTCCTTTGTCTTACATAGTCTGTCGTTCATGACGTTGACATTTTTGAGGAAAGCTTACTTGCTGGTTATTTGGTAGGGTGTCCTTCAGTTTGCGGTGTCTGTTTCCTGAGGTTTAGATTCAGATAAGACTAACACATATTCCTTTCAGTGCATCACATTAGTAAGCACATGATGTCAGTTTTTCCTGCTGTTGGTAACTGATTCTGATCACATGATTAAGGTCATGGCTGCAAAGGTTTTTCCATAGTAGTTACCATTTTCTCTTTGTAACTGATAACTAATTTGTGGGGCATTATTTAATCTTGTCTGTCAATAAACTTTCACCTGGGCCAGGTGCGGTGGTTTATGCCTGTAATCCCAGCACTTTGGGAGGCCGAAGCGGGCAGATCACCTTAGGTCAGGAGTTCGAGACCATCCTGGCCAACATGGTGAGACCCTCTCTCTACTAAAAATACAAAAGTTAGCCAGGTGTGGAGGTATGCGCCCAGCTATTCAGGAGGCTGAGGCAGGAGAATCGCTTGAACCTGGGAGGCGGAGGTTGCAGTGAGCCGAGATCACCCCACTGTGCTCCAGCCTGGGTGACAAAGCTAGATTCTGTCTCAAAGAATTAAATAAACTTTCACCAATAATTTGAGTATTCATTGATGATTCTTGCCTCAATCAATGATTCTGCATTGATTATAAAATGTTGTTTCTAACTCTTATATCTGTATTTATTAGTTGGAACTCTAGGTAAGGAAGAGCTTTCTTTTCTCCTGTTTTTGTTTTCTTAGTATCATTTTGGACTTGTTGATTTTTTTTTTTTTTTTTTTTTTTTTTTTGGAGACGGAGTCTCACTCTGTTGCCAGGCTGGAGTGTAGTGGCGCAATCTCGACTCACTGCAACCTCTGCCTCCCAGGTTCAAGTGATTCTTCTGCCTCAGCCTCCCGAGTAGCTGGGACTACGGGCATGCGCCACCATGCCCAGCTAATTTTTGTATTTTTAATAGAGATGGGATTTCACCATGTTGGCCAGGATGGTCTCGATCTCTTGATTTCGTGATCTGACCACCTCAGCCTCCCAAAGTGCTGGGATTACAGGCGTGAGCCACTTGGACTTGTTGGCGTGGCTTGCCTGGACTTGTTGATTTTTTTTAAATATTTAATGTTACTCATTTTGATGCTTAAAATGACCCAATTTGGTTAGTGGGAGCTCCTTCAACCTGGCTCCCCAGGTCCTTTTAATATATCCCACTGATTTTTTTAGTATTTCCTTATTTTCTGACAAGATGATGCTCTAGGCTTATCTTATGTTTTCCTTGCCCAACCCGGGAATCAGCAATTTCTCCAAGGAGTTTCTTTAATAGGTATGTAGTAGTATATAGTAGTAGTTTCTTAGTTTCTTTTAGTAGGTATGTCATTTAGAAGCTAAAATTGTCACTAAGTGTTCACATTGATACTGGAGTATCATTGCTTTGAGGCATTTCAGCAGACAGAACTAGGAAAATTTATGCAAATAAGTGTGTATATATATGTGCGACACATGTATATATGAATACATATTTGTCGTACTTTTAAATCATGAGTTCATACTGAAACTTCTAATCCAAAACCATGGGTGCTTCTTTGCCTTCCTTCATTCTGTATTGTCTCTCTTACTACAGCAGTAATAACCCTGGCTCCCATTATTCTCAATATATTTCACTCATTTGCTCAGTGCTACCATAAATACAAGTTTCAGAATCACTACAGCTCTATCAACAATAAACCTTCTAAAGTTCAAGACTTCTTTGTAGTTCGTTTTGTCTTTAAACTGAAGATATATGGTTAAGTTACCTGAATTAGTAACTGAGTGGTTATCAATGTGAATTAGTCATTTTTGTTTGTAAACTACTTTAAAGCCTTTCCTCCTACACTGTTGACTTGATTTTACTAAGTAAAGCATTAATAGTTTTACCAGAACTGGAGATTAAGTTTGAGCATAAGGACCAACCATGGAGTGCTGATCCAAGATGCCCCCTGGGCATCCTCTGTGGTGAAAACCCAGGGCCCTCCCACTACTGATGGCTTTCCCTTGGCTCCAGAGATCTGTTAAGCATTGCTTGGACAGTGAATCATTATTTCAAGGTCAACTTAATGTGTGACTGTTTATTCTCCTCTTTTCCTGTTTCAAAAATATTTTCCCCTACCCCCCATTCCCAGTAGCCCTTAAGAGTCATTCTTTTTTTTATTTTTATTTTTATTTTTTAAGCATCTTTCTGCTCTCCTTCAGTCACCAATCCTAGTTGGGCTCTAAGGACTTTTGCAGCAGTCTCTTCACTGATCTCTGTGGCCTCCCACTAAGCTGTAAATCCTGTTCTCAGCTACCATACTAACTCCAGATCCATATTTTGTTGCATTCCTCTGCTCCAGCACCACTTCCAGAGCTCCCTGTTCTTCAGACTCCTTAGCCCATACAGGTGGTCCTGGACACTCTGTCCCTCCCTTGCTTCCCTAGTGAGTTTCTGAGCCAACAGTTTTTGTTTTCGTGATCTCTGCTATGGTCCATACAAAAGTATATACAAGCTCTTTTTTTTCTTTTTGGAGGGAAGAGTCCAAGAAGTGTTTCACCAGGTTGTGCAGTCTGGATACTGAGATGGTAGAGGGGCTGTAAGATGGTAGAGGAACCAGCTCAGGAGAGCAACTGGGCTAGCAGCTTTACGGAAGCCTTGGATGGTGGGGAAACTCCCATACAGAAACTCAGCTGGTCAAAGAAACTCGACGCTGCAAGACCTTGGAAGCTTTGTCAAGTGGACCAGCCTCCATGGACCATGGAATGCCTTGAGAGTAATGACAGTTGAGTATTCTCTTGGCTGTTGTGTGGGAATGCCTTTCCCAGCTGGTGCCCTCACCTTAAAGGGGAAAAAAAAACCACGGGATTGTAAAAATGGGAAATACTTGGGTCCACTGAGCTGATAGCTGACAAGCATCTGTCTTTAAACTGAGAGCAGATAATGTGGTGAGCTGTGGTGTAGGAGGCACCGCCAGGGTCTTGCTGGTCCTGCCCCTGCCTTGTGTTAAGCCAGTTCATCCTGAGCTACACAGCTAACGAGTGGTGAAGTTGGGATTTGAACTCAGATGGGTTTGACCCCAAGCCTGTGTTCTAATCATTTCAAAGTACTGCCACTCAGCTGATGAGGAAGGTGAGATGGACTTCTAAGCGTTGGCAGAAGAGTAGGGGTCAGGGAGGTTGGTGGTCTGTTCCCCTAGGCTTGTGTCTCAAAGAACCCAAAAAGCTACTACATTTAGACAGCTTTCCTATCTCCTGCACGAATCCCTTGCAAAGCAGTGCCAACAACAGATGGCCAGTCACCTGAGTTGCTAGAGTAATGGGAAGCACATCCACAACATAGCCTTCTAATGCTTGTTAGAAAGTGCTTTTGTTGCCAAGTTCTTCTAGCTTCTTTTTTTGATCCTGCCTTGGTCTCCCCAGCCCAACTTTCTGCCTCTGGTTGCACTGATACTTTGTCCTGGTGCTGGTGCTTAAGATGTGGTCTGTCCCGCCAAAGAAACCTGTGTTAAGTCCACATGTGGACTTAACTCTTGATGGAGTTGATGAATCAGCCCATTTCACCTATTCAACAGATGTGACTGTTTTGTCTTTCTGGTTCCAAAGGATTTCTGGAGAGCTATGGCTTTACCCTTTTAGAGAGAACTATTGGTCCTCATACTCTGTGCACCTCTGATGTCAGCATGGGATTTCTATAATTCCAAGCAGGAGCTACAGCCACTTGATAGGTAGTGCCTCAGTCTGGGGCCTCTGTGGAATCCAGCTGGCATATTCCAGCCAATGTGGCAGCCTCAATAGTTAAGTTTTGACCATGTCCCTACTGTCCTGGGTGGTGAAAATACCCCCTTTATGTGTTCTTGGGAGAAGATGCTCTTCAAAAAGTGGTGCCTGGTAAGAGATTTCCACAGAACAAGACACTCAGAAGGGCAGGGATAGAATCTTACCTGAGCTTGGTCTAATATGAAAAGCCCAAGGCTGGGTGCGGTGGCCCATGCCTGTAATCCCAGCACTTTGGCAGGCCAAGGCAGACAGATGGCTTGAGCTCAGGAGTTCATGACCAGCCTGGCCAATATGGTGAAAGCGTGTCTCTATTAAAAATACAAAACTTAGCTGGGTGTGGTGGCGGGTGCCTGTAATTCCAGCTACTCGAGAGCCTGAGGCAGGAGAATCACTTGAACCCCAGAGGCGGAGGTTGCTGTGAGCTGAGATCACACCACTGCACTCCAGCCTGGGTGACAGACTGAGACCCTGTCTCCCCCACCCCCTGCAAAAAAAAAAACCAAGCCTGAGTGGCATCAGACCTTTGTTTCCCATGAAAATATTAGTCCCTGCTTGATGGACTTTTATCTGGGAACAAGGGCAAACAGGGAGTGAGTTAGTTACAGTCAAGCCACAAATTGGAGATTTGCAAGCCTGACCCAAGGGAAAGTCCTCAGCTAGTCTCATACTCTTGTAACCATCAAGATGAGCTATTACAGACCATCCTTGTATGACCTTCCTTCCCTGGCTGCCTGGAAAGCTTACTTGCCGATTTGTCTCCCACACCTTTGCCTTTTCTGCATAAGCATATTAGGCTGTTTAAGGAACTCACCCCATATTGCCAGACCCATGAAGTGTGTAGGGTATGACTTCTTAAGAGCGAGGAGGTCTAATGCCAAGAGAAAACTTTTTTTTTTGAGACAGGGTCTGGCTCTGTTACCTAGATTGGAGTGCAGTAGTGGTGCAATGTCTGCTCACTGCAACAGCCTCCACCTTAAGGGCTCAAGCTATCCTCCAACCTCAGCCTCACAAGTAGCTGGCACTATAGGTGTGTGCCACCACACCCAGCTAATTTTTTATTTTTTTGTAGAGATGGAGTTTCACCATGCTACCCAGGCTGGTCTCAAACTCTTGAGCTCAAGTGATCCACTCACCTTGGCCTTCCAAAGTGCTGGGATTACAGGCGTGAGTCACCATGCCTGGCTGAAAACAGTTCTGCAGCTGCACTGAATCTATGTGGTCTTCAAAAGGGCACTGCCAGGGTGCAGTTATGCATATAAGCCCAGAGTCTCAAGCCAGGAGGACCCATGCTACAGGCCACTGGATGTTCCCTGAATGCCTCATGCAAAACTCAGTTTGCAAGCGACTCCTTCTTAAACCAAGATGACTTGGCCTACACACACTCTAGAGAAATCTAAGGAATGAAAGAAAGTGAGCTAGTCCTAAATTCTGCTTTCTTAAAAAAAATTAAAAAGCCAAAACAACAAAACCACCACCTCACTGATACGGTTAACTTGCTGTCATTTAACAGATTATCAGAAATTGCAAACTCTCTCAAGAGCCACAGGATAGGAAATCATCTCTTTAAAGCCATACCTGGTAGGAACAATAGGATGACTACCACAAGCCTGATTTTGAATAGTTTATTAAAGGAAACGTGAAGCATCAGTTTCAAATTGTACAAAAGGAAAAAAACCTCATATTGCAAATGTACAATTTACAGAATTACTAGCAAAACCAATCAAGGAGACACCGAAAATACAAAAATTTGATTGACTTCAAACTGAACTGGAAACCCATTGGAGTAGATATTTAGCCTTTTTGTGTGGCATGGTAGTCTACAATTCTGTCAGCATCTGTTTTCCATACAAGACTGTCACACAAAGGATCAGTTTGTGCATGTGCCAGGGCACCTCATGGCTTGCTCCCCGGCCAAAACCACAGGCAGGCAGGGCTGGGGTGGACAGTCCAGTCATTCCTGCGCCTTCACTTCAGTGAAGCCCACAATTCTCGGAGAAAATGAGGCCCCAGCTCCCCTAACTGGAGCCCAAGAATTGCTGAATTAGCAGAGAAAACATTTTGGTGACCAGGTTTTTTCAGAACTGTACAAATGTTGAGAAAAATCTGTTTTGTGTCTTTACTAAAAGGATGAATAAAATCATCCATCTTGCTTTCCCGCACAAAAGATGATCACTGGGTGTGCAGAATTTTTAAAAATGTGTTTTGTATTTGATAAAAAAGGGAAAGCCTCATGATTCTGTTGCAACTACTTTAAAAACCAGCCCAGAAACAGCTGTGGATGGATTGGTTTGGAAATTCTGAGGCTTACTTTAGAAATCTGAAGGAAGAAACTTAAGTGGAGTTTTTAAAACAATAGCAGCAAGTCATAAAAGTCTAGGCAGAATGCAACGCTAAACCATTGTAGACTGTCCTGAAGATTCATAATTTCTTTCCCCAAAAGAATTATTCTTAATATGCACATTTAACACTGAAATGTAGCTGTAATTCAAGGTAAGCTTAGGAACTTCACCCTCTAAGCACAGACTTCTATGCAGCACATACTTCTATAATCAGTAAACTTAATTCACAAAATTAGCGCATAAGGGTATTAAGTGCATGGGAAGTAGACACAGTTATGTTACACTTAAAATTACTTTCGAATGATAAAGGATTTCTTCATGATTATCTTAAGAAAATGGAAGTCTGTGTAACTTGAATTTGGCAGGGCATGAAATAAGTGGTAAAAACAGCAAACTGATAACTTGAGAATCATTTTCGTTTTACTGAGAATACTTTATTTGCTGGTAGAAGTTGCTAAAAATGCACAGAACAAATACCAATAGAAAATGCACTGTATTTGAATCTCCCTAGTCTATATAAAATGAACGGTGTACAGCATCTGTTGGAAAAATGGCTGCATGGACATTTCTTATTTTATGCCCACTTATAAATAAAAATAAACCTTTTTATTCAAGAGTATATAAAATCTGGGAATTTCATATCCATATCCACAGAGGGTGTGTGGTTTTTGGCAGAGATGCACTATGTCAGAATTTCATCTTAGCTTGTCAATGTTCTGCTCCTTCATTATTTGTGTTCCACAAAGGTCAACCAAATCCAGTGAGCTCCAAAACACTCTTCGGCAATTAGGATGAGCTGCTTACTCATAGGTTTAATAAAAATGGTTAGCTTTTAAAACATAAAAAGGCAAAATGTTAAAACGGTTTTTAAATTGTACAACAGGAAAATAAAGTTAAAAATATTTTTTTTTTACTCAATGTTGAGTTTTCATAAAACAGGTGTATAACAGTGTTTATCTTGACAGCTGTTTTAAAAATTTAAAATTTCTTCCTCCCTCCAGAAAAACACACACATCTGTATTGGGATAAGTCCAATAGTAGGACACAAATGATTTTCAGGTCAGTCTTTCTGAGTGGACATTCACCAACATTCCCTTGGGTAATTTACATGCTCCTCTTCCGTCACTGCAAAAAGGGATTGACCTTAATCATTTGATTAAAAAACAAATCAGATCACATCAAAAGTGTTTTTCCCCATACAAGCTATCACAGTATATAGGCCTCTAGCTCTAAATAATAGAGTTCCAGATTTGTAAATTTTCTTCAGACTTCAGAACATAGGCATTCCAAATCCCTAGAAAAATGATGAGAAACATAATTATTAATTTCATGCATAAACAGGACCCAGGAACCATAAATAAAAAGCAGTAATAATTTAACATTTACTGAATCATCTTCTATGATAGCTGCAGAGTCAAAGAAGTCTGGCCTTAGCTCAGCTCTCTCTCGCCGATTTCTTGATGGAGGCTGGAAAGAGAAACAGGTTTCTTAATTTTTTTCTGAGATCATTAAGACAATGAATTGTGATAATCAGCTAATATTTCTGACAGTATCATAAATATATAGACCTGCTAAGAGTCAATTTTGAAAGGAAGAAGAGAATCTGGCTTTTATATGAAATAGATTTTTAAAAAACTGTACTTTTGGCTTTTAATTATGTTGGCAAAAACAACGCACAAAACTTTCAAACTATAATGAATACACTGAACATGTAAATACATATAAATAACTTTGGGCCTACATGCCCAGGCCATATCTTCCCTTTCAAGTCACAGAAAAATTTATAAAATTGATTAACTACTAGGTGATAAACCTCTGAATTCCCCAAAGCAGGTAGATGGAAAGTTATTGGATGGTGGGGGCAGATTGGAGTAATATGATCTCATTTATATTTATAAAACTTACAAAAACTTCTCATTATGGAAAATTCACAACATACAAAGCAAAATGTTACAGGCTGAATTATGTCCCTCCAAAATGTGCATGCTGAAGTCCTAATCCAGTACCTCAGAAGATGCCAGTATTTGGCGACAGGGCCTTTAAAGAGGTAATTAAGGTAAAATGAGGTCATATGGGTGGGTCCTAATTGAATATAGTTGGGGCCCTGATAAGAAGGAGAGACACATATAGGAAAGACCATCTAAAGACAAGGAAGAAGGCAGTCATCTACAAGCCAAGGAGAGAAGCCTCAAAATAAATCACCATCTCAGGACTTCTAGCTTCCAGAAATGTGATAAAAAAATAAATTTCTGGGCCAGGCGTGGTTGCTCACGCCTGTAATCCCAGCACTTTGGAAGGCCGAGTCGGGCGGATCACGAGGTCAAGAGATCAAGACCATCCTGGCCAACATGGTGAAACCCCGTCTCTACTAAAAATATAAAAATTAACTGGGTGTGGTGGCATGCGCCTGTAGTCCCAGCTATTTGGGAGGCTGAGGCAGGAGAATCGCTTGAACCTGGGAGGCAGAGGTTGCAGTGAGTCAAGATCACAGCACTGCACTACAGCCTGGTGACACAGCGAGACTCCATCTATAAATAAATAAATAAATAAATAAAAATTTGTTTAAACCACTCAGTCTGTGGTATTTATTATGGCAGCCTTAGAAAATACATAGAAAAAGCAGCATGATGAATTTCTATGTACCCATCACCCAGTTTCAAAAACTGTCAAACATGTGGCCAGTCTTATTCCACTGAGTCTCACTGTTTTTCCTTTCCTATGTAATTCTGCCTATAACTACTTCAATGTGTTGTCTATAACTGATGAGAACTTTTGAAAAAAACATAACCACCATGCATTACTATTCCTGTAAAAATAAGTTCTTAGTATCACCTATGGTTAGTCCATATCTCAAACATGTCTTCTCATACTGAACAAATTAAGTCCCATATTCGGCATTTTGTTATGCTGAAGCACCGCAGATTTTTGTCAGGCTCAAATTTAAAGCACAAGAGGCCAGATACACATGTGATGCTGAAAGACAGATCTAGTATGAGCTCTCTTCGAAGAAGGTAAAAAGAAAGAACCAGTTTCTGTTAGTATCAGAATTTAAAATATGACTGCTTTGAAAGCAGGCTTGAAAAACACCCAAGCTCATCCAAATGCCCACTGTTTTTGGTCAATGTTACCTCCTCCTCACCTCACCCTTCCTCCCAGAATTCTGAAAATAAGAGGATAATTTTTGTTTGTTTTTTTGAGACGGAGTTTCGCTCTTGTTGCCCAGGCTAGAGTGCAATGGCACAATCTTGGCTCACTGCAACCTCAGCCTCCCGAGTAGCTGGGATTATGGGCATGTGCCACCACGCCTGGCTAATTTTGTATTTTTAGTAGAGACGGGATTTCTCCATATTGGTCAGGCTGGTCTCGAACTCCCGACTTCAGATGATCCACCCACCTCAGTCTCTCAAAGTGCTGGGATTACAGGCGTGAGCCACCGTGCCCAACCTAAGAGGGTCATCTTACACCAATGCCCCCACATATTTTAACAAAAGAAAAATACAGTGAATTTCTCTACCAGATCAATAACCATGGTGTCCTCAAATTCTTCATTCATATCTTCTAACTGGCTTCGGGATGACATCATCACATCTTCAAAGATGGGCTCAGCATCTTCCTCCATTAGACCCCGACTGGTAAGAAAAAGGTATTGTCAGAAAGCTCATTAGACTCCACCATTTGGAGTCCTGCCTGTTTCTCAGATAAAAGTTACTCTAACCAACTGAAGTACACCTTCCAATCATGACCTACAGACTACACAAATTATAATGAACTCCAAGACAATTAAGAATCATTCCTTTGGTTCATTCAAGATTTCACCTCACACATCAAAAGGAAGTACAATTCAATAATAATGGTTGTTAATATTTATTTAGCTATGTGTCAATTACCCTAAAATTCTTACTGGTACTATTATCCCAAATTTACAAATGAAGAATCTGAAGCACAGAATTTTTTTTTTTTTTTGAGATGGAGTGTTGCTCTGTTGCCCAGGTTGGAATGCAGTGGCGTGATCTCGACTCACTGCAACCTCCACCTCCTGGATTTAAGCGATTCTCCTGCCTCAGCCTCCCAAGTAGCTGGGATTACAGGTGCCCGCCACCATGCTCGGCTAATTTTTTGTATTTTTAGTAGAGACGGGGTTTCACCATGTTGGCCAGGCTGGTCTTGAACTCCTGACCTCAAGTGATCTGCCTGCCTCTGCCTCCCAAAGTGCTGGGATTACAGGCAGAGCCACCACGCGTAGCCAGCACAGATGTTTTAGAGCTTGCCCAAGGCCATGCAGCTGCCAAGTGGCAAAGTTAGGATTTAAATGCTGAAAGTGTGAAGAACTCACATCCTCCTTTCCTATCCTATGCTGCATAGCATATCATGAATTGTAATTTTAACTCCTAAGACCGAACATCAAAGATACCCAAGTCATTTCACAAAATGATGGGCATCACATAGTTATGTTCTTGTGACACTCAATGTAACACTTACACAGCATGCCTCACTCCAGTTCTCACTTTCATGTAGTTCATTCCTGTTCTGTCCTTCCGATTTAAGTCTTCTAACTTCGGCTGGCCTAACCAAGAGATCTGCATCTGAGGACTAAGAGAGGGTACTATTATTAATTTTGTAGCAGCAGATGATGAATTTAGCTAATGAGCCCCATGCTAAGAAAGCCAAGGTAGGTTTACTTAATCTCATGTAGTAGGAATTAGTTGGATTTATTCTGGTGCCTTTTTATTAAAAAGGCAGTAAGTTGCCCAAAGATATCTGTAAGTCTCCAAGAGAAGCTGGCTGAGGCTAACTGTTAGATGCTTAAACTATCAACCAAATCTCTGCCAAACAAGGGCTCTCAAGACCTCTGTCTTGGGCTGGTGCCCCACTCACAGGTGTACCTAGCTGGACAGCAGACCCCTAACTAACAAATTATGTTGGCTTGGCAGCTGAAAGTTCTCCAGAATTCAACAAGGAAGAATATAGCAGCTTTTCCTCAGTCTTTATGGAGTCAAGTAGAGCACTTGTACTCTAAACTTACTGGCACATGGAAGTGTGTGTAAATATGCCTCTAAGGATTTTTTTTTTTTTTTTGAGATGGAGTCTTGCTCCGTCATGCAGGCTGGAGTGCAGGGGCGCAATCTTGGCTCACTGCAACCTCCGCCTCCCCGGTTCAAGGGCTGCTTCTGTCTCAGCCTCCAGAGTAGCTGGGACTACAGGTGCCCACCACCACGCCCAGCTAATTTTTTGTATTTTTAGTAGAGACAGGGTTGCACCGTGTTAGCTAGGATGGCCTTTATCTCCTGACCTTGTGATCCACTCACCTCGGCCTCCCAAAGTGCTGGGATTACAGGCAGGAGCCACCGCACCCGGCCAGGAATCTTTTTTTAAGACAGGGTCTCACTCTTGTCACCCAGGCTGGAGTGCAGTGGCATGATCTCGGCTCCCTACAACCTCTGGCTCCCAGGCTCCAGTGATGCTCTCACCTCAGCCTCCCAAGTAGCTGGGACCACAGGCATGCACCACCATGCCTGGCTAATTTTCTTTTGTGGTGGTGTTGAGACAGAGTCTGTGTCACCCAGGCTGCAGTGCAGTGGCACGATTTTGGCTCACTGCAATGTCTGCCTCCCGAGTTCAAGCAATTCTCATTCCTTGGTCTCCTGAATAGTTGGGATCACAGGCATGTGCCACCATGCCCAGCCAGGAAACTTTAGTGATTTTTTAGCCAATACAAACTGTCACATGAACTTGTTTCTAAGCTGTCTTTATATCATGTGGGGCCACCACCTTGATTAAACCTATAAACCTGGAGCAGGGAAAAGAAAGCAGACCACAGCCACAGCGACTGATAAATGGTAAGGTCAGAGAGGCAAGGCAGGCTGCTAAAATAAGGAGAAACCCACCCTGTAGGAAGAGGGGTGGGGATATTGGTTAGCTCACCCATCTTGGGATGCTTGCCATAAGGCAAACCACCTTCTAGGATACTTGGCAGCACAAGAAAGCCCAGTTATACCATGGGTGACAGTGAGTATCCTCTTGGGTTTGCAGGCTGATCCCTTAGAGCAAAGGGGTCTTATGAAAAGCCAGGATTTGATACTTCTAACACTGTCTCTTTCATTTTCAACCTAACTAAATTTGTTGAGTACAAGTGAGAGTTCTCCCTCTTATCCATCAGAGTAATTCACAGCATTACCCCACCATACACAGAAACATAAGTTAGGAGCTCAGAGAATTTCAAAGTTGGATGGAAAACAACAAAAGATTTTTATAAGCAAAACACACCATCACCCTCTGCTTTCTCTACAATTTGCAGAGGCCTGTCTACTAGAAAACATTTTAATTACTAGCATGGAGAAAAGGTAAGACCTTGATTCTCTCTTTGAGGGCAACTATTCTCAGAATTTATCAAGTAAGATCTTAAAAATTCTTAATCCATGAGAAGTTTGAGTTTAAAATATAAATGTAACAAGACAAAATATTAATTAAATGGATGATAAAGGTCATATAGTCTATTTGGTGTTCAGACTACTGACAACATAGGCTCTTACAGGTTTTCTTGCCTAGGAAGTAACCTGCATTTCTTGGCAAGTCCCTGAGAAGAAACAGACCTGCCCAATGAAAATGCAAATGCTAACTGAAATTAGCACTTGGTGAGACACCATACATTTAAAGGTCTGTGAACTTCCAGGAACTGATATCTTCAACAATGTTTGCAGATTTTGTATAGCTCTTCTCACATAAAGTTTTTACCCTCTGTTTCTGGCTTCTTTTATCATGAAGTGACCAGCAATATGTTCTGATGAACAAATAAAGTTTTTCTTAAATAGTTTTACTTTCTTTAAAGGTTTTTTGCCAAGAAGACAAATTTTTGCTACTTACTTGTGTAAAAAGTCTGGTTCAGAACCATGTTCAGACTCAGGTTCTTGAATCTGGTCTCCCATGGGCCGGCTGTTCTCCCGCAGTACAGTGGACGTGAGTTGTGGTGCTGGCAGGGGGCCAGGGGTCTGAATCATGGTGTCAGTCCTGTTTAGCCATGTGTTATCCAGACTCTCATCTGTAAAATTCCAGTTAAGGTCACAGAATGTTGTGGGTGAACTCTGGTGGCAGTTATAGCACAGACTTGTGAAGAGTGTGGCTATGCAGTTAGACTGCCTACTTTAAATCTCAGTTCCACCACTGACTTCTATGACTTTAATGACTCTGTACAAGTCATTAAACTTCCAAAGTTGAGTTTTCTCATATATACAATGGGGACATCATTACCTAACCTCATGAAGTTGTAGGGACTAAATGAGGTAATGTATGTAACCACTGAATGTTAGCTATCATCACATCATCATCTCTTTAAGTCCCTCCATCTCTCAAGATTCATTCATCCTAGAAGGGGAAGATTGCAGCCAGCCAGAGTTTGCTCAAGCAATAAAGGGCCTATTTCCTGGGCCTCACAGGGGTCTCAGGCAGTCGCAATTAAAATCTGACTGGCTTTTGTGGAGAAATAAGCAAATCCCCTTGCATAACTAGACACTGGTCAATAACTTCTTGCCAGGTTACACATATGGAGATGGGTTGAGAGGTTCACCATTTTCATGCCTCTGTGTCCTTCAGGGAAGCCTTCCCTGATTACCCCTACTCAATCCCCCACTTAACATTTTTTTTCTCTCTTTTTTAAGATGGAGTCTCGCTCTGTTGCCCAGGCTGGAGTGCAGTGGCATGATCTTGGCTCACTGCAACCTTCGCCTCCCAGGTTCAAGCAGTTCTCCTGACTCAGCCTCTCGAGTAGCTGGGATTACAGGTGACTACTACCATGCCTGGCTCATTTTTGTATTTTTAGTAGAGACAGGGTATCACTATGTTGGCCAGGCTGGTCTTGAACTCCTGACCTCAGGTGATCCGCCCGCCTCAGCCTCCCAAACTGCTGAGATTACAGGCATAAGCCAACACACCCAGGCTTCTCTTTTAATTTCTAGAGGAAATACATTCTTACTCACTTAGGACTTAATTATATACTATCCTGTATTAGCAGGTATGTAATTTGTCATGTGTGTAAACTGTCTCTGTAAAACTTAAGTTTTCCAGGGGCTAGGAACTGTTTTTCCTTCAGAACTTATGAAAACGGTTTATAAAGATCTTTTTTTTTGAGACAGACTCTCACTCTGTCGCACGCTGTAGTGCAGTGGCACAACCTGGGCTCACTTCAACCTCCGCCTCCCAAGTTTAAGTGATTCTCCTGCCTCAGCCTCCCAAGTCGCTGGGATTACGGGCATCTGCTGCCATGCCCAGCTAATTTTTGTATTTTTAGTAGAGATGGGTTTCACCATGTTGGCCAGGCTGATCTGGAACTCCTGACCTCAAGTAATCAGCCCACCTTGACCTCCCAGAATGCTGGCATTATAGGCGTAAGCCACCGGCTAAGATGGTTTATAAAGATTTGAGCAGATTAAAGCATTATTTATAAACTATCCTGATAAAATATTACCAATTTTTTTTTTTTTTGAGATGGGGCTTTGCTATGTTGCCTAGGCTGATCTCAAACTCCTGAACTCAAGCAATCCACCCATCTCCCAAAGTGCTGGAATTAAGCGCATGACCTACTATGCCCGGTCAAGTTTCTACCTATAAAATTTCTAGGCTGGGCGCGTGGCTCACGCCTGTAATCCCAGCACTTTGGGAGGCCAAGATGGGCGGATCACGAGGTCAGGAGATCGAGACCATTCTGGCTAACACGGTGAAACCCCATCTCTACCAAAAATACAAAAATTAGCCGGGTGCGGTGGTGGGCGCCTGTAGTCCCAGCTACACGGGAGGCTGAGGCAGGAGAATGGCGTGAACCCGGAGTTTGCAGTGAGTGGAGATCGCGCCACTGCACTCCAGCCTGGGCGACAGAGCAAGGCTCCATCTCAAACAAAACAAAACAAAACTACATTATTCTAATATAAGGCTTCTTAAAAAGTATTACTGCTTTGGTTTTCCTTCTGAAGAATTTTAATCCCAATACATAGTATGAATCCCACTGCTTTTCCTCTCCTTAAGTCTCAGAGATGTGTGTGTTAGGCTCCTCCTTTGCCATCGAGCATCCTGTTTCTCCTTGTATTTCTCAGGTTTCTGATATTTTGTTAGACATGTACATTCTAGATTGGCTTTTCTGTGCCTGGAAATACCTACCCATTGTCTTGGTTAAAGTAATTCCTATGATCTGAAGCTCACTACTCAATCTCTTCTTAGTTAACAAAGACACATTTCATCATCTTCTATTCATAACACATTTCATTCAACATTTAATTCAGAACTTTTATTCTCTACCACACTTAAAATTTTATGATAAAAAGATTATTATCACTTAGGTTCTGAACCTGGTAAACTCAACTGTCAGCTGTCTACTACATGTCATCTTTTCCAGAAAATCTTCCTATATTCAAAAGTTTGGTCACTGCCTATATGTTCCCAGAACCTCCTGTGTTTGGCACATCAGAGCATTGACCATGGTGAAATCAAACAGCCTGTTTCTGTTCTCTCTCCTCCTATCTGCACTCACAGTATATTAATACCTAATCTGTAGTACTTAGCACAGTTCCTAGGAAGGCACTTGGTAGAAACTTACTGAATGAATTGATAACTCCAGGGAGAACTCATTCATCTTAAATAGAAATAGATACTTCTAATCCTTTAAAGATTACTCAATGAAAATATTTCTTTTAATACTTTCTCATTTTCATCTCTGAAGGATGAAACTCTGCAGCCTAAGGGTTTTGTGCATGCAACCCATCTTAGTCATTTTGTAAATCTCAAATTGACAAAGTTTTCTTTTTTGTAATTTAAACAAATTAGGTTATCTGGTTCCATATAAGCTTCTCTTAATCTTGAAAATAATATTGACTGTACCAATAGTGAACGTTATGGATAGTTAAAATCTCTAAGCTTTAGTTTCTTTTGTGAAAAATTTAGATAATAGTGTTGACTTATAAGACATTTATACACTTATGCCAGAGACTGACTTAAGTGCTTTACAAATATAAGTCAAATAAATGATTAAATGATATAATGCATGTTAAAACATATCCCTAGTACATAGCAAAAATTTGATGAATGTTGGCTAATAAGAATATTACATTGAAGAATGGCTAGACGCAATGGCTCATGCCTGTAATCCTAGCACTTTGGGACACTGAGGCATATGGATCGCTTGAGTCCAGGAGTTTAAAACCAGTCTGGGCAACAAGGTGAAACCCTGTCTCTACGAAAAATACAAAAATTAGCTGGGTGTGGTGGCACATGCCTGTAGTCCCAGCTACTTGGGGGCTGAAGTGGGAGGATTGCTTGAGCCAGGGAGGTTTTGGGGCTTGAGCCAGGGAGGTTTGAGGGGTGAAGTGGGAGGATTGCTTGAGCCAGGGACAAGACTCCAGCCTGGGTGACAGACTGAAACCCTGTCTCATTAAAAAAAAGGCCAGGTGCAGTGGCTCCCGCCTATAATCCCAGCACTTTGAGAAGCCAGGGTGGGTGGATCACTTGAGGTCCGGAGTTCGAGACCAGCCTGGCCAACATGGTGAACCCCTGTCTCTACTAAAAATACAAAAATTAGCTAGCCATGGTGGTAAGCGCCTGTAATCCCAGATACTTGGGAGGCTGAGGCAGGAGAATTGCTTGAACCTGGGAAGTGAAGGTTGCAGTGAACCAAGATCATGCCACTGCATTCCAGCCTGGGTGACAGAGGAAGACCCTATCTCAAAAATAAATAAATAAATAAATAAATAAATAAATAAAAAGAAATGCCTGTAGTCATTCTTTAGAGAAAAGTCCAGGATCCTACAGTACAAAGACAAGATTTTATATTTTCTTTCTCTGGACTTTTAAAAAAGAGTTTAAGTCCCAAAGCTGTAATTTGAAAGGAAATCTTAAACTTTGTGGAGATTTTGTTAAACTTGAACAGTAACATTGATATTAATTCTTTTATTCTTTTTGAAATATAGATGCTTTGAAAACTCAAAGGTTAAAAAAAGAAAAGAAATACAGATGCTGCCTAATTTACTGATTGATGCTAGATATGAGGCATTACTATACAATAATGTTCAGATAATTTATTGAATGCTAGCTATGTGCCAAGCACTGTGCTCAGTACTGTGTGTGTACTAAGTGGTTTATTTGTAGTTTCTAATATTCACGGGAACTGACAGGATAAATATTCTGCTCATCCTTCATTTGATGAATGATTGAAACTTAGAGAGGTTAAGTAATATGCTCAAAGGTTGCATAGCTGATAATGAGAAGGCCAGGTCTGAATTCTGGAACTCTGATGTTAGAATTTGTACTCCTCATCAATAGTCAATACTGTCTCCCCAGTAATGAAAAGAATCATTAGATTTAAATTCTAATTAATTTTGCCATAGAGTTTAGCAAAACCTTTATTAGTGAGTCATTTTTTTAGGCAGCACAGGTAAGATGCTGAAAGATAAGAAGTTATAAAAAGAACAAGAGAGAGGACTCAGATCACAGCCCTCCTCTTGGTTTGGAGAAAATTTATTACAAGCATGGAGAAAGGGGAAGATTATTTGAGAAAACAAGCATTTTTACTTTGAGGCTTCTCTTAGTAATTTTAACAGGAATGTTTTGTTTTAATAGAGCAATTTTTATTTATTTATTTATTTTTACATATAGGAATATCTACTACTGATCAGATTTTCATGACAATTTAACTTCCCATTCCCCACAGTCCAAGAGGGTTATAAAACCAGATTTAGCCATTACTGCCTTTTAAAAAAATTAAATGATGGGAGTCTTGCTCTGTCACCTAGGCTGGAGTGCGGTGGCATGATCATAGCTCACTGCAACCTCAAACTTCTGGGCTCAAGTGATTCTCCCACCTTAGCTTCCCAAGTAGCTGGGATTACAGGTGCATGCCACCAATTAAAAAAATTTTTTTTCTTACAGATGAGAGTCCTGCTATGTTTCCCAGGCTGGTCTCAAATTTCTGGCCTTAATTTCCTGATCCTCCTTCCTTCCCCTGAGTAACTGGGATTACAGGTGTGAGCCATCATACCTGGAGGCCATCACTGTCTTATTGTTCCAACCAAGTGGTAGAACTGGAAAACTATTCTGGTATATTCAATTTGCTGCAGAAATCTACCCTCAAATTACCTGTATCTCACCTATATTAGGAAGAATTTTAATAGAATAGCATTGTGACTATCTTACTTTATATTTTAATGTATTAGAAGCATATAGTATAGGGATTGATTTTATAGACTTAGCTAATTGTTTCCTCTTTTGGTCTCTCTTCCCTTATGCTCCATGCTTCCTCAACTTCTTTTTCCTTTACGCTTTTCTGTCTTACTTTGTCTGTTCCAATCTTTTTGCCTTAACATCTCATTGTGAATCAAATATACAAGGAAATCATGTGCCTGATACTATTATCTTGCTTCAAAAGATTATTTGCTACTTTTTCTCTTTAAAACCAGGCAAATTGTTTCTTATAGTGTAAAGGCAGACTTACCTTCTACTCGTTTTTTATGAAGTGGAGGTCGTCCTTTCTTATTCCTTACTGATGAGGTTTTGCTGCTGCTACTTCCACTGTTCACAGACATTCTATCATCTTCACCCCCAGTGACTAATGAATTTCTATAGGAGATGAGTGGAAGCCATACATCTTCCCTCCTTTCCATCATCTGCTCGGTAAGGAATTTCTCTAGGTATGAATGACTAGAAACACAACAGAAACAGCAGTGATTTTCATGGAAGCAGTTCATACATCACTCACTTTTTCTTAAACTGAGGCTCTCTCTCTGCAGGTTCTGAAGAATACCTAAGGACACACATTAAATTATTAACAGTGGTCACCTTTGGAAAGAGAGGGACCGAGAAAGTTTTGTTTCACATATTCTTGGGATACTTTAAAGCAAGACAGTGTATTACCTAAGGGTATGTATGTATGTATGGTCTTTCCCATATTTCTTCCTTTGCTTTTAAACACCAATGTTAAAAAAAAATCAGAAGTTTAGCTCAAAAAGATTATTGAGTTTTCTCATAAAGTGTTCAAGCCAAAGCAGGATTTCTAAGATGGTGGAGTAAGGAGGCTGGCATGCCCTCTTTCCAGGAAAACAACCTTTTAACTAGTAAAATTTACAAAATACAATAATTTAAAGTCTTTGCCAATTCTCTTAAGGGCATACAGCAAATGGAGAAAAATTTATTCAAGAAAATCTGGCCAGGCACAGTGGCTCATGCCTGTAATCCCAGCACTCTGGGAGGCTGAGGTGGGTGGATCACTTGAGGTCAGGAGTTTGACATCAACCTGGCCAACATAGCAAAACCCAGTCCCTACAAAAAAAATTAGCCGGGCATGGTGGCACGCACCTGTAATCCCAGCTACTCAGGAGGCTGAGACAGGAGAATCGCTTGAACCCGGGAGGCGGAGGTTGCAGTGAGCCAAGACCACCCCACTGCACTCCAGCCTGGGTGATAGTCTGGAGACTCTATCTCAAAAAAAAAAAAAAAAAGAGAATCTAATACATTTGTAGCATTTGATCCACACCTGTTCCCTTCCCTTGTTTCCTTCTCCCTGCCACTACAACTCTGTATTTTAGAAACTCTATGTAGTCCAGACAGGTGGCCAAGAAGATGGGGGTTCCCTCTCTCTCTAGTTCCCAGGCTACCCTGAAAGAAAGAAGCATACCATTTGCATTTCTCATCACCTCCCAGCCCTGTGTTGTATAAGTTCTATTCTGAACAGCAACCAGGTAAAATGAAGCTCCTTTTATCCCACCTAGTCTCCACCCCTGGGGTAAAATGCTACCCTGGGCACATCAGGCTGAGAACATTGGGGCCCTAAATGCCCCACCTCAAACTCCCTGTCTAGAGATTCCAAACCTTGGGCAAGCTGAGAACCAGGGGTTACCTATCCTCTGCTCTTGATGGAGTGAAAATGAGACGGTGCTGGTAGTTCTCTGACACTAGCAGCAACAAATGACAGAGCAAAGCACCCAGAAGTTCCATAGAGAAAACCAGAGAAAGAGCCAAGAAGAACCTTCCTGGTGTCATAGTCAATCCTGGGAGGTGGATTTGTTAACTAACTGACTGTTGTAATCATTTTACAACCTATATGTATATCAAGACATCATATATACACCTTAAATCTATATTTTTTTTAAAGGATTTTTTCCGGGCCGGGCGTGGTGGCTCAAGCCTGTAATCCCAGCACTTTGGGAGGCCGAGACGGGCGGATCACGAGGTCAGGAGATCGAGACCATCCTGGCTAACACGGTGAAACCCCGTCTCTACTAAAAAATACAAAAACGAGGTGGCGGGCACCTGTAGTCCCAGCTACTCAGGAGGCTGAGGCAGGAGAATGGCGTGGACCCAGGAGGCAGAGCTTGCAGTGAGCTGAGATCCGGCCGCTGCACTCCAGCCTGGGCTACAGAGCGAGACTCCGTCTCAAAAAAAAAAAGGATTTTTTTCCCTTTTTTTTTAAACTAAAAAACAAGTGATTCTTAATTCTCGCATTCCCCCTTCTATCATCTGGAACATAGCCTACCAACCTTCCACTGTGTTGTGCTCTTTTGTGCCTTTTTTTTTTTTTTTAATCATCACAGCACTGGAAGAATGTTTCTTAACGTGTAATCGGTCTTTGTTATTAATATAGGGCTGTGTTTGTACGCGTCTCTGGCATTTCATATGTTTCTTCTTATATGGAAGAAGGACAACATTTTATTGTTATTGATCTGCTTAAGTAATTGCTATGCTTAACGTTTCTTTTGTTTATAGGTTTCAAATTTTGTGAGTTCATCTGTTTATCCATTAAGCATATTTGGAACAGGTTTAAAAAATAAAATAAAAAATAAAAGTCCTGGGAGTTGAGAAAGCTATGCACATATCCTACGCTGCCTTCACTCATGGGCAAACAAGGGAAGGGAATGAGGCAGACTTGAAACATTCCCCAAGCCACATACAGATCTATCAACATAGGGAGGAAGCTTCACTGGCAAAAGTGGTTTAAATACAACCTCTCACCAAACACTGGCTGAACAAACAGCTATTCTTACACCCAGGAGCAACTCCTAGGAGGCCAGGCTTAAAAATGAAATAATATGCTTCTCTGGTCATCTGAAGACTGTGCACAGCCAAGGCTGCCTTTTCTCAGGAACAATCAGAGAGGTATCTTCCAAGCTGCTAGTCCCTGGCCTAAAATGTGGGTCAAAAAAGTAAATACCCTGAATTATGAAAGCAGCCTGCAAGCGATACACATATCCAACAGTAAAGGGTAAACCTAACTGGCTAAGGGGCTTAAGCACCTTTGATCAGTAAGTGGCTTATGCTAACCCAAGGGTGACCTCCTCAGCAGCCAAGACAAATGATAAAAACAAAGGAAAAAAGATCTAAGCAAAGACATCAGAGGTTGCACAAGGCAGAGAAAAAAGATTTCAGAGTTTGTTCATCCAAGTAACTAAACAAGTAAATGACCAACGAAAAAATAATATCAACCTCTAGGGGGCAGATAATTAGTAAAGAGTAGCTATATTATTATTTCACAATATATCATTTTTGCAACATTTGTTCTTTTTATTTATTTATTATTTTGAGATAAGGTCTCACTCTGTCACCTAGGTTGGAGTACAGTGGCACAACCTTGGCTCACTGCAACCTCCACCTCTCAGGCTCAAGCCATCTTCCCACCTCAGCCTCCCAAGTAGCTGGGACTACAGGCATGCATCACCATGCCTAGCTAATTTTTGTATTTTTGTAGAGAAAC
Source organism: Papio anubis (assembly GCF_008728515.1). Taxonomy (NCBI): domain Eukaryota; kingdom Metazoa; phylum Chordata; class Mammalia; order Primates; family Cercopithecidae; genus Papio; species Papio anubis. The sequence goes on along the minus strand of NC_044977.1, from coordinate 155,329,543 downwards.
GGTTGTGCCATGTTGCCCAGGCTGGTCTTGAACTTGTGAGTTCAAGTGATCAGTCCACCTCGGCCTCTCAAAGTGCTGGGATTACAGGTGTGAGCCACAGTGCTGGCCAAATGTCCAGTTTTTAAGAAAAAATTATGAGACATACAAAGAAACAGGAAAATGTGATAGATACATTGATAAAAGAACAAGCAACAGCACCTTGGCCCACAAAGATTTCAAAGCAATGATTATAAATAAAGTCCCCAACTTACAATGGTTTGATTACGATTCTTTCTTAACTTTATGATAGTGTTTTTAAGCTGTGTACTTTAATGGTGAGTACCCATGCAATCATTCTGTTTTGTACTTAGTATTCAACAAATTTCATAGTATATTTGACATTTCATCATAAAACAGGCTTTGTGTTAGATGATATTATCAAACTATAGGCTAATGTAAGTATTCTGCATGTTAAAGGTAGGCTATATTATTTTGTGATGTTTGGTAGATTAGTTGTATTAAATGCATTTTTGACTTACAATATTTTAAACTTATGAGGGGTGTATTACGATGTAACCCCAGCTTAAATCCAGGAGCATCTGTATGTTCGAAGAACTAAAGAAAATCTACTTAAAAGTTGGTATGATGACAATATATCTCATGAAATAAAGAATATGAATTAAAAAAAAGAACCAAATGGAAATTCTTAAGTTGAAAGTATAATCAAAATTAAAAATGTACTATAGTGGCTTGACAGTAGATCTGAGCTGACAAAGGCAAGAAACACCACATTTGATGATATATCAAGAGGTTATGCCATCTGAAGAAGAGAGAGAAAACAGAATAAACAAAAATGAACAGAGCCTGAGAGAAGTATGGGATACCATTAAATATACTGACATATGTGTAATGGGAGTAACCAAGATAGCAGACGAAAAAGCAGAAAAATTTAGGAGAAATAATGGCTAAAAACTTTCCCAGTTTGATGAAAAACATAATTTTATACATCCAAAAGTTCAATGAACTCCAAACAGGATAAATGCAAAAAGATTCACCCATGGATTCATCATAGGAAAAATGCTAAAAGCCAAGGATAAAAAGAAAATCATGAAAGTAGTAAAAGAAAAGTAATTCACAACATACAAAGAAAGTCCAATAAAATTAATGATTAATTCTTATCACCTGGCTCACAATGGCGGCCAGAAGGCAGCGGGATGACATGGTCAAAGTGTTGAAAGTAAAAAACTATCAAACGAGAATCTTACATCGCTTACTGTAACCTCAATCTCCTGGGCTCAAGCAATCTTCCTGCTTCAGCCTCCCAAAATGCTGGGTTTACAGGCATGAGCCACCCCTGAGAGAATTTGTTGCTGTCAGACCTGACTACTAAAAGAAGTTAGTCAAGCTGAAACCAAATGTCATCACAGGGTAATTTGAATTTACATGAAAAAACAAAGAGTGCCAGTAAAGGTAATTTGTAGGTAGTTATAGAAGTATAATTACAAATTTTGTATCCCTTTTCTCTTAACTGATTTAAAAAGCAAATATATAAAACAATATGTATATTACTGTATTGTTGGGTCAATAACATAGAAATGTAATATATTTGACAATAAACACAAAAGTGAGTGAAAGAGAAGCTGTATTTGATTATAGGAATGATACTAGATAGCAATTCGAATCCACAAGAAGAAAAGAAGAAAACCAGAAAAATGGTAAATAGAAAGATTAATATAACAAACTCTATAAACACATACTTGCTTTCCTTTCTTTTCTCAGTTTCTATAAAAGATTATCTCATGTATAATTATAACAGTTTATTATTGGGTTTCTAATATATATAGATGGACCATGTATAACAAGAATAGCCAAAAAAGGAGGAAAGGAAATGGATTTATATAGAATTAAAGTTTCTGTATTTCCTTAGAATAAACCAGGATAGACCTTAGGTAAATTTTGTTTTGTTGAGGTGGAATCTCACTCTATCATCCCGGGTGGAGTGCAGTGGCACGATATTGGCTTACTGCAACCTCTGCCCCCTGGGGTTCAAGCAATTCTCTCACCTCAGCCTCCCAAGTAACTCGAATTACAGGCACGTGCCAACATGCCCGGCTAATTTTTGTATTGTTAGTAGAGACAGGGTTTTACCATGTTGGCCAGGTTGGTCTTGAATTCTTGACCTCAAGTGATCTGCCCACCTCAGTCTCCCAAAGTGCTGGGATTATAGGCGTGAGCCACTGCACCCGGCCAGTAAATTTTGATAACATGTATATTGTAAGGCCTGGTGAGACCACTAGGAACATAACTAAAAAAATACAATGAAAGATTAATTAAAGGAATTAGTATGATACACCAGAAAACATACATTTAATATAAGAAGGCAATACAGGAGAACCAAACCCCTACCCCCAAAAAACAAAAACAAAAACAGAAACAAAAACCCCAGGAGACATACATAAAAAACAAAAAGTATAATAGTAGAGAATGTCAGGTTGAATTTAAAAACACATGATTCAATTTGCTGTCTACATGAAACACACTTTAGATTAAAAGCTACAAAGGCAGAAAGTGAAAGGATGGAAAAAAAAAGTGTACCATGCAAAACAGTAGTCAAAGCTAGCGTGGTTATAGTAATCTGACACAAAAATGTCTTAGAGACAGAGAATGACACTTTAGAATAAGACTCAATTGGTCAGGAAGATGTAACAATTAAAAATGTATATACAGGCCAGGTGTGGTGGCTCACACCTGTAATCCCAGCACTTTGGAGGCCGAGGTGGGCAGATCACTTGAGGTCAAGAGTTCAAGACCAGCCTGGCCAACATGGTGAAACCCCATCTCTACTAAAAATACAAAATTAGCCAGGTGTGGTGGCGTGCACCTGTAATCCCAGCTACCCAGGAGGCTGAGACAGGAGAATCGCTGGAACCCAGGAGGCGGAGATTGCAGTGAGCCAAGATTGAGCCATTGCACTCCAGCCTGGGAATCAGAGTGAGACTCCGTCTTAAAAAAAAAAAAAAAAGTATGTATACTTAACAAGAGAGCCTGAAAATATATGAAGCAAAAACTGACAGAACTGAAGGGACAAATAGAAAATTCAACAGTAATATTTGGAGACTTCAATATCTCACTTTCAAAAATGAATAGGACAACTAAGAAAAAGATTAACAAGAACACTGAAGACCTGAAAAGCACTATAAACAAAAACTATAAGCTAATTAGACGGAACACATATCTACAGAACAAAAACTCCAACCAAAAACAGAAGGGTAACACATTTTCTCAAGTGATATATGGAATAGTCTCTAAGACCATATGTTGGTCCATAAAACAAGTCTCAATAAATTTAAAAGGATTAAAATAATACAATGCATGATCTCTGACCACAATGAAATGAAGAAACCAGTAACAGAAAAAAAATCTGGAAATACAGAAATACATAAAAATTAAACAAAATACTCCTGAATAACCAATAGGTTAAAGAAATAAGTGAAAAGAGAAAATACTTTGAGATGGAAATGCAACATATCAAAACTTACAAGATGCAGCTAAGGTAATGTTCAAAGGAAAATGTATAGCTGTAAATGTCTGTACTGAAAATGTTTTCAAACCACTCCCACTAATATTCAACACCTGTCTCTGTCTATCACATTACCCCATTTCAGTGCCTGAAACTCTCCTGTTTGTCTGCTTTTTTTTTTTTTTCAGAGACAGTCTCACTATCTTGCCCAGGCTGCTCTCAAACTTTTGCCCTCAAACAATCCTCCCACCTCAGGTCCGGAATAGCTGGGATTCCAGGTGGGAACCAGTGAGCCTGGCCATCTGCTCGTTTATGCTGTGCCCCCCTGCATTAGAGCATAAGCTTTACAACAGGAGCTTACCGTACTAGGTGCTTAATAAATATTTTCTGATTAACATGACATCAACATCTTTACTTAGAACTACCACTTATATTCATATAAGTATTAACTGTCTCTCCAAAATTCTATTTATTTAGAATCTTGTTATTTTTTTAAAAATCAATTGATTGGCCGGGCGCGGTGGCTCAAGCCTGTAATCCCAGCACTTTGGGAGGCCGAGGCGGGTGGATCACAAGGTCAGGAGATCGAGACTATCCTGGCTAACATGGTGAAACCCCGTCTCTACTAAAAATACAAAAAACTAGCCGGGCGCGGTAGCGGGCGCCTGTAGTCCCAGCTACTTGGGAGGCTGAGGCGGGAGAATGGCGAGAACCCGGGGGGCGGAGCTTGCAGTGAGCCGAGATCGCGCCACTGCACTCCAGCCTGGGAGACACAGTGAGACTCCGTCTCAAAAAAAAAAAAAAAAAAAAAATCAATTGATTGAGACAGGCTCCCCAGACTGTCGCCCAGGCTGGAATGCAGTGGCATAATCATAGCTCACTGCAGCCTCAAATTCCTGGGTTCAAGTGATTTTCCCATCTCAGCCTCCCAAGTAGCTGGGACTACAGGTACACACCACACCTGGCTAATTTTAAAATTTTTTATAGAGATGGGATCTTGCTACGTTGCCAGGACTGGTCTTGAATTCCTGGGCTCAAGCAATCCTCCTGCTTCAGCCTCCTTACAGGCGTGAATCACTGCACACAGCTAGAATATTATAAAGGATTCTCTGTCTTATCAGTTTATAAAATTTAGGATTCATTATAGTATTATCCTCTAAAAATTTTTTTAAAAAAATTTTTTATTGAGACAGAGTCTTGCTCTATTGCCCAGGCTGGAGTGGAGTGGCATGACCGCAGCTCGCTGCAACCTCTGCCGCTTAGGTTCAAGCGGTTCTTGCGCATCAGCCTCCTGAGTAGTTGGGACTACAGGTGCGCGCCACCATGCCTAGCTAATGTTTTTGTATTTTTAATAGAGATGGGGTTTTCCCATGTTGGCCAGGCTGGTCTTAAACTACTGACCTCAGGTGATCCTCCTGCCTCAGCCTCCCAAAGTGCCGGGATTACAGGTGTGAGCCACCGTGCCCAGCCTAGAAAAGTTTTCTGGTTTGGTTTTAAATAAAACTTCCCCAATCAAGATTTTCTTTTGAAATTACATATATATTTCTTTAAACTGTTATCAATAATCAAAAAAAGCAAATATGAAAAAAATCAGTCTTTTGAAACAAGTAAAATAGAATATAAAACTAAAATGAAATTAATATAAAAGAAGGAAGAGTTACACAACGGCTAAGCCAATGTTCATACATCTTTGAACTACATAATAAGAAATAATTTCCACCTGCTTAATTTTATGTTGCAGATTCTAGGGTACTAAAAGATAAGCAGTGAAATTACTACTATATAAATGCTTGAAGGAAAATGTATAATTCCTTAAACTATCAGAGCCTAAATTGTCAAGAGTAAAGATATCCAAATGATTAAAAATTTTTCAAAAAATAAACATTTACAACAGTGTTATTATAAAAACCACTTCTCTTGTAATGTGCAACTTACACCGTCTTTTTGTCCTGTCGAAGAAGTTTAGAAGAAAATTCACTTAGTACTTCAAGAAAAGCCAGATTAGGAGGTGGATACTCTTGTCCTTTCTGATTTTGGTATTTAAATGCAAACTCTATGCCATCCCTGAAGTGAAAGAAAATATCAACTTATTTATCCAGATAGTGTAGTTCTCTCAATTGGTTAACATTACACAAATATTTGTGAAGGTAGTAAAATCATCACAAAAGGTAGAAAAATCTGATAAATTCAAATAATAAACTAATGTGAATATATAGGACATATTTGTGTATATTTATAGTACGAAACTGTAAGGTGGGAAAAACATACAAAAAATAGCTACAGAGCAACAAAACTAAATTCCTCTGTGTATTTTTTTGTTTTGTTTTTGAGACAAGGTCTCACTGTGTTGCCCAGGTTGGAGTGCAGTGGTGCTATCATGGCTCACTGCCTTGACTTCCTGGGCTCAGGTGATTCTCCCACCTCAGCCTCCCGAGTAGCTGGGACTACACGTGTGTGCCACCACACCTGGGTAATTTTTGCATTTTTTGTAGAGATGGGGTTTCACCATGTTGCCCAGGCTGGTCTCAAACTCCTGGGCTCAAGCAATTGGCCTCCCTTGGCCTTCCAAAGTGCTGGGATTACAGGCGTGAGCTACCGGCACCCAGCCCCCTATGTGTAGTTTTTAGAGGTAACAAGATACCCTGGAAACAGAATTATTAATAGATTGCCAGAATATTTGCTTCTTGGAGCTGGTAATGGTACCAAGCTGTGTGCATTTACTAAAGGTTTTCTGTTACTTCTGTTTTCACAATAATGAACCCCGAACCAATTTTGTATGGTCTTAACAAATAATTCTGTAATTATTTTTTCAGAGACAGGGTCTCACTCTGTTTTCCAGGCTGGAGGGCAGTGGTACAATCATAGCTCACTATAACCTCAAACTCCCAGTCTCAAGTGATCCTCCTGGCTCAGCTTACCAAGTAGCTAGGACTGCAGGCACATGCCACTATGCCTGGCTCTTTTTTATTTTTTGTAGGAGACAGGGTCTTACTCTATTGCCCAGGCTAGTCTCGAACTCCTGGCCCCAAATGATCCTCCTGCTTTGGGCTCCCAAAGCACTGGGATTACAGGTGTGAACCACCACACCCAGCCTGTATAGTCTCTCAAACCCGCTGTTTTCTTACTGACAGACCAGACAATAATATATTATTAAATTTTGCTTTCTATATTTTGTAAGATGAATAAATGGGTGGTTTAAGTTGTTTCAAATTAAAAACGTCCTCCCAGTTTAGAATCTCTAAACTAGATAATCTCTAAAGTTATTGTAACTTAAAATTCTATCAATTGTCACTTTAAAATAATGGGTCAAATAACAGTTATTTCATTAAAATTCAAGTAAACCAGATTCTGTATAACAAAGTGTTTATCTCACTCACTTGTGAAGTGTGGCAACTGCTTCTCGTGTCTTAATCTGGTCCAATCCAAATGTAAGGGCAAAGCGACGTGCCAGTTCTTTAATGCCACTGACATGGGCAGATGTCCTATCTAGGTTGGGACCTTGCTCTTGAACAAGTTCATTAAATAACTGGTAGAAAGAAAAAAAGAGGAAAAAACCTATAGCTCAGAATTTTAAAATTTTTATTTATTTTCAGAATAGGTAATTTAAAAAAAAAAAAAAATATGTAAAAGGTGTAAGGTGAAAGGTTTCTCTCCTTGCATTGAACTTTAGCTACTCTGTTCCCTTTCTACAAATTGTCTATTATTAATAGCTTAATTTTCATGCTAGTGGTGTGATTAAATGCAGACAGAAATTTGTTTCTAATAATAATTTAAAAAATACATTCTTTTTTAATTGACAGAGCCTTGCTCTGTCACGGAGGCTGGAGTGCAGTGGTGCAATCTCAGTTCACTACAACCTCCACCTCCGGGGTTCAAGTGATTCTCATGCCTCAGCCTCCCGAGTAGCTGGGATAATAGGCATGTACCACCATGCCCATCTAACTTTTTGCATTTTTAGTAGAGATCTTGGCCAGGCTGGTCTCAAACTCCTGTCCTCAAGTGATCTGCCTGCCCTGGCCTCCCAAAGTCCTGGGATTACAGGCGTGAGCCACCACACCTGGCCAAAAGAACGTATTTTGAGATGGGAAAAAGAAATGTATTTATAGAAGTACACTATATATTTATAAACATCTGTTCTTTTTGTTACTGTTTTTACAGGAATGACAATATATGACACACAGGGTTAAGAGGTTTGTTTTTTCACTTATTATATTTCAAACAAGAACATTATATAAAAGAAGACCATTTGCATACATGGGGCTATGATTTTTCCCATCCAGTAACAAAATACACCAAAAAGTTCTTAAGCTGGGTGGAGTTTTATAAATTGCATATCTGTTAGCTATTTTCTGTGAAAATAACAAAAACAGAACCCTGGACGTAATATACAAGCAATCATCATTCCACAAATCTAAAAACTTAATTGCATCTGTAGACATCGACCTTTCCTCCTGTTATGACGGGTGAACTGTCCAGATTTTCATCTAAAGCCACTCCCTCCTATGTATTAGACAAGAAGGCAGTATATAAGGTTTCACCTGCTCAATAGTTTTGCTCGTGTTTACGGCTCTCTCCTGCCTCCTAAACTATTCTTTCCGTACTAGATGCATACATCTTAAAAATACTCTTAACTTCTTGACCCCATTTCCTCTGCCAGCTACTAACCCATTTCTCTGATTCCCTTTATAGCAAAGGTCCTGAAGAGTATTGTTGACACTTCTTTTCTTCAGTTTCTCACCTCCCAATCTCTCAATTCTAATCACACCTGATTTACTGAAATAGCTCTTGGGTGCTAATATGTTCTGCACCTTTTTAGTTTTCTTCAGCAATAGATCGGCCTGAACTATTGGCTGTGTCATTACTGAAGGAACAGTTCTTTCCAGGGACTTCAAATTTATTCACAGATAATTGTTTATATATATATATATATTTTTTTTTAGGAGTCTCGCTCTGTCAACCCAGGCTGGAGTGCAGTGGCGTGATTTCGGCTCACTGCAAGCTCCACCTCCAGGGTTCATGCCATTCTCCTGCCTCAGCCTCCTGAGTAGCTGGGACGACAGGCACCAACCACTACGTCCAGCTAATTTTTTGTATTTTTAGTAGAGATGGGGTTTCACCGTGTTAGCCAGGATGGTTTTTAGTAGAGACGGAGTTTCACCGTGTTAGCCAGGATGGTCTCTATCTCCTGATCTTGTGATCCGCCCACCTCAGCCTCCCAAATTGCTGGGATTACAGGCTGTTTATAAATTCTTAAACTTTAAAATGTTTTCACATATTGGTATATACAATAGCTTTAAACTTTAAAACTTAAAGTGTACATTTAAAGTGAATACAAAGAATACATTTTGTTGTGAAAAATTCAAAGAATATCAAAGTAAAAGTTCTTCTTTCTCTCTTCTACCAAATACCATTATTCTCTCCAAAGGTAACCAGTGTTTAAAGTCTGAAAGTTTTCTAGATCAGTATAGATACATTACATTTACAGCTAAAGTTTTTATTTTTACATAAATAGTAGCATACTGCATTTGTCCTGAAACTTGCCATTTTTCACTCAATATTTTGTCTTAAAAATCCTTTATCTATCTCAGTTTATTTAACAATTCCCCTGTTGACATTTAGACTATTTCCAGTTTGTTACTATTATAGAGACTGCTGCAATAAAACATCTTTTACATATATTTATTGGTACACACCTGTGCATATCCACGTACATACCTAGAAGCAAAATTACTGGTTTAAAGGGAACATATATCTTCAATTTTGGAATATACTACAAAACTGTCTTCTAAGAAGGCAGTTTTAAAAAGGGGCCTTTTCCTCTATATCTTTATCAATCATTTTAATTCATGCCAATCTGTTGAGCAAGAAGTATCCATTTTAATTTGTATTTCATTAATAATAATTATTAGAAATAGGGTCTCACTCTGTCACCTAGGCTGGAATGCAGTGGTGCAATCATAACTCACTGCAGCTTTGAACTCCCAGGCTCAAGCTATCCTCTCACTTTACCCTCCCAAGTAGCTGGGACTACAGGGTGCATGCCAACACATCCGGCTATTTTTGTTTTTGGATACGGGGGTCTTGCCATGTTGCCTAGGCTGGTCTTGAATTCATGGGCTCAAGCGATTCGCCTGCGTTGGCTTCCCAAAGTGCTGGAATTACATGTGTGGGCTAATGTGCTTGGCTTTTATTAATTATTATTTATGTTATATATAATTAATTAATGCCTCTTTCCTTTCTTTTTCTTTGAGACACAGTTTCACTTCTGTTGCCCAGGCTGGAGTGCCATGGCATGATCTCGGTTCACTGCAACCTCCGCCTCCCGGGTTCAAATGATTCTTCTGCCTCAGCCTCCCGAGTACCTGAGATTACAGGCACCCACCACAACACTCAGCTAATTTTTTGTATTTTTAGTAGAGACGGGGTTTCACCATGTTGGCCAGGCTGGTCTTGAACTCCTGACCTCAGGTGATCTACCTGCCTCAGCCTCCCAAAGTGCTGGGATTACAGGTGTGAGACACTGCGCCCAGCCTAATGCCTCTTTTCATGTTTACTGGTTTGTAAGATTCTTCCTTGGAAAAGTGCCTTTTTCATATCCCTTGCTCACTTTTCTATGGGATTTATTTATCTTTCCTACTGATCTGTAGGATTTGCTATGTAGGACTGAAAATATTTCCCCCGTCATTTTTTTTAACTTTGCTCAAAGTGCAAATTGATGTATACATCTATTTAATCTATATAAATTTATACAGATTGGCTGGGGCAAGGTGGCTTATGTCTATAATCCCAGCACTTTGGGAGGCCGAGGCAGGTGGATCACTTGAGGCCAAGGAGTTTGAGACCAGCCTGGCCAACATGGCGAAACACATCTCTACAAAAAAAAAAAAAAAAAAAAAGAAGAACAGATCATCAATTTTTAACTTTGTGACTTCTTTAGAAAGAGGATTTAAAAAATATCCTCTTATTTTCTCATAAACCCTTACTTTTGGCCTTTTATATATAAACCATCTAGTAGTTATTGTGGATACACATTAGGTAGGACTATAAACAGCTATTTTTCCAAATACACAGTCAGCTGACCCATCACCATTTATTGAATAGTCCCAATCCTTTTGCCACTGATATGAGACTTTTATCATAAACTACATACAAACATATATATATAATGTATTTATAAATATGCGCATATCACATATATATATCCACCAGGCCCCCTGAAATAATTTTAAATTACTAAGCATTTATTAGAAATCTTATTTATGCAATATGAAAAACATTTTATCTCCTGGTACCCTTCCTCATGAAATACTTTTTATATTTTTCTTCTTAAATTATTACTTTTTAAATTTCCAATTTCACATTTCATCTAGTCCAAGAATAAATCACCTTAGGATTACATCTATTTGAAATATGAACTCTAGGATTTTCTTCCAAAAGAAAAGACACCTAACCTATGTCTTTGTACCAGAAAATATCCACCGTAATGCACTGACAAAACTATATAAAATGACCTAGTTTAAATGAGACAAGATACCTAGCAAATATTAAGCACAGAGAAGTGCAATTAATGTTATTTCTATTCTTTGTCTACCTCTCTCCAAATTTCTTACCTGTTGCAAACTGAGAATGAGAGTCTTGGCACACTGAATTTTATCAATCTGCCTGGTTTTACTCAGTGTTTCCTTAATAATATCACCATAGTCATTGTAATACTGTGAGGGAAAAAAAGAAAACACAGCTTTAAAATTATTGAAATTTCATGAGATAAAGAATAGGTTGGTTTCACCTCCTTTGAAAATGGAAAAAAAAAAGAACAGGTTGGTGAAAGAAAGGAAAGGTAAATAAATAAGTGTTTAATTTCTTCATCTTAAACATAACAGGAGTTAAATAACTGTCTAAAGTTAAAGGAATGCACATTTGATGTTTAAGATTATGAACTAATATTAGTAAAACCAAAAAAGCTGGGAATTCCAGGAAGAGAGGTGGTGAGAAAAATTCCCCATTCTTGTTTTTTCATGTTTGATACAGGGTCTCACTCTGTTACCTTACCCAAGCTGGAGTGCAGTGATGTGATTGTAGCTCACTGCAGCCTTCAACTCTGGGCTCTGGTGATCCTCCCACCCCAGCCTCCTAAATAGCTGGGACCACAGGCGTGTGCCACCATGCCTCGCTAATTTAAAAAAAAAAATTTTTTTTTTTGTAGAGATGGGGTTTTTGCCATGTTGCCCAAGCTAGTCTTGAACTCTTGACCTCAAGTGAGCTACCCACCTCAGCCTCCCAAAATGCTGGGATTACAAGTGTGAGCCACTGCACCTCGCCTTGTCCATTCTTGTTTTTGTTTTTGTTTTTATTTGTTTTTGAGATGAAGTCTCACTCTGTTGCCCAGGCTGGAGTGCAATGGCATGACTCGGCTCACTGCAACCTCTGCCTCCTGGGTTCAAGCGATTCTCCCACCTCAGCCTCCCAAGTAGATGGGACAACAGGTGTGTGCCACCATGCTTGGGTAATTTTTATATTTTCAGTAGAGACGGGGTTTCACCATGTTGGCCAGGTTGGTCTTGAACTCCTGACCTCAAGTGATCCACCAGCCTCATCCTCCCAAAGAGCTGGGATTACAGGCGTGAGCCACTGTGCCCGGACCCATTCTTTAAAACATGATTGAACAGACAACATCTAAAATGTACAGATCAAGAAACAGAAATTTTGGTAGAAGTCTCCTAAGAACTAAAACCAAAACAGTTAAAACTGCTTACTTCCAGGGGGGTGGGCCTAAACAGGGGGAAGAGGGGATTAGGGTAACAGACTTAACTCTTTATTTAATACTTTGTGTACTATCTCATCCCCCAAACCCCTATCAACATGTCTATATTTTACTATCGAAATATAAAAAAGTAAAACACAGACATTTTCAACAGTGACTGGGAAAAGTTATAATTCAGTTTTTTGACATAAGATTTAAAGAATTTTTTCTGTGAGTAAATAATCAAAAGGTTTCATTTAAAACCATTAAATCTGGATATTGTTTCCAAGCTAAAGTCTACAGTCTATGTGACGAAGTGATTAATAACAGTTTGGCAATTAGATTTTCAAAATCTCAAAAACATAGGTATGTTTCCACAATGTGAAATGCTAAAAGGCAAACAGCTCAAAAGGATCATCCTTTTAGTGCAAAGAAGAATTATCTCAATGAAGAAAAAAAGAGAAATATCAAAACACTAAAGTACTGGAGCAGGCAGATTTCTTTTAAGTTCAGATTGAACTAATTATGTACAAAAGATGGAGGAAAAGCCACATAGCCATATATCAGAAGAGCAAATAGCTATTACAATACTCACAAAAAGGTTAGAGCCTATAATGAACAGAAGTGTCCCTGAAATGTTAAGGATGATAAAAATTCTGAATAAGACTTGCTTCTTGGAACCAATGAACTATTGTTAAAGGATTACCAGGAAAAACCAGAACTCAACACATTTTATGCCTCTTTATTTCCTGCTAAAGAGAAAACTATATAAAAAGGGTAGGATAAACACTTATAAAATGGAACTAACATCCAGGTTTAGTGAAGAGATAATGAAAGCATCAAGTTGTTCCAAACTGAATTAGTTTCCTAGGCCAGATGAATTGTGTCTTAACAAAATTTGTGGAGATTATGGAAACTTTGTGCTCTTTAAGAAATGGTAAAGAATAGGAAAGATGCTAGAGGACAGAGAAAGATAATAATAGTTCTGATTTTCCAAAGGGAAAGAAGGTTATATGGAAAATTAACCCCTCCTCCACAAATGCCTGGGATCCACCCTAGATATTTCTCATTAGGTTTAGTGGGACCCAGGAACATGCAATTTGCAATAATGTTCCAGGTGACCAATGGAAAATCAGGATGAGGAATAACTATTCTGAACAATACCATCAGTGAGCTTGATGCTGAGCCTAAGATTACAGAATACATTATTAAATGTAACGCCTGCGAATATTTGGAAAGGAAATGGTCATTGGAAGCAAGCAGAAGTTTACTAACAGATCATGACATTTTCTTTTAGAAAGGTTCAACATGCAAATATCACAGTCTATTTGGATATCAATAATTAGTTTGACAAGCTCTTTCATGATTTCCTTGTGGACTAAGTAGAGAAAAATGAGCTGAAACAGGTAGGTATATTTATGCTGCTGTCTTGGCAAGGGCTTGTCTTCCTTCCCGTGCTCATCTAGTAAGCTCCTATTCATCCATGCAACTCTGTTTACATATTAGCTTTAGGAATTCTTCTCTTGCTCTTCTCACTTAAGTGTCTCTCTATATTTGGTGTTAGGTTAGTAATTTATACATCTATCACAACAATAATCATGCTGAAGCTTTGTGGTCCAGTGAAAAGAGCTAAGCTTTGAAGTTAGACAAACCTAAAATAAAATCCCAGTTTCTGTTACTTTAATAGTTGTGTGTGACCTTGGAAGGTTTACCTCTTGATCCTTAGTTTCCTTATATGTAAATGATGATACTATTTCTTACATCACAGGGTTATTAGAAAGATCAATGATAATGTGAAAGTCTTAGAACAGTGTCTCAAATATAAATGGCATGAACACACGGCAGTCATTCATTATCAGTATGCTACATTATGTTTACATATTAGTTAACTCTTAATCTGTAAGCTCCTTAGTGCAGAAATCATGTCTTACTTAAACCTCTGGCTACCAGCACATTACTCATCACACTACAGTTGTTCAGCAAAATATGATAAATCAGCTACTATATCATAACTGGAATTGGACCATATCCAAACATGAAGACACAAGTAGATCAAATGGCACATACAAAATTCTAAATAGAGGCAAAAGAGAATATTCTCTGTGACACAAGAACAAGGCAAATACAAGAAAACTGAGAAGTATTTCCTCCCATCTGTGCCTGTCGGGCCACATCAAGAAGAGTTCTGAGCACTGCTTTTTCAGAGGGTCAGGAACAAAATGGAGCTTATGAAAGTAGCTAAAAAGTATGTTCTTTCATATAAATGCTCGAACTCCTACTCAGTGGAATGGATATAATAGTACAGACTGATAAAAAGCTTATAGAAAAGAGAGAAACTTTATCATAAAATCATCCACATTACACAGGTGAAAAGCTGTCAATTTTAGCTTCTGTCTTCATCCTTTCAATTGCAAATTTCTCTGCCAGTTAGAGGAAGGAGAAAAATAAGAATATTTAACTATACCTTCATGTAGTGTTTGAAGATGTCTGCAGCTGCATGCATGTCAACAATGTCATAAATGATAAGTTTGCTGAAAGCAGCAAGTAGATTCCTTCTTTTATGTAAGGCCTCAATTTTATTAGCTTCATCTTCTTCATCACCCTCTAAACACAGATTATAAATTGGTTATGAATTCTGGTACTTTATCCACATAAAACAATGCGGATAATCTGTATAATTGAAAATTAGCTTAATATGATAACTTCACAAATAGTACAAATCAGTTTTAGATGGGACAAAAACTGTTACATTAATTATTTTAGGGTGCTGTATTTAGTTACTTATTTATCAAACACTAAATAGGTACTAAGGTTCCTATCTTCTTAGGAGATTACCATAGTAAAGACTGAATAAGATAAGCAAACCATATGTAGTCTACCCTCCCTATCTGTGGATGCAGAATCCACAGATAGGGAGGGCTGACTATACTATACCATTTTATTTAAGAGATTTGGGCATCCATGGATTTTGGTATGAGTGGGAGTCCTCGAACCAATCCCCCACAATACTGAGGGACAGCTGTATAAAAAGATTGTTTTTCTGATACTTGTGTCAAAGCAATACTGTGAAATTATCTGTTTACCTTTAAAATGTTGTCTTTTCTTATTTCAATATTCCTTATGTGTTAATACATTCTCACAGAGAGAACACTTCTGAAAATTTTTAAGACACAGGGAAAAAGTTTTCTTTCAGAAAAATATTTAGGGAAGAAATGGAAATATGGATGAGTTAAATTTTCAGTGCTCATCCTAAACATGGTTACATTATCAACTGAGAAACAAAATATTTTGCAAACCATGTTATGCACATCAAAAAAAATTTTAAAGCCCTATCAAATACTTTCAAAACAAGTGTGTTTCTTTCTTAAATTTATAAGTTTCAGACTCTACTGGGTTTTCTATTTCTAATCCTAGAAAAAACATGCCAACAGCACTCCAGATGATAACATTTGTTTCAGGCTCCGTACTGACCCTCTCCTGTCCTGGCCTGCCCTTATCTTCTTTTTTCTCTTCCTTATATGTATAGATTCATAAAAAGAATTTGCTGGCAGTCTCTCCTTTCTACTAAATAGTCTTATTGTGAAGCATCAGTGGTTTGACAAGTGGACATTTTTTTGCTTAAGACAAGTAGCAGGTAAATTTGTCTCTTGAGATGAAAACAGACTCTAAATAAATATACTGTTTTACAGACTAGTATTTTCCAAAATGTTCTAAAAGAACAGCTGAACAGTATCAAATAGATTTGTGGATCAAATATACTTCTTACATTATTTTACAGAGCTTAAATAATCTATTTCACAAATAACCTATTCTAAGTGACACTTATTTACAACTAATCATTAACAATTCAGTCTAATATTGCTAAGTTATCACTCTGCAGGCACAGCACAACTTTCACTAGTGAGGTTTGATAACATTTTTTCAGCATTTAATATCAAACAGTTATGTTTTGTTCATTTAAGTAATACATAATGACCACTTAGGAATAGAATGGAACCTGGATACTTTCCTTTAGAAAAAGTATGAACCCGGATATAGCCAATTAGAAACAACATCTATCCTACATACACATTTGTACATGTGGGAAATGACAAATGTACACTACTATTCACTACACCATAGTTTGTAATAGTTGATGACTGGAAACTAGCCATATGTCAATTTATGTGAGATGGATTATATGTATTATGCTATATCTATATAAAGAAATGCTGTAGAGCTGTTAGAGAAAGAGCTCTTTATATAACGACAGGAAAAGATCTGAGGTACAATGTTAAAGGAGGGAGACTTCACTGTGTACATTTTTATTCTTGTTGGTTTCTGAACTACTATTAACTTTTTTTTTTAATTTTAGTTTTTTTCTGTTTTGTAGAGACAAGGTTTCGCCATATTGCCCAGGCTGCTCTTGAACTTCTGGGTTCGAGCAATCCTCCTGCCTCAGTCTCCCAAAGTGCTAGGATTACTGGTGTTAGCCACTGCACCCAGCCAACTTTTTTAAAAGAAAGAAATCTCGATAATTTTTACAATTGAATTTGTTTCTTTTCTCCTATCTTTTGGGGTTGGTAAAACAAAATCAGTATTGACAAGATGATAGCTACAAGTACCCATGCTCTGGTTCTCCTCGTCTTGGTCAATAAAAACGTGATCCATCACAAAACTGAGAAGTTCAGACTGGAGTCCAGTATCTGGATTAAACACCAAAGGCTGAAGGCCCTCTCTGCCACCTGTCATTAATTGATGGCTGAAAATCATCAGAAGATCACAGAGTAACATGAAAGCCTGGAATACAAAGGCAATTCATCAGCAAAATACTACACAAATGTAACTACAAGTCAACATTAATGAAAACATATGAAATTAAAACATAGTTTAATAGCAATACCATAATATAAATTTTAAGTATTTAAATTCCAAATATTTAGTTACAATTTCCAAATTTAATAAAATTACTTTTTCTCACTAAACACTTGTCTTATTTAAGACTTTTCCCAAATATAACCTATTTCTTTTACTCTGCTGTATCAACTCAAAAACAGCTCATTAAGATAGTTTGACTTGAACTTTTAAAAAATGAGTTTAAGCAAGATGTTGATCACAGGTCAAAAGAACAAAATGAGTTTAACTCAACTCTGGAAATACAAAATTGATATAACAGATTATAACAAAGATTAGAAATCAATTGTATATTGCTTAATCAAATTAGCATAAAATTTGAAACTCTAATTCAACATAGTATAATGAATACTTCTAAAAATTCTGATGTTAAAAAATTCTGTCAGTGTACTACTGCACATTGATGTTTCCGTCAACAATGGACTGCATATACATGATGGTGGATCCCATAAGCTTGTAATGGAGCTGAAAAATTCCTATCACTTAGTGATGTAGTAGCTACATAACCCTGTGGTGCAACACATTACTCACAAGTTTGTTGTGATGTTGTTTGTGGTGATGCTGGTGTATTATGATGCCAGTCATATAATAGCATAGCATATACAACTTGTGTATAGAACTTAATGCTTGAGGATAATGAATATGTTGTCAGCATATGTATTTACTATACTTATACTATACTATACTATACTATACTATACTATACTATACTATTACTATACTGTATTGTGCTATTCTACACTTTTAATCATGATTTTGGAGTGTACTCCTACTTATGAAAAAAGTTAACTGTGAAACATCCTCAGGCAGGTCCTTCAGGAGGTACTCCAGAAGAATGCATTGTTATCATAGGATAGGACAGCTCCATGCAAAATACTGCCACTGAAGACATTCCAATGAGACGTGTGGGAGGTGGAAGACACTGATACTGGTAATTATGACACTTTGTAGGCCTAGGCTAATGTGTGTGTTTCTTTTCTTTTTAAAGACAGCGTCCTGCTCTGTCACCCAGGCTTGCTGGGAATGAAGTTTTTGGTGTCACACAAAAAAAGAATTAACATGGGAACAAATGATGAAACAAATGAACAATGAAAGTAAAGGCGAGCTTTACTTTCTGCAGAAAGGGTGCTACTCAATAACTGTCCAGTCACGAGAGCACACTCTACCCTCCTACCCAAAGGAGACTGACACGTCTACCTTACTGCTGTGTCCAGTTTCCATTGGCTGGAATAGGACCTCACATTTTACACTTTACCCGACTGGCTATTAGTTTAAAACTTTCTTAATTAGGTAAGGGGGATAGAACAAAGAAAGAAAAGGAAGTTGCCCAGGGATAGTTAAGCATCTCCAAATAAGGAATGGCATGCACTATGGGCTGGAGCTTGTCTAGTTCTGTCCAGGCATGCTGGAGCAAGCTAGGGCAGCTGATTGAGAACACACACACACACACACACACACACACACACACACACACACAAAGTGGATAGCAATCTTATAGTAAGAAATTGTGACTTTTTATAATCTTTGAAGAACTTTCCCATTTCTCACAGGCTGGAGTGCAGTGACACGATCTCGGCTTACTGCAACCTCTGCCTCCTGGGTTCAGGCCATTCTCCTGTCTTAGCCTTTCAAGTTGTTAGGACTACAGGTGCATGCCACAACACCCAGTTAATTTTTTTGTATTTTTAGTAGAGATGGGGTTTCAACATATTGGTCAGTCTGGTCTCGAACTCCTGACCTCAGATGATCCACCCACCTCAGCCTCCTAAAGTGCTGGGATTACAGGTATGAGCCACCACGCCTGGCCTGTTTCTTATTTTTTAACAAAAATGTTTTTTTTTTTTTTTAATTAAATAGGCTGGATGCAGCGGTTCACACCTGTTAATACGAGCACTTTGGGAGGCTGAGATAGGTGGATTTCTTGAGGCCAGGAGTTTGAGACTAGCTTGGCAACATGGTGAAACACTGTCTCTACTAAAAAATACAAAAATTAGCCAGGCATGGTAGCCACATGCCTGTAATCCCAATTATGTTCAGAGGCTGAGGCATGAGAATCATTTGAACCCAGGAGACAGAGGATGTGGTGAGCCAAGATCACACCACTGCCCTCCAGCCTGGGTGACAAAGTGAGACTCTGTCTTAAAAAATAAATTAAAAAAAAGCTTCTAGAATAAGGATATACGAAAAAAAATATTTTGATCGGGCGCGATGGCTCACACCTGTAATCCTGGCATTTTGGGAGGCCAAGGTGGGCGGATCACCTGAGGTCAGGAGTTCGAGACCAGCCTGACCAAAATGGAGAAACCCTATCTCTACTAAAAATACAAAATTAACCAGGTGTGGTGGTTCATGCCTGTAATCCCAGCTATTAGGGAGGCTGAGGCAGGAGAATCACTTGAATCTGGGACGTGGAGGTTGGGGTGAGCCAAGATTGTGCCACTGCACTTCAGCCTGGGCAACAAGAGCAAAACTCTGTCTCAAAAAAAAAAAATTTTTTTTTTTGTACATCTGTTTAATGTGTTGTGTGTTAGGTATTATTACAAAAGAGTTTAAAAGTTAAAAAAATTAAAAAGTTTATAAAGCAAAATAATTACAGTATGATAAGGTTAATTAATTATTGAAGAAAGAAAAACATTTTTTTGTTGTTGTTGAGACGGAGTCTCCCTCTTTCGCCCAGGCTGGAGTGCAGTGGCTAGATCTCGGCTCACTGCAAGCTCCCTACCTCCTGGGTTTACGCCATTCTCCTGCCTCAGCCTCCCGAGTAGCTGGGACTACAGGTGCCCTCCACCACACCCGGCTAATTTTGTTTTTGTATTTTTAGTAGAGACAGGGTTTCACCATGTTAGCCAGGATTGTCTCGATCTCCTGACCTCGTGATCCATCTGCCTCGGCCTCCCAAAGTGCTGGGATTACAGGTATGAGCCACCACGCCCAGCCAAGAAAAACATTTTAATTAATTTAGTGTAGTCTAAGTGTATGGTACATATAGAGTCTACAGTGGTGTATAGTAATGTCTTGGGCCTTCCTATTCATTCACCAATCACTCACTCACTCATTCACTCACTCAATCACTCAGAGCTACTTCCATTCCTATGGTAAGTGTACCATTTTAAAATCTTTTATACTGTATTTTAGATATGTTTAGATACATAAATACCCGTTGTATTATAATTATCTATAGTACTCAGTATAGTATTATACAGTACAGGATCATAGCCTAAGAGGAATAGGCTATACCATACAGCAATGGCATGTGGTAGGCAATACTATTTGTTTGTGTAAATATACTCTTATGATGGTCATACAATGATGAAATTGCCTAACAACACATTTCTCAGAATGTATCCCTGTTGTTCAGTGGTGCATGACTGTATTAGAAAACCATTAATATAAAAACCAGTATCTAATTAAGGCCTACAAACAAATTTAATTATATAAAGAAACTTTGAATACATTTGTACACATTATAGGTATGGTGCCAAATTTGCCCTGTTTAATGAATTGAGTGAAATAAATGGGTCTGATCAGTTTGTTACAATGGAAAGATTTTGTTGTGGGATAATTGAGGGCTCTGAAATCTCCCAACAATCTACTAACACTGCCCCCTCCAAAGTTGATTTCTATGGGAAAACACAATTTTGGCATTTAGTTTGGAATGCCTGTATATCTGGTTGTCCAACTGCAGCAAGAGTCTTGGCAATTCGCGCCCTGACAGCACAACCATGAAATATACTAAGGTATTTAGAAAGAGCCATTTGCAAAAAGGAGAGCATAAAGAGAATCCAGGGGAAATACTTTTTAACCAGAAGGCCATAGTTTTGGACATCACCAAGCAGGTATGATGCAGAAACACTGGATTTGGGGTTTAAATGGCAGAGCTAGGCCGGGTGCAGTGGCTCACACCTGTAATCCCAGTACTTTGGAAGGCCGAGGCAGGCGGATCATGAGGTCAGGAGTTTGAGACCAGCCTGGCCAACATAGTGAAACCCGTCTCTACTAAAAATACAAAAAAATTAGCCAGGTGTGGTGGTGGGCGCCTGTAATCCCAGCTACTTGGGAGGCTGAGACAGGAGAATTGCTTGAACTTGAGAGGTGGAGGTTGCAGTGAGCTGAGTTTGCGCCACTGCACACCAGCCCAGGCGACAGTGGGAGACTCCGTCTCAAAATAAAATAAAAAGTTAAAAAATAAAAAAAATAAAAAAATAAAAAAAATAAAATAAAAGGCAGAGCTGGGTATTTCTCCACAGCATAAGTAGTCTTCTGAATATTTAAAGAATAAGGTTTAGGGAAGACCATCTCTGTTTCCATTTTAAGTTAAATGCTGATAACTCAATAAAGATACTTGTCACTATTTGTTAGAAGAGATAGCAAAGGATAAGTAATACTGTACTCTTTCACCAGATTAACTGACTCTAGCCCAATATCCAAATAAGAAATAGTATGGAAAATACACATTCTGTTTTACACAAATGTACTCCCCAATACAACAGTCTAAATTAAAAAATAGTTTACAAAATCACATCATGGAAACAGTATTTCCCTGGCCCACCCTGACCCTCTTTGGGCAATGCCCCTCTGCAAGAGATGAGGAATCTATTAGACCAATAGGATATGTCCACCTGCTTACCAAACCCCACTTCTACGCCATTGTCCAAGTATAGGGACTCAGAGACTCCTTGCCCTAACAGTCCTGAGCCTGTTGTCTGAGCCTGCAAAGGCCTCTTCTTTAGGCATACTGCAGACCCAATGTACATATTACTAGGCCTCTCGGTGGTCAATGGGCAGCTGTTTGGGCAGGTGGTATGGACAGAGTTTCAATGCGGGGCTAAAGTGTTGGCATGCATGTGTTAGAAACTCTAACTGGTGTGGGAAGGAGCTGAAGGTAAGATGATAAAAGGGTATGTCATATGTCAGCTCCCCAGACACTCAATATTCTGTGTAGAATTTTTTTTTTTTCTTTTCTGAGACAGAGTTTCACTCTTTTTGCCCAGGCTGGAGTGCAATGGCATGATCTCGGCTCACTGCAACCTCCATCTCCCGGGTTCAAGAGATTCTCCTGCCTCAGTCTCCCAAGTAGCTGCGATTACAGGTGCCTGCCACCATGCCTGGCTAATTTTTTTGGTATTTTCAGTAGAGATGGGGTTTCACCATGTTGGCCAGGATAGTCTTGATCTCTTGACCTCGTGATCGACCCGCCTTGGCCTCCCAAAGTGCTGGGATTATAGGCGTGAGCCACTGCACCGGGCCATTCTGGTGTAGAATTCTTAGGAGTCAAAAAGTCTACATTTCAACCTGCCCTTCCAGCTGATGACAATATACTTGTGAAAGTAAAAGGAAAGAATGTATATTATATAATACGTTTGTTAGCTTGCTTTATAACATAAATATTCACACATCTACAGTCTTGTTCTAGGTCCAGTAAATGTTAGGAATGAACATGTGTACTAAGAACAGCCATAAAAAAATTGTATCTTTTTTTTTTTTTTTCTGAGACGGAGTCTTACTCTGTCGCCCAGGTTGGAGTGCACTGGCGCAATCTTGGCTCACTGCAAGCTCTGCCTCCCAGGTTCATGCCATTCTCCTGCTTCAGCCTCCTGGGTAGCTGGGACAACAGGCGCCCGCCACCATGCCCAGCTAATTTTTTTTGTATATTTAGTAGAGACGGGGTTTCACCCTGTTAACCACGATGGTCTCGATCTCCTGACCTCATGATCCGCCCGCCTCGGCCTCCCAAAGTGCTGGGATTACAGGCGTAAGCCACCGCGCCTGGCAAAAATTGTATCTTCTTAAGGTTCATTACTGTATTTGAGTTGATTTTATTGAGA
The DNA here is from genome assembly GCF_008728515.1 of Papio anubis. Lineage (NCBI taxonomy): Eukaryota > Metazoa > Chordata > Mammalia > Primates > Cercopithecidae > Papio > Papio anubis. The sequence goes on along the minus strand of NC_044977.1, from coordinate 155,306,586 downwards.
GCTCTTACTGATAATTTCTTACCTGTTCTTTCACTGGAGTATTAACATTAGACAGGCACTGCTGGCAAACAGCCAAAAAGGATTTCACTGTTTTTCTCAATACCAACAAATCCTCCTGTAAGACACATTCAAATTTGCAAGAATGAATTACAGGATCACAGAAAACTGATCTAGAAGAAACAATAAGTGGAAAATAGCAAAACTGGTTTATTCTCAAGGAAATTCATATAACCAAATTTAATGTTGGGAACCATTTAATGTAGTCATTTCTCAGTTATCTGTCCCAATAGAAGGGGCAGTGACACTGACACTCTGAAACAGAGTTAGCTATGGAATACTCAGTATGATTGCTTTCAACAAATTTCCTTTATAAATATGGTTTACTTAGGTTGATTAAGATTGTTAGTCATTCCTGTGACACACATTACTGCTAGTAAAGTGAGGCGGCAGAGCAGCACACTGAAAAAACTCAATTAGGCAACAAATGTGTACTGAATTTATCTTATATTCTCTTATATCTCAGCACTCTGCAAAATGTCAGGGGAAGAAAGATAAATGTAAGAAAGTGCCATGCCCTCAAATAGTTAACATTCTAGCAGACAGACCAATTACGGAGATGAAGTTATTGTATTAACTCTAACTGTAGCAAAGTTGGAGAAATCTTCATAGGAGGATGGGCTTTAATCTAAGGTTGGATGGGTAAACAGATTTAATTAGATGGCCACATAAGATTCCATAAGGAACATTTGAAAAGTCCAAAAGGAAATTTCAAGTTGGGTGCAGTGGCTCATGCCTGTAATCCCAGTGATTTGGGAGGCCCAGGTGAGAGGATTGCTTGAATCCAAGAGTTTGAGACCAGTGTGGGCAACACAGAAAATTCACTGCGCATGGTGGAGAATGCCTGTAGTCCCAGTTACTGGGGACGCTGAGGTAGGAAGATCACTTGAGCCCATGCGGTCGAGGCTGAAGTGAGACATAATTGTGCCACTGCATTTTAGCCTGGGTGACAGAGCAAGACCTTGTCTTAAAATTTTTTAAATTTATCGAGTGCCTACAACCCACCAGGCACTGATTTAAGGGCTTACTATTATATAGTTTAGTATTTATATTGATCCTAAGAAACAGTAATTATTAGCAAGGGGTTGAAACTAGGACTATCTGATATAAGAGCTCATATTCTTCTCACTGACTAATGAGTAAGACACATGCAGATACCAACATTTAAAACAGCAATGAAGACTAATTATCTGAGCAAAGGCTAATGTAGAAATACTTAAAAAGTACTCAACTAAAACTCTTTAAGCTACTCTATTTTATACAGATGACAGCACTGAGTCTTTTTGGGGATCTTTACATCCCAAATAATGACACTTCAAAAATTACATACATATTTCCTTTTGCTAACATGAGGGTAGTATGTGTAAGAAGGAGCAAGTTTATCTTGTGCACAGCAGTAAAAAGGACACCCTCTTGAGAACTTTTCATGTTTCTGCAGATAAATATCTAATAACTAAACTTCAACGTTCCTGAAACTTCTTTAATTTTAAACATTCAAAATACATTGAAGGAAACAGATGAGGGAACAGGCAACTACAATATAGTGTAAGGAGTGCTATGGTAGGAGAAGACATGGGCCCCATGTTGGAAAACTTAAGTCAGAGTCAAAAGTAGTCATGAAAGAGTTCCCAAAGAAGATAACATGTAAGCTGAGTCCTGAAGGAGAAAAATAATCTAGCTACAGAAAAAGGTATTCCAGGTAATGCATAGATATGCAAAAGTGCAGAGGTGGCTAGGTGCGGTGGCTCACGCCTGTAATCCCAGCACTTTGGGAGGCTGAGATGGCCAGATCACCTGAGGTCAGGAGTTCGAGACCAGTCTGGCCAACACGGTGAAACCCCGTCTCAACTAAAAATACAAAAATTAGCCGGGTGTGGTGGTGCATGCCTGTAATCCCAGCTACTGGGGAGGCTGAGGCAGGAGAATGGCTTGAACCTGGGAGGTGGAGGTTGCAGTGAGCCGAGATTGTACCACTGCACTCCAGCCTGGGCAACAGAGCAAGACTCTATCTCAAAAACAAAAAAACAAAAACCAAAAAAAAAGTGCAGACGTGCTTTTGAGGAACTGTTAATTTATTGTAGTGTAGCTGGGGTATAAATAGGGAAGACAGCAGCAAGAAAAAAGCTAAAGAGGAATAAAACCATTTGCATTTACATAGAAGACCATTTAAAATATCAGTTAAGTATTTGGATATTGTCCTGCTGGCAATAAGGAACTACTGAAGAAGGATTTTTAGCATGAGAGTGCTAAAATTTTGTGTAAATGACTCATTCTAAACACAATGGAGAATGATGTCCAATAGGTCAGTTAGAGTAGTCACATCTTTCATTGAGAGCTTATATGCACCACATACTGTGTTCCCAGGACTATAAATTTACATTTCATCATCACTCTACAAAGTAAATTGCAATATTCCTGTTTTACAGACAAGAAAACTGATATTCACAGCACCCATAGATGCTAAGTGACAGCAAGGATCTAAACATGGGACTCTCTGACTCTAAAGTCCATGTTCTTAATCATTACTGTGTATTTTATTGCATATTAATAAAGGCCATACGAATTTTTTTTTTTTTTTTGAGATGGAGTCTCGCTCTGTCACCCAGGTTGGAGTGCAGTGGTACGATCTCGGCTCACTGCAGCCTCTGCCTCCAGGGTTCGAGCAATTCTGCTGCCTCAGCCTCCCGAGTAGCTGGGACTACAGGTGCGCACTGCCATGCCTGGCTAATTTTTATATTTTTAGTAGATAAGGGGTTTCACCATGTTGGCCAAATGGTCTTGATCTCCTGACCTCGTGATCAGCCAATCTCGGCCTCACAAAATGCTGGGATTACAGGTGTGAGCCACTGTGCCCAGCCAGGGATAATTTAGAATAAGGGCCTGAAAATAAAATATTGGCTCTAAAGATGTGGATGGATGAAAGATAAAGCACTAGAACTGATAGAATTTAGGGAGTAATCGGGTAGAGGCTGCTGCTGATTACTCCTTAATTTCTAGGGAGCTGCCTACTAGATGAATTGTGGTATTAAGTCATCAAGATAAAAAACACAGGAACAGGCCAGGCATAGTGGCTCACACCTGTAATCTGAGCACTTTGGGAGGCTGAGACTGGCGGATCACCTAAGGTCAGGAGTTCAAGACCAGTCTGGGCAACATGGTGAAACCCAGTCTCTACTAAAAATATAAAAATTAGCCAGGCGTGGTGGCAGGCGACTGTAATCCCAGCTACTCAGGAAGCTGAGACAGGAGAGTCGCATGAATCCAGGAGGCGGAGGTTGTAGTGAGCTGAGATTGCACCACTGCACTCCAGCCTGGGAGACAGAGTAAGACCCTGTCTCAAAACCAAAAAACAAACAAACAAAACAAAAAACAAAAAACAACAAAAAAAGGAACAAATGCAGTGATAGCTAAATTTTAGAGATGACGATTTTGAGATCCCTAATAGATATCTTGAAGATGTCTAGTAGGCAGCTGCGTATGTGAGTTCAAAGCCCAAGAGAAAGAATATGAGTCAGAAGAAGGATTTGGAAGTCTTCAGCATTTAGATGGCAACAGATGTGACAGAAGTGGATGAGACTGCTCAAGGAGAATACACAGAGAAAAGTGACAGTGAGTATCCTGGGAAATACCAATATTTGAAAGACGAATGACAAAGAACTTATGAAGAAATCTAAGAAATTATCTGAGAAGTAGAAATAAAACCAGGAGAATATGGTATCCCGGAGGCAAGAAAACATTAAAAAAATGAATAATTAACAATGACAAATGCCACAGAGAGATAAAAGAGATAAGGATTAAAAGTGCCCCAGGAATATAGCAACTATGAAGCTGTGGGTGACCTTGGGGAGAGCACTTTCAATAGAGTTATGAGTGCTGAGTCAAGACTGCAGTGAGCTGAAAGGAAGATAAGGAAGAAGTCAGCTCTTTCAAAAAAGTATGATTATAAAAAGTCAGTGAAAAATAGGATGGGGCTGATAGAAGTCTGCAGGTTGATGATGGATTTTTTTGGTCACTCTTGACCTTTTTAAGAGAAAAGATTTGAGAATGTTTGCTGAATGAATAGTAACTAAAAGAACAAAAAGCAAGCAATGCTATTAACTAGCTATGTGATCTTAGAAAAATTATTTTACATCTCAGGACTGAAGAGTTTTAAAATCTATAAACAAGAGAGTTGAACTAGGTATTCTGAGGTTCTATGTTAACTCTGATTCTGCTAAATTAACTCTAGGAAACTCAAATGAGAACAGATAGTTGTCAACCTGTAAACCTTCCAGTATTCAAAGGAACACTGTTCCATTGTTAGTACCTAAAATAGTGCTTTACATATACTAGGTATTTAATAAATAGTTACCAAATGAAATGCTGGTATACTTAATATGGATGTTTACCACAATCCTAGGGGCAACTTATAATGTGTTCACTTCATCAAACAATAAATAATTATTGGGTTTTAAAGAAATGATGCTAGGAGTTACTCATGTTCCTTTACTCCCTCAGATTTCTTGATTAATATGTAAGAAAGTATAGGGAATCAATCAGTCATCTTAGGAGTTGGAGGCAAAAGATTCCTTTAAAGGTTGAGCACAAAGCAAACGTGTCTTATGTAAAATGATTACTTCCCAAAACATCTAAAGAGTAGTACATTTAATACCACAAATAAGTAAGCAATCTACTGATGAACAGTAGTATTTTAAGAGACGCTGGAAACGTGAAACAACCAAGGAAACAGAAGAAATTAAAGGCTTTTTTTTTTTTTTTTTTTTTTTGAGACAGTTTTGCTCTTATCACCCAGGCTAGAGTGCAGTGGTGCTATCTCGGCTCACTGCAACCTCCGCCTCCTGGGTTCAAGCGATTCTCCTGCCTCAGCCTCCTGAAAAGCTGGGATTACAGGTGCCTGCCGCCACGCCCAGCTACTGTTTTTTTTCTTGTATTTTTAGTAGAGACGGGGTTTCACCATGTTGACCAGGCTGCTCTTGAACTCCTGACCTTAGGTGATCCACCTGTCTTGGCCTCCCAAAGTGCTGGAATTACAGGCATGAGCCACTGCGCCCAGCCAGGCTTTCTTTATTGTTATTATTTTTTCCTCTTGTTTCCAGTGGGGATGGACTAAAGACCTTCTTTAGCAATAAAGTTTGGCCTAGATTTGGATGCAACCTAAATATTGAGTGCTCAAGAAAGTTAATTTAATTGTAACTATATTCCAACTGAGAGAATTATACATACTGACAGATTTGGGTAAATGAACACAGATACTGTATACTTAACAAAGTTAGCTAATCTCTTACAGTAAATCCTTTGAACAGTTGGGAAGAGAATTTAGGGTCTTCAGAATTTCAGAACTCAGTGCTTTTATTCATCCACTTCATGATGTTGGCATGTTACTGTACTTCATTTGATTTAAGTAGTGGGAATTATGATTCCCAAGACTGTGATTTTGCTCAAGTTGAGGAAGGCTGCCATTCCTGGGTCACGTGGTAGTAAATATCTATACATTTTCAAGGTGTTATATCAAGATTTTGAAATTAGTTCAGGATTTGCCAATTTAAGACTCCAGTATTAAGAAAGCAAAGATGTCTCACAGAGTGAGCTTTCGTCTTAACACCCCTTAAAGAACAATAGATAATATTCAAAAGAAAAAGAAATATGAAAAGATTTAGAATAGGGCAAATTATAAGAGCTTGTTCTAAATAGGTGAAAATTAGCACATTTACTATGAATTATTTTAAAATATAAATCACTGGCTGCTTTTTAATTTGAAAAAAGTTACATTCCTTATATTATGGATACTGTCACTTCTCATCTGCTATAATAGCTGTAATTCATTATGAAAAAAAGTAAATATGCTTAACTTACTTCATTTTATCTGGGCCAGAATGCAATAATAATAAAAGTTAACATTTATCCACACTGACTACTTGCCAGGCACTAATCTAAATTTTTCACAGATTAACAACTGATCCTTACAACTGTGATAGGTATTGGTATTATCACCCCCATTTTACATATAAAGAACAGGCATGGCCGGGCGCAGTGGCTCACGCCTGTAATCCCTACACTTTGGGAGGCTGAGGCGGGTGGATCATGAGGTCAAGAGATCAAGACCATCCTGGCTAACGTGGTGAAACCCTGTCTCTACCAAAAGTACAAAAAATTAGCCAGACGTAGTGGCGGGCTACTGTAGTCCCAGCTACTTGGGAGGCTGAGGCAGGAGAATGGCATGAACCTAGGAGGTGGAGCTTGCAGTGAGCCGAGATCACGCCACAGAACTCCAGCCTGGGCAACAGTGCAAGACTCCGTCTCAAAAAACAAAAACAAAAACACAGGCACAGAGATGTTAAGGGACAGGCCCAAAGACACACAGCCATTAAGTAGCAGAGTGAAATAACAAAAGCAGTCTGCCTCTAGACTGTGGTCTTAACCACTATGCTATAATGACTCTTTAATATGATAAAATTAATATGTGGCAACTTGCAGAGACAGGCAGCATTATGAAAGTGAGAAATTTGGCCAGGTGTGGTGGCTCACGCCTGTAATCCCAGCACTTTGGGAGGCTGAGGTGAGTGGATCACCTGAGGTCAGGAGTTCGAGACCAGACTGGCCAACATGGCAAAACCCTGTCTCTACTAAAAATACAAAAATAGCCAAGTGTGGTGGCACATGTCTGTAGTCCTAGCTACTCTGGAGGCTGAGACAGGAGAACCACTTGAACCTGGGAGGCGTAGGTTGCAGTGAGTGAAGACTGCACCATTGCACTCCAGCCTGGGCAACAGAGCAAGACCCTGTCTCAAAAAGAAAAAGAAAAAAGGAAATTTGAGGCCAGGCGTGGTGGCTCACACCTGTAATCTTAGCAGTTTGGGAGGCCAAGGCGGGTGGATCACTTGAGGTCAGGAGTTTGATACCAGTCTGGCCAAAAAGGTGAAACCCCATCTCTACTAAAAATACAAAAAATTAGCCAGACGTGGTGGCACACGCCTTTAATCCCATACTCTGGAGGCTGAGGCAGAAGGATCACTTGAGCCTGGGAGGTGGAGGTTGCAGTGAGCTGAGATTACACCACTGCACTCCAGCCTGGGCAACAGAGTGAGACTCCATTTCAAAAAAAAAAAGTAAGAAATCTGAAAGCTGAATTACTCAAATATATTTATATATAAACAAAAAAGCCAGTTAACTCACTAGACATTGAAAAAGAATAATACAAGAACAAGTTATGCTGATTATACAGAATGTCATTTTAAGAAACTAGAACACAACAGATTTTACTTCCACAAATCCCCTTTCTAGCCAGATTACCTGGATTATAGGAGTGGGAACTGAAGCTAATGGGTGAATACAGAAGAGTAATCTATGCTATTTTATCTAACTTCTCTTAGTCCATATAAACTGTCCTTAAATTGGTGCTTCCTTTCAAATTTCTTTTTCCTAAATGAAACCACTATTTTATCTTATTTTTAGAAAGCAGCATGGCATTAAAAACACTTTTTCTGGCTGGGTGGGGCAATTCACACCTATAATCCCAGTACTTTGGGAGGGGGAGGCAGGAGGAAAGCTTGAGGCCAGGAGTTCAAGAACAGCCTGGGCAACAAAACAACATCTGTCTCTACAATATATCAGCCAGGCGTGGTGACATGTACCTATAGTCCCAGCTACTCAGGAGGCTGAGGCAGGAGGATCTCTTGAGCCTGGGAGATTGAGGTTGCAGTGAGCCATGACTATGCCCTTGCACTCTGGCCTGAGAAACAAAGTGAGACCTGTCTATGAAGAAAACCAACTTTTTCCTAGAGTAGCTGTGGAAAGGAATTCAGATGTCTTAAGTAGTAAGATCACACTGAGATGTAAATCATGATATCTTGGTTATATTTTGTATCCATTTTGCAAGTAGCTTTATTAGACTGGCTAAGGTTTTTTGCTTCCTGGTAGATCTAGTGAAACCGAGAATTAGAAGACTGAAACCTACATATACCCATATATAAAAGGGCTAAGATAGTTTCAGTTTACCAATGATCTACTGACCAAGATAAGAGGAGAACCCTCTTGAAGAGACAGGGTCCCACTATGTCTCCCAGACTGGAGTGCAGTGGCACAATCATAGCTCAATGCGGCCCTGACCTCCTGGGCTCAAGTGATCCTCTTGTCTCAGCCTCCCAAATGGCTGGGAATATAGATGTGTGCTATCACACCTGGGCTAACTTTATATTTCTTGTAGAGACAAGGTCTTGATATGTTGCTCAAGCTGACTTTGAACTCCTGGGCTCCAATAATCCTCCTGCCTCAGCCTCTCAAAGTGCTGGGCTTACAGGCATTAGCCACCATGCTTGGCCAAGAAGAGAAACCTCTTCAACAAATTAAGCTGATGTTTTTAAAACCCAGACTTGGCCTGGCACAGTGGCTTATGCCTGTAATCCCAGCACTTTGGGAGGCCGAGGTGGGCGGATCACAAGGTCAGGAGTTTGAGACCAGCCTGGCCAATATGGTGAAACCCCGTCTCTACTAAAAACACACAAAAAATTAGCCGGGCATGGTGGTACACACCTGTAATCCCAGCTACTCAGGAGGCTGAGGCAGGAGAATTGCTTGAACCTGGGAGGCAGAGGTTGTGGTGAGCCAAGATCGCACCACTGCACTCCAGCCTGGGCGACAGAGTGAGACTCTGTCTCAAAAATAAATAAATAAAAATAAAAAATAAAAAAAAATAAAATAACAGTCTTGTCAGCAAGATACCAACAATGAAGAACCCTAAATATGGAAGGCACAATTAAGATGGTGAATTTATCATATAAGCTATGTTAGAAAGAAGCTTTTTCCTAAAGGCACAAAGGCTCAAATTTGACATCTTAGGAAGAAAAAATACCTTAAATGTAGACTGCCCCATAACAGCAAACGATATTATAGTCAGCGAGGAAAGGTAAGGGAGTTTAATTCCTATACACACACAAACAGAAGTATACAGATTTTAAATGTGTCATTCCTTTTAATTTTCTTCTACAATAGTAGCCAGCACTACAGGCACACACCACTATGCCTGGCCAAAAAAAATTTTTTTTTTTTTTTGTATTTTTTTGTAGAGACCGGCTACCACCATGTTGCCCAGGCTTTGTTCCAAAATTTTACGTGCCTAGTGGAGGACCAAATTTAGTTGTGTTTTCATCCATAACTATGAAATACTGTTAAGATAATCACAGTCAGAAAATGAAGCTATAGAAAAACTAATTAGTAAACACATAAAACTTTAGCTCAACATTATCTGACAAATAGAGATTTTTGGAATGGGCAGAAATAAAACAGTAAAGTAGCAAAACAAGGACCCAGACCAGATAAAAATTCTCAGAATACAAAAATAAAGCCTGCTAAAAATTTAGTGATCAATTTTCATGATGAAAAGGAGGCACAAAACTAAACTTCTGCTTACCCAGAATAGGCAAACACAGTTTTCTAACTGACAAAATTTGGTAAACAAGGCCAGGAAGTTAACTTATTAGGCCATTGGCTGGCAAATTTTTTGTGTTAAGGATCAGATAGTAAATATTTTAGGCTTTGCAGGCCATATGGTCTGGATCCAATTACTTAACTGTCAGCATAGCACGAAAGTAGTCCTAGATAGTACATAAATGAATGAGCATGGTTGTGTTCCAATAAAACATCATTTACAAAAACACATCAGGTCAGATTTGGCCCACGGTCTGAAGTTTGCTGAGCCTGTTCTGAGCTATAAAGATCTTTGGAGACAAACGGTATTATGTTTCTTTGTACCTACACAGTGACTAATATACAACAAGGCTCATTAAGTTACTTTTCACCTGAAGTCAGTCATTATCCATACTATATATAAAAGAGAACTAAATTAATTCACTTGGAACAAGTGACAAAAAGAACAAGACACAAAAGGCCCCACCATTGTGGAAGGGTAAACACTATGCTGTATTTCCGAGATTGTTTTCTTGTAAGAGTAATTGCTACCGGCATCTTTCTTCAGAAGAATAGGGGGAGAGTGTGCAACTTTTGTGAATATACAATAAAACGACTATTGGATATTTAAACCCCAAATGTAATACCTAGTTTTCAGTGTTGTTGCTGCTCTTGGCGATCTGAATCCCCACCTGCTGACTCCTGCCATTGCCTCAAAGGCTAATCCACTTATGATCCAGGAACCCTTAAGCTGCCTACTGTAGTTCCAAAACATCTTCTGATTTCTTTCCTGTAGTATACAAAGATGAAGGAAGCTAAAGAAGGAGTCAGAGGAACAGGGGAAAAGTAGTGACTGTTAGGACCAAAGTGAGAGACTTGAATTCCCAAATTATCCCAAAAATTCAGATGGAGGACTAAATCTATCACACTGTATCCCAAACCTACACTACCCATCAAGTATGTTTATGTATGCCCATAGCCTCAGGCAAAAGTTCAATAGTTCATTTTGGTTTGGACAGGGGAGAAGATTACCAAAGCAAAGACTACGATTTAATGCCAACAAAATAACATTTACTGTTAATTCAAACACTTCTTTCAATTTAATCTTCTCAACAAACTTATCCAGCAGTGAGTATCATTCTCATTTTATATATCAGGAAAGTGAAGCTCAAGGTGAAGTACCTTGCTTATCTTGCCACAGGTGGTAAAGAAGTGGAGTTAAAAATTCAAACTCAGTTTTAACTCCAAAGACCATGCTCCAACACACACAAAAATGCTGGAAACAGAAGAATTGGGAGCTGCTGCCTTTTTTTTTTTTTTTTTTTTTGAGACGGAGTTTCGCTCTGTTGCCCAGGTTAGAGAGCAGTGGAGTGATCTCGGCTCATTGTAACCTCCGCCTCCTGGGTTCAAGCGATTCTCCTGCCTCAGCCTCCTGAGTAGCTGGGATTACAGGCATGCGCCAGTACGCCTGGCTAATTTTTGTATTTTTAGTAAAGACAGGGTTTCAGGCTGGTCTTGAACTCCTGGCCTCCAGATCCACTCACTTCAGTCTCCCAAAGTGCTGAAATTACAGGTGTGAGCCACCACACAGGCAGGGAGCTACTTATATAAATTGTGTAAGCAATAAGAAGTCATTTAACAAACAACCTAGTAACTGTTACTTATTAGGAAAAAAAAATTTTACTGAAAAACCTACTGTAGTAAGGAAAATGCATTACTGTACCACTTAGGGGATATTAAGCAGGATAAGAAACCTATCTCCTTTTTACTCAAATAACCTGACAGGAAAGGAAACATCAATTTTGGTGGAGGAAATCTCAAATCTCTGTACTAGAAAGTGTTATGTTGTCTAAATATTCTTTTTTTATACATAATAACTTTAAAAAACAGAGATGGGATCTCACTATGTTGTCCTTGGTCTTGAACTCCTGGCCTCAACCAATCCTCCTGCCTCAGCCTCCCAAAGTGTCTAAATATTCTTAATATTGTTTTAGGCTTCTGAAAAGCTTAGTGAAAACGTATTTTTACAATGTAATACCTGTTATTTAGAATTAACCTTCTTAGTCCTGCCTTGTTACTTAGATCATGAAGTATTAAATGTCTTAAGGAGTTTGTGTATTTGTAAACTAGGCTACTGTGTCTTAATAGGTAAAAACAGCATTCATTGTGGACAGGCTAGTGAGTCTGAGGGGGCCTTATACTTTATTTATTTGATTTTTTTTTTCAGACTGAGTCTCACTCTGTTGCCCAGGGTGGAGTGCAGTGGCGTGATCTCCGTCTCCCAGTTCAAGCAATTCTCCTGTCTCAGTCTCCTGAGTAGCTGGGACTACATGCACACACCACCACACTTGGCTAATTTTTTTGTATTTTTAGTAGAGATGAGGTTTCACCATATTGGTCAGGCTGGATTTATTTATTTTTATCATTATTCTTCTTTGAGACAGATTCTTGCTTTGTCGCCCATGCTGGAGTGCAGTGGTGCCACCTTGGTTCACTGTAGCCTCCACATCCTGGGTTCTAGCAATTCTCCTGCCATGGCCTCCCGAGTAACTGGAATTACAGGTGTGTGCCACCACACCTGGTTCATTTTTGTATTTTTAGTAGAGATGGGGTTTTACCATGTTGGCCAGGCTGGTCCCAACCTCCTGACCTCAGGTGATCTGCCCGTCTTGGCCTCCCAAAGTGCTGGGATTACTAGTGTGAGTCACTGCGCCCGATCTTATGCTTTTTTTTTTTTTTTTGAGACAGAGTCTCACTCTGTCGCCCAGGCTGGAGTGCAGTGGCATGATCTTGGCTCACTCACTGCAACCTCTGCCTTCTGGGTTCCAGTTATTCTTCTGCCTCAGCCTCCTGAGTAGCTGGGACTACAGGTGCCCGCCACCAAGCCTGGCTAATTTTTTATATTTTTGGTAGAGATGTGGTTTCACCATATTGGCCAGGCTGGTCTTGAACTCCTGACCTTGTGATCTGCCTGCCTCGGACACCCAAATTGCTGGGATTACAGGCATGAGTCACCGCACCCGGCCCCTTATGCTATTTTTAAAGAGGGGATTCCCTACCAGGAAGCAAGCCTCTATATCCAGAGGCCCAGGAATAGGGCTGCAAACACAACATGGTATTCTTAATGGAATGTTGAAACCATGACTTGTAAGTTATTTTCTAAATTGAAGATATTTATTTCTGGTTTTCAGAGGATTTTAAAATATTGGGTTGAATGTAATTTTGGAGAAGTTCTGAATTTGCTATAAAGAGACAACTACTTTTACATTCCAGATTCTTTTAAATGAATATTCTGAGAGCTGAATATGAAATGGATATTAAACAAGACCTGTATCTTTCTCCTCTTAACTTTTCTAGACCAGCCAATCAGGCACTTGTGATTGGACATAATATTAACAGGAACACATGTATTAAAGAACAACTCTGGAGTGATGGAATGACCGAAAGGAAAGGCTTAGAATTAACTAATGGAACAGAATTTCCAATAAATAAAAGGTGGGGGAAAAGATTCTCTAAGAAAAGAAGCGAAATAAAATGGTTACATGTGACTAAAAATTTGTTCCTACAAGGATCACTATTATTTCTCATGCTTGGTCCCACTCCCTTCCTCTCAAAGCAGTTAACTCTGCAGATAGGGAGTTGCTATCTGTATTTTGTTATTACAGGAATTCTGGGCCAGGACTCTAGTGAGCTATCCCTTACTCACTGCTATTCTGAAGGAATGCGTAGGGAAGAGGAAAGAAAGAGCGACAGAAAGCAGCCTGTAGATTTTTACACATCTGAGCCTATTTCTAACACATTTGTAGGAATGCATGTTTGTGGGAAGGATAGCAAGGTTAAACATGTCTTCTCATGGGGTTTGGCCACTATCAGTCCCACCTTCACCCTTACTGCTCTTTTCTCCAGTGTGTTTGAAGGTCAACAAGTTGGAATTTTCAGAGGAGAACCTTCAGTCAAGACAGTGATGGAAGGACAAATTTTATAGCTAAACGACTCAATAATGATTGGACTTGTAGCTACCTAGGGTATACTGACTTTCTTTGACATAAAGGATTTGAAACAGGGTGAGGGTCCAGAGGTAGGGATGTTTGGCCCAGGTCCTCCCTACTGCAGTCTAGAATAGAAACACGCAGGGTAAGGCAGAGAGTAGCACAAATATAAGACTATAGAAAGCAGAACAGCTCCTCCCAGGAGAGAAAAAAAATAAGGATAAATTCTAGATCTGCAGGCCAAAGAAGGCAATAGGGGCATTACTTTAGCCCTCTTTTTTTTTTTTTTTTTTTGAGACAGTCTTGCTCTGTTGCCAAGCTGGAGTGCAGCAGCACGATCTCAGCTCACTGCAACTCACCTCCTGGGTTCAAGCGATTGTCCTGCCTCAGCCTCCCATGTAGCTGGGACTACAGGTGCACGCCACCATGCCCAGCTAACTTCTGTATTTTTAGTAGAGATGGGGTTTCACCATGTTGGCCAGGATGGTCTTGATCTCCTCATCTCATGATTCGCCCGCCTCGGCCTCCCAAAGTGCTGGGATTACAGGCATGAGCCACCGCGCCCGGCCCATTTTAGCCCTAACTCTTATTAGCCTGGCTCTTTAAATGTCTTTGTATATGTCCAGAAGGAGCTGAAGGAAGAATGATGTTTTCTTCTACAAAGAAAAAATGAAGGCTGCTTCTACAGGACCAGCACTAGGGGGCACCGGAGCAAAGTATACTGAGCATGACCTGTAAGACTGCCCCAGAGCTTCCAACTCTGGGAATTCGCGGAACAGAGGAAATATCCATTGGTGAAACCTAGTGCACTTCCATTTCAAATAACGATCGAAGCTTTTTCTTAATACAGTCTTCTCATAAACTTCATTTAATAGTGTTTACTGTTGAGTTAAATTATAACTTGAATTTAAACTTCAATTGTAACTACCACTCATAATCTCCTGAGTGACAGTGTTCATGACAATAGAAAAGAAAAAAATTTTTAGAAAAGTACACTTTAAAAAGCAATTTGGCAGTATGCATCAAGAACCTTAAAAGCATACACAATCATTGACCTAGCAATTCCATTTCTAAGAATATAATACAAGATGAAACAATGAAAAACATAGAACAAGCTTTTTGCACCAGAATGCCCATCACAGCATTAATTTTATTAGTAGAAATATTTAAACCCAAATATCTAAGAGAGGAGAGAGGTAAAATAAATTATGGTAGAGCTACACAATAGATTATGCATATATTAAAAATATTCTCTATAAACTTTTCTTAATAACTGAAGAAAATGTGTTAATTGAAGAGAAGATACAAATTGAAAGTACATTATAATCTCAATAAAATTACAAATATATTAAAGAAAAAGTACTAAAGAAAATACACCAGGCTGGGCGCAGTGGCTCATGCCTGTAATCCCAGCACTTTGGGAGGCTGAGGCGAGTGGATCACAAGGTCAGGAGATCAAGACCATCCTGGCTAACACAGTGAAACCCCGTCTCTACTAAAAATACAAAAAATAAGCCAAGCGTGGTGGCATGCGCCTGTAGTCCCAGCTACTGGGGAGGCTGAGGCAGGACAATCGCTTGAACCTGGGAGGTGGAGGTTGCAGTGAGCCGACATTGCACAACTGCACTCCACCCTGGGTGACAGAGTGAGACTCCATCTCAAAAAAAAAAAAAAAAAAAAGAAAGAAAGAAAAAGAAAAAAGAAAATACACCAAAACATTAACAGTGGTTATCTAAAAGTGGTAAGAGTCAGTTTTATTTTGTCTGTATTACTATTTATGTATTTCTTCTTTTATAATGAACATATGCTCAAGTAGGAGAGCTGAAATTTATGAGAACTCTACCTTGTATTTTATGCCAAAAAAATAATAAGCATATTTTATTAATAAAAATATAAGCGACCTGTTGAGAGATTTAAATGTTTCTGTAAATGTATTAATGATTACAGAAAGAAAAACAGATAGTGGTTGGCTGGCTTGCTCCCTCACTATCTAAATGACCCATTTCATTTTAACATTTTCTCAACAAAATAAAACAAAATTGCTTTATGTAACAAACTTTCAGGTTGCTTCTAAATGACCAACATTACAAATATTAAATATATTTAACATATATAAGTATCCCAATATCGACCATATTACATTTAAACTTCAGGAAAAAAAAGGGGAAAAAAATAGATAGAGTTTTAGGTGCATTATCACAGAAGTCCTCCATATACTGTTAGTCCTGGCATTACAAACTGAGCCAACTTTTGTAAAAATACAAAAATTAGTCAGACATGGTGGTGGGTGACTGTAATCCCAGCTACTCAGGAGAGGCTGAGGCAGGAGAATCCTTTGAACCTGGGAGGCAGAGCTTGCAGTGAGCTGAGATCATGCCACTGAGCTCCAGCCTGGGCAATAGAGCAAGATTCTATCTCAAAACAAACAAATAAATGAACAAACAAACAAACAAACAAAATGTAAAACAATAAGATAATGACAACAACAAAGTCCCCTCTTATGCTTCATCTTTTTTTTTTTTTTTTTTTTTTGAGACAAAGAGTCTCACTCTGTTGCCTAGGCTCACTGCAACTGTGCAGTGGCGTAATCTTAGGTCACTGCAATCTCCACCGCCTGTGGGTTCAGGCGATTCTCCTGCCTCAGCCTCCCGAGTAGCTAGGACTACAGGCATGCATCACTATACTTGGCTAATTTTTGTATTTTTAGTTGAGACAGTGTTTCACCATGTTGGTCAGGCTGTTCTCCAACTCCTGACCTCAACTGATCTGCCCACCTTGGCCTCCCAAAGTGCTAGGATTATAGGCATGAACCACCATTTCCAGCCTCAAACATGGATTTTTCTTTTTTTTGAGATGGAGTCTCGCTCTGTTGCAGGCTGGAGTGCAGTGGTGCGATCTTGGCTCACTGCAACCTCTGCTTCCCAGGTTCAAGTGATTCTCCTGCCTCAGCCTCCCGAGTAGCTGGGACTACAGGGACGAGCCACCACGCCCAGCAAATTTTTGTATTTTTAGTAGAGACGGGGGTTTCACCATGTTGGTTAGGATAATCTCTATTTCTTGACCTCATGACCTGCCCACCTCAGCCTCACAAAGTGCTGGAATTACAGGCGTGAGCCACTGCACCCAGCCAAAACATGAATTTTTAAAGTTTGCATGTGTCTTAAAAATTAATGCTTTTGAAGGTTATCACTTAGAGAAACATTTTAATATTATAGACAGAACTGATGTATGATGATTACAGAATACACCTTGGACTTTTAAAGAAACTACCAACAACTTCAAAATGAGAAGAAATAACTTGAGACAAATATCTAAGTAAGAAAAATTTCACATATGCTATAAATGCACACAAAACTATAAATGTAAATCAAATGAATAAAGCACATAAAAGACGCCGCAGCATTCTTTCTGGCATAAAGAATATCAGTGGGTCACACCTGTAATCCCAGCACTTTGGGAGGCTGAGGCGGGTGGATTGCTTGAGTCTAGGAGTTCGAGACCAGCCTGGGTAATATGGTGAAACCCCATCTCTACAAAAAATGTAAAAAAGTAGCCAGGCGTGGCCGGGTGTGGTGGCTCATACCTGTAATCCCAGCACTTTGGGAGGCCAAGACAGGCGGAACACCTGAGGTCAGGAGTTTGAGACCAGCCTGGCCAACATGGTGAAACTCCGTCTCTACTAAAAAACAAAGATTAGCCAGGTATGGTGGAAGACACCTGTAATCCCAGCTACTTGGGATGCTGAGGCAGGGGAATTGCTTGAATCTGGGAGGCAGAGGTTGCAATGAGCCAAGATCATGCCACTGCACTCTAGTGAGATTCTGTCAAAAAAACAAAAACAAAAACAAAAAAGTAGCCAGGCGTGGTGGCACACGCTTGTAGTCCCAGCTACTTCAGGGGCTGAGGTGGGAGGATCACATGAGCCCAGGAGGTTGAGGCCACAGTGAGCCATGACAGTGGGCAGCCAGGGTGAGACCCTGTCTTAAAAACAAAACAAAATTAGTTCTGGCAACAAAATCTGCATTGCTAATTAAATACGTAATGTGACTAATAAAAAAATAAAACTATCTTTTATTAGGAGAATATGTCAGGCAAAAATAGGCAAGGAATTTCAAAATAATTCTGCTGTAAAAAGATTAAAAAATAGAAAATATTCAAAGAAGTCGATTGAAGAACAGAGATTATTATCCCAATTATGGAATATAGTTGTAAAAAGACAAAATTTAGGCTGGGCACAGTGGCACACACCTGTAATCCCAACACTTTGGGAGGCTGAGGTGGGCGGATCACTTGAGGTCAGGAGTTCGAGACCAGCCTGGCCAACATGGTGAAACCCAGTCCCTACTAAAAATACAAAACACCCAGGCATGGTGGCATGCACCTGTAATCCCAGCTACTCAGGAGGCTGAGGCAGGAGAATCGCTTGAACCCGGGAGGTGGAGGTTGCAGTGAGCCAAGATCGCACCACTGCACTCCAGCCTAGGTGACAGAGCGAGACTCCATCTCAAAAAAAAAAAGGAAAAAAAAAAAAGAAAAAATTTAAATTATGAATAGATTTACAAGGAGGAATTAGCCATCAATTATGCTAAATTTTTAGGGAATAACACATTCTAAATTTACTAAATTCAATATTTAGCCAAAATGCAAGTAACTCAACAAAAATGATGTCTGTGGGAAAAAATACCTAAAAATTCAATCAGAAGGATGAGAATAAAAGCAATTGTATAATTATTAAACCTATCCTAACAAATTTTAATATATAAATTCAATCTCCTTTGACTTTACAATAAAGAACATTTCAAAAAAAGACAAGAGGCTCGTTCTGTCGCCCAGGCTGTAATGCAGTGGCAAGATCTTGGCTCACCGAAACCTCTGCCTCCCACGTTCAAGCGATTCTTGTGCTGGAATTACAGATGTGCGCCACGACGCCCAGCTAATTTTGTATTTTTAGTAGAGACAGGGTTTCACCATGCTAGCCAGGCTGGTCGGAACTCCTGATCTCAGGTGATCCACCCACCTTGGTCTCCCAAAGTGCTAGGATTACAGGCGTGAGTCACCATGCGCAGTGTAACAACAGTTTTATTTTTCTTGGAGACGGAGTCTTGCTTTATTACCCAGGTGGGAGTGCAGCCCCGCGATCTCTCCGCTCACTGCAAGCTCCGCCTCCTCGGCTCACGCCATTCTCCTGCCTCAGCCTCCTGAGTAGCTGGGACTACAGGCGCCTGCCACCACACTTGGCTAATTTTTTTGTATTTTTAGTAGAGATGAGGTTTCACCGTGTTAGCCAGGATGGTCTCGATCTCCTGACCTCGTGATCTGCCTGCCTCGGCCTCCCAAAGTGCTGGGATTATAGGTGTCAGCCACCACGCCTGGCCTTTTTTTTTGGACAGTCTTGCTCTATCGCCCAGGCTGGAGTGCAGTGACATGATCTTGGTTCACTGCAACCTCCGCCTCCTGGGTTCAAGCGATTCTCCTGCCTCAGCCTCCTGAGTAGCTGGGACTACAGGTGCCCGCCACCACACCCAACTAATTTTTGTATTTTTAGTAGAGACAGGGTTTCACCATATTGGCCAGGCTGGTCTCGATCTCTTGACCTTGTGATCTGCCCGCCTTGGCATCCCAAAGTGCTGGGATTAGAGGCGCGAGCCACCGTGCCCGGCTGTAACAGTTTTAAAGTGGCTTTCATTACTAATAAAAGGTTAACTGTTATTTTTGCTTTTTAAGACTGAAATTACTAATAAAAGAGAAAAACCAAGAGGCTAACCCATATATTACCATTCTTCTAATTAGAAAGAATTTAAAAATCCTACTACTTTCTAAATGCAGAGATCCTCAAATTATTACTCAGAAAAGAAAAAAATTCTTACTCTGAAAAAATAACACTCCATATCAAGCTGTTGGTTCTATATGCAAATGCATTAATCATCTTTACTGTTTAAACGGTTTGTTTTCTTAAGAGGAAGATATACAAACATACTAATATCTTTATTTGATTCTTTATCAAATGTTTGCTTCTTACATTCAGGTCTCTCATCACATGAAATAACTGAAACATTTATTTTATATTTGTGTCAGATAATTCCAATGTGAAGTATTTTTTGTCTGATTCTCTTCATGGTTGTTTTCACAAGTGATATTTTAGCTGTGAGCTCACTTTGCTTAAGATTTTACTTGTGGAAAATTCTTTAAGGCAAGTTCCTCCAGAAGAGACTTGGATTTGATTTTGTTAGGTGGTTGGGGATATCACCATTATAGAACACTTAATCAAAATCTCAACTTTTTTTCTTTCTTTTTTACCATCAAAATAGTATGAATTCAGGTGAAAACCTACACAAAAGCTAAGTCATAGTTATAAATTTTCATGGGAGATTTATTTTTCCCCATTTTAATCAATGCCACATTTTAAGACAGACTCTTTTCCTTATAATCCCCCAGCCCTTGAAGGAAACTGGAGTGGGTTTATTTCTAGTTCACCACTGTGCTGAGAGTAGCTCGTTAGGATTCCAAAATAATCTGAGAGATGTGGCCACCTATGAGACATTCTATCCTGGACGGACCTTGGACTGTACATTAGAAATGATCCTCAAGGTAAAGCAGTCTTCAGTGCTCTTTTTGGCTTTCTTGATCTTACTTTTCATTTAATCCCTAGCCCCCATTTTTCTTTCTGTTTTGCATGGTCATGGATACATTAAAATAAAAAAAAAATTTACCCAACATTTTAAGTTGTTTTTAACTTCAAAAGAGTTGTTCACTTTGTGTCTCTAGGTATCATACTGCCAGAATCAAAAGCTACATACTATTACCTTTCAATGATGTTATTCTTTTTTTTTTTTTGTGAGATGGAGTTTTGTTCTTGTTGCCCAGGCTAGAGTGCAATGGCACGATCTTGGCTCACTGCAACCTCTGCCTCCTGGGTTCAAGCGATTCTCCTGCCTCAGCCTCCTCAGTAGCTGGGATTACAGGTGCCCAACACCACATCCGGCTAATGTTTGTGTTTTTTTTTTTTTTTTTTTTTTGAGACAGAGTCTCTCACTCTGTCGCTCAGGCTGGAGGGCAGTGGTGTGATCTGAGCTCACTGCAACCTCTACCTCCTGGGTTCAAGTGATTCTCCTGCCTCAGCCTCCTGAGTAGCTGGGACTACAGATGGGTACCACCATGCCCAGCTAATTTTTGTATTCTTAGTAGAGACGGAGTTTCACCATGTTGGCCAGGCTGTTCCTGAACCCCTGACCTCAAGTGATCTGCCTGCCTTGGCCTCCCAAAGTGCTGGGATTATAGGCGTGAGCCACCATGCACGGCCTCAATGTTATTCTTTTTAATAGCATGTTACCTATCAGAGCTCTTGTGTCTACTACAGTGATTTTATATAAGAAGTTTTAATCTGTGTGCATGTGTACATATATATACACACACATAACTATGTGTCTTTTGCTTGAAGATTCTGGCTCTTCCCAAAGAGGTAAATGTATACTTACTCATAAGATAAACCAAGAACTGGTAATAATCATATATTTTATTAAATATTACAATAATTTATATTATACAATAACAGATAATAGTAAATTATTAAATAGTTAAGCAAGGTTATTATTTCAGTAATAACCCTTCTGCCTACAGAAACTCTTACTTACTTTGGAAGGAGAACCATCAGTAATTTTCACCAACTGCCAAAGAATCGAGTAATGGGAACACTGCAGTGCTTGCACGACTATCTGTATCAAATGAAAAAAAATTTTTTTTAATGAAAAATTCAAAAAAATGAGATAATCTGTTTGCACTGTGCTAAGATAATAATATTTATCACAGTTGTTATTTGATAGTATAGCTTCAAGTCCAAATTTTTGTATAATTAATGAGAATGTATAAAATATTTGGTTAAAAAGGACACACCAATATATCAATCTGGAGAATAAAGACACAACATATGGGAATAAATATAGATTGAAATAGCACTATGTTTAAACAAAAATGTAGTGTCATGAATATTTTGCTTAGTCAAATTTTTAAAAGGAGACTGATGAAATTATTTTTATCCAAATTTTATAGTTGAAATAACTGAATCTAAAGTATTTACCCACATTTTATAAGAAAATTTCTACTTGTTTTAAAGAACTTTAATGTGAAAATAGTCATATCAAAAAGTACACTTATGAGTATAAAGCTTAATGAATATAAAGCAAAAAATACCTATGTAACTACCACCCACATCAGGAAATAAAACATTGCTAGCATCTCCTCCCAATATAGCATCTTTTTTCTCCCAAGGGCAACAGTTATTATGGATTATTTGGGAATTGGCATATTTTAATTACCTAAGTCTGCATTCCTAAAGATTTTTATGCATATCATTGAACAATACATAAATGTAATCATACAGTATGTATTACTTTGAGTCTGACTTTTTCATTTAACATTTACGTTTCAGATTTATTGATGTTGCATATACCTAGAGTTCATTAGTTTTTAGTTCTGTGTAATATTTAGAATACTCCCTATTCATCTATCGTTGATAAACTTTTACACTGCTTTGAGTTTTAGGCCATTATGGATCATATTGCGATGAACATGCTTATACATGTCTCTTGGTGCACTCTGCATGCATTTTTCTAGGGCAGAGGTTTTCAGAGTTTTTAGTTCTCAGGATCTGTTTGTACTCTTAAAAGTTACTAAGAGTCCAAAAGAGTTTTTCCTTATGTGGGTTATATCTCTCAATACTATTGTATTAGAAACTAAAACTAAGAAATGTTTATAAAATACTTAATTCACTTAAAAAATTTATTACATAACAAATAATAAAACTTTCTGAAAAGAAATAAACTTTTTTTTTTTTTTTTGAGACAGGGTCTCACTTTGTCACTCAGGCTGGAGTGCAGTGGTGTGATCACGGCCACTGTGGCCTCAGCCTCGCTGGCTCAGGTGGCCCTCCCACCTCAGCCTCCCAAGTAGCTGGGACTACAGGCATGCACCATCATGTCTGGTTAACTTTTGTATTTTGATTAGAGGCGGGGTTTCGTCATGATGCACAGGCTGGTCTCGAACTCCCAGACTCAAGCAATCCACCTGCCTTGGTGTCCCATACTGCTAGGACTACAGGTCTGAGCCATGGTACCCGATTATCAATAAATTTTCTTTTCTTTTTTTTTTTTTTTTTTTTTGAGACAGAGTCTTGCTCTGTCGCCCAGGCTGGAGTGCAGTGGCATGATCTCGGCTCACTGCAAACTCCATCTCCCGGGTTCAAACAATTCTCCTACCTCAGCCTCCCGAGCACAGCTAGGACTACAGCTGCACGCCCGACTAATTTTTTTGTATTTTAGTAGAGATGGGGTTTTGCCATGTTGCCCAGGCTGGTCTTGAACTTCTGAGATCAGGCGATCCTCCCACCTCTGCCTCCCAAAGTGCTAGGGACCACAGGCGTGAGCCACCGCACCCGGCCCCAAAACAAAATAATTTTTTTTTTTGAGATGAAGTCTCACTTTGTTTCCCAGGCTGGAGTGCAATGGTGCATTCTTGGCTCACTGCAATCTCCGCCTCCCGGGTTCAAGCGATTCTCCTGGCTCAGGTTCCCGAGTAGCTGGGATTACAGGCGCCCGCCACCATGCCTGGCTAATTTTTGTATTTTTAGTAGAGACAGGGTTTCACCATGTTGGCCAGGCTGGTCTCGAATTGCTGACTTCGTGATCTGCCTGCCTCGGCCTCCCAAAATGTTGGGATTACAGGCGCGAGCCACTGCACCCGGCCTCAAAATAAATTTTCTAAAGGAAAGAATATTTAATAAGAGTAGCACTGTTTTACATTTTTGCAAATCTTTAAGGTCTGTCTTAATAGAAAACAACTGAATTTTCCTGTTTTGGATTATGTTACAATATATTGTTTTCATTGAAGTATACGAAAAATATCCAGTCTCACAAAGTAGTTTGGGAAAAGAAGGTACAGTTTAATAACCTTTGTAGATAACATGAATATTCCTTGCTGTGACACCAATACCCCACCTGTACACTTGCAAGAGAATGAGAGTGAAAAAAGGAAATAACATCTTGATCTTATTGTAAAAATAGTTTTGACTTCATGGACCTCTCCTGGAAACCTCCCATGGGTTCCCAGACCGCATTTTGAGAATATCAATATTAAGTATGTTTTATTGCAGTAAGATACATCAAGTATTCAAACAAAAATGTAGTAAAAAACCTATCCAAATTGGAGTTCTCTTTTACGTTGTAATCTTTACTCAATCTTACTTTCCTGAATTCTGTTATCTGTCTCTCTGGAAAACAGAGACAAAATCCTATTCCTGACGCTCTAAGACTAGGACTTCTGGATCATACAGTATGTGTATGTATAATGTTATTAGATATTCCCAAACTGTTATCCAAAGTGTATCTACTAGTCATTGACAGTTGCTGTGTCTTCACATTTCTACCAACACTTGATATCAGATTACTTAAGTTTGGAAATTCTATTACATATGAGTAGTGGTTTTAATTTTACATTTCTCTAAATACAACGAGGATGAGCACCTTTTCAGTTTTTTTTTTGAGACGGAGTCTTGCACTGTCGCCCAGGCTTTGGATAGGTCTTTTATTACATTTTTGTACACAAAATGTTTACTACATTTTTTGAATAAATGATGTATCTTTTTGCAATAAAGCATACTTAATATTGATATTCATTTATTTTATTTTATTTTTTGAGATCGAGTCTTGCTGTCCCCCAGGCTAGAGTGCAGTGGCGGGTTAAACGGTTCTCCTGCCTCAGCCTCCTGAGCAGCTGGGATTACAGGCAAGTGCCACCACGCCCGGCTAATTTTTGTATTTTTAGTAGAGACAGGGTTCACCATGTTGGTCAGGCTGGTCTCTAACTCCTGACCTCAGGTGATCCACCTGCCTCGACCTCCCAAAGTGCTGGGATTACAGGTGTGAGCCACCGCGCCCAGCCAGTATTCCATTATTTAATCAGTAAATTTATCTAGTGTCACTATTATCTTCTCCACTTGATAAACTACAAACCATAAAGGTAAATATATGCAGATAATAAGTTAAAAGGGAAATCAATAAGTAGAATGCTGCAGGAACTAGTTGTGAGTTACAGCTGATTTTACTTTTTTTTTTTTTTGAGATGGAATCTCACTCTGTCACCCAGGCTAGAGTGCAATGACTCTAGCTCATGTCTTGGCTCAATGTCTTGGCTCACTGCAACCTCCTCCTCCCGGGTTCATGGGATTCTCCTGCCTCAGCCACCTGAGTAGCTGGGACTACAGGTGCTTGCCACCATACCGGGCTAATTTTTGTATTTTCAGTACAGATGGGGTTTCACTATGTTGGCTAGGCTGGTCTCGAACTCCTGAGCTTGTGATCCGCCCACCTCAGCCTCCCAAAGTGGGATTACAGGTGTGAGCCACCATGCCCGGCCTAGCTGATTTTACTTTAAAATTTTCAGGTTTCAGGCCAGGCGCAGTGGTTCATGTCTGTAATCCCAGCATTTTGGGAGGCCAAGGCAGGTGGATCACCTAAGGTCAGGAGTTCCACACCAGCCTGGCCAACATGGTGAAACCTCGACTCTATTAAAAATACAAAAAATTACCAGGCGTGGTGGTACACACCTGTAGTCCAAGCTACTTTGAGGCTGAGACGTGAGAATCACTTTAACCCAGGAGGCGAAGGTTGCAGTGAGTCGAGATCATGCCACTGTACTCCAGCCTGGGTGACAGAGTGAGACTCTGTCTAAAAAAGAAAAAAAATAATAAATTTTAAGGTTTCAGATCCCTCAAGCAAAAGATACTTCCAATGTGCCTACTTGAGACTGACAATAACTCTTAAGAATTGGAGGTATGAGGAATAACTGGTCCTGGGTGCAGTGGCTCATGCCTGTAATCCCAGAACTTTGGGAGGCCAAGGTGGGTGGATCACCTGAGGTCAGGAGTTATAGACCAGCCTGGTCAACATGGCAAAACCCTGTCTCTACTAAAAATACAAAAAATTAGCCAAGCATGGTGGCACATGCCTGTATTCCTGGTTACTGGGGAGGCTGAGGCAGGAGAATGATTTGAACCTGGGAGGCAGAGGTTGTATGAGTCAAGATCACACCAATGCACTCCAGCCTGGGCGACAGAGCCTGACTTTAAAAAAAAAAAAAGCAAAGAAAAAGAAAACAAAAAAGGAAAGAAAAAAGAATTAGAGGAATTTAGAGGAATAAGTGGTGCTGCCTTTGGTGCAACATTAATGAGATCATGTCAGGATTTTATTAAACATAATTAAATGACTGACTCATGTCAGAATGCAGAAAATAGACTATTGGAACACTGTCAAGTTATAAACATTAGTGCTAAACAAATCACCCTACTACACTAGAAGATGTTCAATGGTCCTGAGATACCTTAAGGTAAATTCTAAATTATAATATTAAGTACAATAATAATGAGGTCTGAATGGAAAAGAAAGACAAGATTTTAAAAATTCCCTTGAATTTGAAACTGTATTTGTTAAATTACTAGAAGAGTGATACATAAATTAATAGTAATCAATGAGAGGCCGGGCGCGGTGGCTCAAGCCTGTAATCCCAGCACTTTGGGAGGCCGAGACGGGCGGATCACGAGGTCAGGAGATCGAGACCATCCTGGCTAACACGGTGAAACCCCGTCTCTATTAAGAAATACAAAAAACTAGCCGGGCGAGGTGGCGGGTGCCTGTAGTCCCAGCTACTCGGGAGGCTGAGGCCGGAGAATGGCGTGAACCCGGGAGGCAGAGCTTGCAGTGAGCTGAGATCCGGCCACTGCACTCCAGCCTGGGTGACAGAGCGAGACTCCGTCTCAAAAAAAAAAAAAAAAATCAATGAGAAATTAAGCTGGAAAAAAGTAATGTTGAAGAAGAATTGCTTTATTTTGGTTATGTCATTGTCCTACTCATTATAAATATCACTTCCTTTCCTTCTACTTTTCTATTATCCTACACTAG
Source organism: Papio anubis (assembly GCF_008728515.1). Classification (NCBI taxonomy): domain Eukaryota; kingdom Metazoa; phylum Chordata; class Mammalia; order Primates; family Cercopithecidae; genus Papio; species Papio anubis. The sequence continues at coordinate 155,280,191 of NC_044977.1, read as the reverse complement.
AAATATTTCAGGCTGTTTCATAGTTTTAAAGAAGTTTCTTGTCAGGGGTTATGAGGGAACAGAGACATTTGGTCATCCCATTACCTGTTACAAATATAGAATTCCCATTCTAATCTGTTTCACACATTGGTATTCCTTTTAAATTTACTTTTAAAGGGACTCCACTGCATTACCTTAAAATAAAAAGCTTGCTCTCATTGACTGGGAAACATTCTGCTTTCTCACAGACACAATTCCATAACAATATAGCTTATCGACACCAAAAGAAAATTCAGAACTTCTCCTATCAAGCTTCACTCTTAGTCATTTTGATATTTTATCCTCCACACCAGCAATGTTATCCTAACTTGTTCAGAAATCATTATTCAGTAACTTTGTCTTTCTGGAGGACAAATGAAACAAGAAACAAGGAATAAAAAATTGCAAAAGGCAAAAGCCACTGTTGCAACCTTGAGTACCATACCCCTTCTGCCTTTGATTAACATTGCTCTGAGCCTGGAGAGGATCATCAAATGACAGCAAGTCATTATTTGTCTGATGACTAATAATTTCTTCCAACCCACTTTCTCCATCCTCCTGTTTCCATGAGGAAATGCTGTTCCTGGGAGGAAACACTAACATGTATTGTACATTTCTAGGTAAATTAACAAGCAGGAGTGCCTTTTCTTTCTATCTTCTGTCTGCCAGGACACCAACACCCCAGGAAAACTTTGGTCCCTGAATGACTGGGGAGAGCAATAACACCCTACTTCCCCTAATGATACTTTATGGTTATGGGTATGAGAAATAAATTCCTATGTGTTAAGCCACTGAGATTTTGAAATTAATTGATTATAGCAGCCAGCACTACTTTAATCAAAAAAAATTGTTAGCCCCTTAATAGTTCTTTAAAAGAACTATACCTTCGTATCTCTGACTAGCTGGCTGAATCAGTGAGAATCATTCAGCTTGTGGCTAATGACAGATATTGCACATCTTCAAGATTAATTTTATTATTAATGTAAAGTTTCTGGAATGTTTAAGTTTAGAAAACTGAGTTTACATGGAAAATAAACTCTGAATTAAGACTAGAGAATAACAGGAAAATAATTATGCATATATGTGTGTGTGTATACATGCATATTATCCACACCTATAGGATATGTTTAAAATCCTAAAAAATCCATGTAATGACAGTGGAAAATCTGGGCTCTTCTATTTTTCTGTTGGCAAGAGACCTTAAATATGAGGAGGCTCAAACTTTTTAGTGGACAGGTGCATGACAAAAGAGTGAACTAAACTTAATTGTGTCTGACAGCCAGTATTGGTCTATCATTTTTAAGACTGGGTTCATAAGAGTGACAATTAACATCCTCTTCGAAATGAGCATTTAGATGCAAATAATCAATATGGTTTTCCCAAAGAGGATATAAGGCTTGCAAATAAATAAACACATGAAAGAACACCTTTTTTTGTTGTTATTTTTTTCAGACAAAGTCTCACTCTGTTGCCCAGGCTGGAGTACATATAGTGGCATGATCTCGGTTCACTGCAACCTCCGCCTCCCAGGTTCAAGGAATTCTCATGCCTCAGCTTTCTGAGTAGCTAGGATTACAGATGTGTGCTAGCATGACCAGCTAATTTTTGTATTTTTAGTAGAGACGGGGTTTCATCATGTTGGCCAGGCTGATCTCAAACTCCTGGGCTCAAACGATCCTCCTGTCTCAACCTCCCAAAGTGCTGGGATTATAGGCGTGGGACAGTGCATCCAGCCTCAACATCTTTAGTATGAGGAAAAATATATGTTAGGCCAGGTGTGGTGGTTCATGCCTGTAATCCCTGCACTTTTGGGAGGCCAAGGTGGGCAGATAGCTTGAGCCCAGGAGTTCAAGACCAGCCAGGGTAATGTGGCAAATCCCGTTTCTACTAAAAATACCAAAAATTAGCTGGCTGTGGTAGAAGGTGTCTGTAATCCCAGATCGTGCCACCGCACTCCAGCCTAGGCCACAAAATGAGACTCTGTCTCAAAAAAAAAAAAAAAAAAAAAAAAGAGGAAAAAAGGAAAAATATGTTAAAAGCATGATAAGATACCACTATATACTTAGAAGGATGGCTAAAGTAAAAATTATCAAGTACCAATGATGATACACAATAACTGAAGCTCATACACTGTTGGCAGGAATGCAGAATGGTACAGCCACTCTGGAAAACGGTTTGACAGTTTCTAATAAATATATAATTACCATAAAACCTAGCAATTTTACTCCGGGCATTTACTTAATAGAAATGAGTACTTATCAATTCAGACAAAAATTTGCATACAAATGTTCATGACAGACTTAGTTGTGACAGGCAAATGCTGGACACAACTCAATATCCTTCAGTGGCCAGATGGGTAAAGCAAACTTAAGTATCCACACAGTGGAATATTATTCAGCAGTAAAAAGGAACCAACTTTGACACACAACCTTAATTAATTTCAAAAACATTAATTCCGGGAAGACACTATACTCAGTGAAAGACATTATGCTCTAAACAGTTACATGTTGTATGATTCCATTTATTTGGAAATCTTAGAAAGATGAAACTATCATAATGAAAAATAATCACTGATGTCCATGAGTTTTGGCTAGGGTGAGCATATGACTAAAAGGATGGTATGAAGAAGTCTTCTGGGACGGTGAAACTGTTCTGTATCTTGATGACTACAAAAATCTAAACACATTAAAATTCATAAGACTGTACATAAATAGAAAAATTAGTCAATTTTGCTGTACAACAATTCAAAATAATACGGCAGAGTAAAATTCACTGTAACATTTTTAAGGAAATGTTAAGAAATACACAAACACTGATGCAAATCCTCAGTGATACAAAGTAGCAAACAATTCAGTAAAGAGAGAAGATTCATAAATTCTAGGAAATGGGGGATTATCCAATCAATGTACTGTATTATTAGCAGGATACTAGATCCTAAGTTAAAAAACATATATAATTAGAAGCATGAAAAACTCAAGTAAAAAATTCATGCAATAAAAGGTTAACTTCCGTGATTAAAGAATTAAAAGATTTCCCAAAGAATCCATTTCCCAAAGAATGGATTACGAAGCAGGCTAATGCACATTAATTCTTGGCAACTCAAGACTCTGAAATTGTATTGTCAAGCTTACATATAAATTCCAAATATCGGAAACAAGGAAGAGTAAAAAGAAAAATCATATGTCAACAGTGTGGTGTAGAGATTATATTCTCTTTTTGCAATCTCTCTTTTTTTTTTGAGAGAGGGAGTTTTGCTCTTGTTGCCCAGGCTAGAGCGCAGTTGCGCAATCTCAGTTCACTGCAATCTCGGCCTTCCGGGTTCGAGCGATTCTCCTGTCTCAGCCTCCCGTGTAGCTGGGATTATAGGCATGTGCCATCATGCCCAGCTAATTTTGTATTTTTAGTAGAGACAGCATTTTGCCATATTGGCCAGGCTGGTCTCGAACTCCTAACCTCAGGTGGTCCGCATGCCTCAGTCTCCCAAAGTGCTGGGATTACAGGTGTAAGCCACCGCGCCCGGCCTCTTTCATTAATGTTTTATACTTTTCAGCATACATATCTTGCACATACTTTATTAGATTTATACCTGAATCTTTCATATTTTTGGCGCTATTGTAAATAATACATTTATACATTTCATAATATTTCACTTTTCAATTGTTCATTGCTAAATAATTGTTTTTTATTTTGAGACAGAGTCTCACTCTGTCACCTAGACTGGAGTGCAGTGGTGCAATCTTGGCTCACCGCAACCTCTACCTCCCGGGTTCAAGTCATTCTCATGCCTCAGCCTCTCAAGTATCTGGGATTACAGGTGTATGCCACCATGCTGAGCAATTTTTTGTATTTTTAGTAGAGACAGAGTTTCATCATGTTGGACAAGCTGGTCTCAAACTCCTGACCTCAGGTGATCTGCTCACCTCAGCCTCCCAAAGTGTTGGGATTACAAGCACGAGTCACTGTGCCTGGACTGTATTTTAATTTAAAAAGCATTAGATGGGAGGCTGAGGCAGTAGATCGCTTGAACCCAGGAGCCGGAGGTTGCAGTGAGCCGAGATCGTGCCTGGGCGACAGGGCAAGACTCTATCTCAAAAAAAAAAAATAAATAAAAAGCATTAGATGTGCATGGTAAAATATCCAACAGTATAACTGGTGTACAATTCAAATTAACTTTCTTCCCCACTAAAGATCTCTAGTTTTCCACTGAGAAAGCCACTGTCAATAGTTTCTTATGAAACATCTGAAAATAAGTTTCAACTAAATGTATGTATATATAAATCTTCTCATCATCCTTTATCCTGCTGTATTTAACTGGTTCTCTGTAGATGAACATGTAGAATGTTTTAAATTTTAAATATTCATAAATGCTACAATGAACATATTTGCACCTATGCCTTTGTACACACATCCAAGTATATATTTATAATCTAAATTCCTGGAACCACAAATCCTCAGAGAACGGTATATCCACTTTCAATTTTGATAGAGAGTTGGCAAAGTAATCCATGCATACAACAGTATTTGAGAGTAGTCAGGTATTTTTTAAAAAACATTATCAGAGTTTCTCATGCATACACATAGTTGAGAGTTACTACAACAGAACCTAGAATGGAGAGAGGGTGAAACTGAGGTTACTAAAACAGAAAGGTTCTGATGTGAACCTCAAAAGAAAGTACTAGGTTGGTGCAAAAGTAATTGTGTTTTTTTGCCATTAAAAGTAATGGCAAAAACCGCAATTACTTTTGCACCAACCTGTAAGGGATTAAACTAAGGATATGGTAGTAGGGCTAAAAGAGTATGGCAAGAAGATATTCAGAGGGTAGAATTTATAAAAAACAACCAAGAGCCTCATGAGATTAAGGATTGCTTGTAGCACACCATTATATCCTCAGGACTTGGCACCCAAATGCATTTTTTGGTGAATAATGACAAGGTAAACAGCAAGTAGGATGTAAAGTGTGTGTGCTGATGAAGAAAAGGGAGGCATTAACCTAGATTCGTGTCTTTTTGACTTAGGAGTCTAGACAGATAAAAAATGGGTAGAAGAATACTAAAAGGTTTTGATACAGTATGACCAAGGAATAATCAGAAGTACGTAACTAAAATAATTTATAAGCTCAGTCATGGAAATAAGTGTGTAGTCTTCTAAGAAAAGCATTACTCTATCAACATAAAAAAAACATAAATAATAAGTCACAAGCCAGGCATGGTGCCTCACACCTGTAATCCCAGCACTTTGGGAGGCTGAGGTAGGTGGATCACCTGAGGTCAGGAGTTTGAGACCAGCCTGGCCAACATGGTGAAACCCTGTTTCTACTAAAAATATAGAAATTGGCTGGCCATGGTAGCGGGCACTGTAGTCCCAGCTACTCGGGAGGCAGAGGCAGGAGAATTGGTTGAACCTGGAGGCAGAGGTTGCAGTGAGCCAAGATCGCACCACTACTCTCCAGCCTGGGTGACAGCGCAAGACTCCGTCTCCAAAACACAAATTAAAATAAAAGTAAATAAATAATAAGTCACAATCTATCCAAAAACCAATAACCGCTATTGGCTTAAATGTGACTACTTTTTTTTTTTTTTCTTTGAGACACTCTCACTCAGGCTGGAGTACAGAGGCACGATCTCGGCTCACCGCATACTCTGCCTCCCAGGTACAAGTGATTCTTCCACCTCAGTCTCCCGAGTAGCTGGGATTACAGGAGCATGCCACTATGCTCAGCTAATTTTTGTATTTTTAGTATAGATGGAGTTTTGCCATGTTGCCCAGGCTGGTCTCAAACTCCTGGCCTGAAGTCATCCACCTGTCTTAGCCTCCCAACATGCTAGGATTACAGCTGTGAGTCACTGTGCCCAGCCAAAATGTGACCACATTGAAACTCACCCCCTACATTACATTCAGTCTGAAGAATGTGTTCATGTCTAGTTCATGATGATGTATTAAATACTGGCATCTAATCTCTCCCCATAATTGCCACTAAAACACATAAAAAGATATCCGAAAAAAGATAAATACAGCTAGGTGTTGTGGCTCATGACTGTAATACCAGTATTTGGCTTGGCAGTGGTGAGAGGATCCCATTTGAGCCCAGGAGTTCCAAACCAGCCTGGGCAACACAGTGAGACCCCATCTCTATGAAATATATCTTTTAAAAAATGAGCTGGGGTGTGGTGGCTTAGACCTGTGGTCCCAGCTCCTTGGGAGGCTGAGGGCCTGGGAGGTAGAGGATGCGGTGAACTGTGATTGTGCCACTGCCCTCCAACCTGTGCAACAGGGCAAGTCCTTGTCTAAGAAAAAAAAAAAAGTAAATAAATAAATACAAAAAATAAGAGTTTGCTGGCCGAGCATGGTGGCTCACGCCTGGAATCTCAGAACTTTGGGAGGCCAAGGCAGGCAGATGACCTGAGGTCAGGAGTTCAAGACCAGCCTGGCCAACATGGTGAAACCTTCTCTCTACCAAAAATACAAAAATTATCTGGGTGTGGTGGCAGGCTCCTGTAATCCCAGCTACTTGGGAAGCTGAGGCAGGAGAATTGCTTGAACCTGGGAAGTGGAGGTTGCCTGCAGTGAGCTGAGATCACACTACTACACTCCAGCCTGGGCGACAGAGCAAGACTCTGTTTTAAAATAAAAAGTTTGCCATAACGCCAACATTAGAAGACATGGGTAAAGTGGAAGAGTAGTGCAAGCTATCATAAACAACACATTAGTAGCAGAAAATGGGAAGAGACAATGAAAAAAATTTAAAAACCTGGATTTGAGTGGTGTGCCATAGCTATGTGACCTAAGGCTATTTAATATCTTTGGTTTCATCACCAACAAAACGAAAATGATATTTTGAAACAAATGTAAAGACTTAAAATGAAACAAATGTAAAAACTTAAAAAGACTTAAATGTAAAAGACTTAAAGTCACCAGCCTTGTGGCTCCCTCCTGTAATCCCAGCACTTTGGGAGGCCAAGGTGGGTGGATCACTTGAGGTCAGGAGCTTGAGACCACCCTGTCAACACAGTGAAATTTCATCTCTACTAAAAATGCAAAAATTAGCTGGGCACGGTGCACATGCCTGTCATCCCAGCTATTTGGGGAGGCTGAGGCATGAGAATCTCTTGAAAATACAAAAATTAGCTGGGCACAGTGGCATATGCCTGTCATCCCAGCTACCTGGGAGGCTGAAGCATGGGAACTGTTTGAACCCAGGAGGTGGAGGTTGCGGTGAGCTGAGATCACTGCACTCGAGCTTGGGCAGGCAAGGGGAGAGTTTAAAATAGTACCTAGTAAATAATAAGAGCAAAATAAAAGTTTTCTATCCTGATGACTTGAGAGGCCCAAAGTTAGTGATATATGATTACACTTCATTTTCATGGGTGTAGTCACACAATTTTGTTCTATAGCAAATACTATTTACAAAAACACCTATAAATGCTCGATTGGTTTTCCATTTTTAGAATCTACTGAGGGTTGTAGAAACTATAAAGCAGAAAATTAGTATTTTTCCAGAAAATTAATATTTCATCTTCCAAATGGTTTCATGAAAAAAATAAAATAAAAAAATTATTTTTCTTAGAGGTCATCTGAGATGACATTTAAATTTAAAACTATACCAACAGAAAATAGGAACAAAGTCACAGAATAGAAAGAATTTAAATATATCTTGACTTTATCCTACAAAAGTGGGCATAAGAGATATTACAATAAATTCTGAAATGTGTGCTTTTCACAAGCTAATGATTATTGTTGTTACAGAACTGCAGTAACTTTCAGTATTTTTCACAGATTAAAAATAATTCATTAGCACAAAAAAGGTCAGGCTTGGTGGCTCATGCCTGTAATCCCAGCACTTTAGGAGGCCAAGGTGGGTGGATCACAAGGTCAGGAGTTCAAGACCAGCCTGTCCAAGATGGTGAAATCCCATCTCTACTAAAAACACAAAAATTAGCTGGGCATGGTGGTGGGCACCTGTAATCCCAGCTACTTGGGAGGCTGAGGCAGAGAATTACTTGAACCTGGGAGGTGGAGGTTGCAGTGAGCAAAGATCACACCAGCCTCCTGAGTAGCTGGGATTACAGGCATGGGCCACGAAGCCTGACCTTTCTAAAGTACATAGGAACTGGATTGAAAGGAACTCCCACTGGCCAAATCTGCTACAATTTGATAACCAAAATAAAAAACAAGAGTACTGATTTAAAACTTCTCAAATAAAACAGGTATCCATGAGTCTACAGTGATACCAATTTTTCTTAAAGGAATTTAAAATTGTAAAAAGTGAATGAGTGAATGAATAAATGAAAGGAGAAAGGAAAGTTCTTCCTTACCATACAGTGCCAACTAAGAAATACAAAATAAACAACAGAGTTAGAAAATCATCATTTTAGTCACTACTCTGTGACCAGGAGAGTAATAACTGAATCAGGCAAGGATCATAAATGGATACTAAAACTATTATGTCAAAGTCTGATAAGAAACAGAATTATTACATAGTTTTAAAGAATACTTCTACAGCTCACTTCAGTAATTAAAAAGGACACTGGTAACTATATAGGAGAAACTTGGCAGACCTCACTTTAGTCAGTGATCAGAGTTAATAACATGAATAATGAACAAACTGACATCACATGCCTCCTGATGTGATGGATTGAGGACAAAATATCATTTATGTAGTAGTCCTGCCAAGAAAGTGAAACTAAAATTTAAACATGCAGATCAGGCAAAACTCAAGTAAGAACATTCTGTAAAATAACTAGTCTATACTCTTCAAAATGTCATGAAACATAAAGGCTCAGAAACAATTCCAGATTAAAGGAGACAAAAACAAAATAACAACTAAATGCAATGTATTATTCTGCATTGGGTCCTAGGCTGAAAAAAAACTGTTAAAGGTTCAGGTGGTTGTGGCATTTTTTTTTTTTTTCTGACCGAATCTCGTTCTATCACCCAGGCTGGAGTCCAGTGGCGCAATCTCAGCTCACTGCAAGGTCCTGTTCTTGAGTTTCTTGGGTTCAAGTGATTCGAGTCCTCAGCCCCCTAAGTAGCTGGGATTACAGGGACATGCCACCACACCTGGCTAATTTTTGTAGTTTTAGTAGAAACAGGATTTTACCATGTAGGCCAGGCTGGTCTCAAACTCCTGACCTCAAGTGATCTACCCACCTTGGTCTACCAAAGTGCTGGGATTACAGGTATGAGCCACCATGCCTGACCTAATATACATTTTGCATATGCATATTAACATATGTAACACACACATTGTATTTGTAATATACTATATATTTGTATATATAATGTATATATACATATATACATATATAAAATATGTATATATAATAAATATTATATAGTATATGTATATTTATATATTATATAATATATACACATATTATATACATATATGTATATATGAAAATTATATACATATATATGATTATCATATATAATATATATGCAGAAATGTAAAAAATAATATAATATAATATAATATAAAATAATATAAAGTACAGAAATGTGGGAAAATATTGAAAATGGATTAGGTGAATTTTCTGTAACATTTCTATAATTTGATTTTTAAAAAATTATTAGAATAGGTAATTTCTTTTTGGTCTGCCACATATTTTTTACTTTTTAGATATTAAAAAAAAATTTTTTTTTGAGATGGGAGTTTTGTTCGTTGCCCAGGCTGGAGTGTAATGGCGTGATCTCAGCTCACTGCAACCTCTGCCTCCTGGGTTCAAGCGATTCTCCTGCCTCAGCCTCCCAAGTAGCTGGGATAACAGACACGTGCCACCATGCCCGGCTAATTTTGTATTTTTAGTAGAGACAGCATTTTGCCATATTGGCCAGGCTGGTCTCGAACTTCTGTCCTTATGTGATCTGCCTGCCTCAGCCTCCCAAAAGGCTTGCATTACAGGCATGCGCCACCATGCCTGGCCAGTCTTCCACATATTCTAAAACTATAATGGTTAAAACAGTACTGGTATGATAAAAGATAAATCACTAGGAGGGGAAAAAAATAACACAAATACACAGGCGTACCCTGGATGTAGCACAAGTTTACTCCCAGACATCACAAAAAAGCAAATTTTGTAATAAAGCAAGTCACAAAACCTTTGGTTTCGCAATGCATATAAAAGCATGCAATAGCATTACGTCTGAAAAAACAATGTACATAGCTTAAGTAAAAAATATAATACTTCATGGCTACAAAATGCTAATGATCACCTGACTCTTCAGTGAGTCATAATTTTTTCAGTGGTGGAGGATCTTGCTTCAAATGTTAATGGCTGCTGACTTAACAGGGTGGTTGTTGAAGGTTGGTGTGGCTATGGCAATTTCTCAAGATGGCAGTGAAGTTTGCTGTATCGATAGATTCTTCCTTTCATAAAAGATTTCTCTGCAGCACTGATGCTGTTTGACAACATTTTCTTCACAGACCTTCTTTCAAAACTGGAGACAACCCTCTCACACCCTTATCACTGCTTTATCAATTACATTTATGTAATATCCTAAATTCTTCGTTGTCATTTTAACAATGTTCACAGCACCTTCACTAGGAGTAAATGCCATCTCTTTCATTGCTTATCCATAAGAAGCAACTCCTCATCTCTTCAAGTTTGAGCAGGAGATTGCAGCAACTCAGGCTCATCTTCAGGCTCCACTTCTAATTCTAGTTCTCTTGCTATCTCCACTACATCTGAGTGACTTTCTTTACTTGTCTTACCCCCTCAAAGTCATCCATGAACACTGATATCAACTTCTTCCAAACTCCTGTTAATGCTGATAGTTGGACCTCCTCCCATGAATCACGAATTTCTTAATGGCGTCTAGAATGGTGAATCCTTCCCAAAAGTTTCTCAGACGCATCAGCGGAGTCACTTTCTATGGCAGCCATAAGACTTAATGCAATGTTTTTTTCTTAAATAATTAAGGTTTGAAAGTAAAAATTCCTTTTGCTGTGTTAGCAGTCATGAATATGAGAAGTGTGACTCTTCCACTTGAACATTAAGAAACACTGTAGAGTTATTAAGTGGCCTAATTTCAATACTGTTTTGTCTCAGGGAATAGGGAGCCTGCGAGGGAAAGGGATTAGGGAAGGGCCTGTCATGGAGCAGTCCAAACACACATAACATTAATGGATTAAGTCCACCATCTTATGTGGGAACAGTTCATAGTGCCCCAAAACAATTACAATAGAAACATCAAAGATTACTGATCACCAATCACCATAACAGATTTAATACTAACAAAAAAGTCTGAAATAACCAAGATTTACCAAAATGTGACACAGAAACACTAAGTCGGCATATGCTTTTGGGAAAATGGCACTGATAGCCTTGCTTGATGCAGGGTTGCTGCAAACCTTCAATTTGAAAAAAACCACGCAATAAAGCAAAGCACACTAAAATGAGGTATGCCTGTGTAACAACTCAGTAAAGGAAGGCACTAGGAACTTCTAGTTGAACTGGTTATCATTAAAAAAAAAAAAAAAAAAAAAAAAAGTCAAGCATATAGACAATGTAGGCTCCCCAAACAGCTAGAAAATTTTAAGGTATCTTCAAAACATTAAGAACAACTGAGGGTCAACAGTAATAAACATTTTGGTAGCTCTTCAGCACCCCTGCTTTAAAAGGTATTTTCTCTGAGTTCTTATTGTAAGCACACAGCTGGAACCTTAAAAAGTGAGCTTGCATGGTTGTATTAAGAAGTGGTTGAGGGTTGGGTGCAGTGGCTCATGCCCGAAATCCCAACACTTTGCGAAGCCAAGGCAAGCAGGTCACTTGAGGTCGGGAGTTCAAGACCAGCCTGGCCAACATGGGGAAACCTCGTCTCCACTAAAACTACAAAAACTAGCCCAGCGTGGTGACGCAGGCCTATAATTCCAGCTACTCAGGAGGACAAGGCGGAAGAATCGCTTGAACCCAGGAGGTAGAGGTCACAGTGAGCAGAGACCACGCCACTGCACTCCAGCCTGTGTGACAGAGTGAGACTCCATCTCAAACAAACAAAAAAGAAGTGGTTAAATATAGAATTTCTGTATTTTCAACAGTATCTTAAGAGATATTTATCAGAGCTGCTAAAATGAACAAGAGTACAATCTAGTCATATTTGAGTCATGCACTCAAACTTCATACACATGGTTAAAAATATGTGTTTAAGAAATTAACAAACTTAAAGCCACAAAACCTTTTTTTTTTTTTTTTTGAGATGGAGTCTCTCGCTCTGTCACCCAGGCTGGAGTGCAGTGGTGCAATCTCGGCTCATTGCAACCTCTGCCTGCTGGCTTCAAGCGATTCTCCTGCCTCACCCTCCCGAGTAGCTGGGACTACAGGCGCCCGCCACCGTGCCCGGCTAATTTTTGTATTTTTAGTAGAGACAGGGTTTCGCCATATTGGCCAGGCTGGTCTTGAACTCCTGGCCTTGTGATCCGCCCACCTTGGCCTCCCAAAGTGCTGGGATTACAGGTGTGAGCCACCGCACCCAGCCCCTAAAGCCACAAAACTTTTAATGTCACATAAGTATGCTCTTTTATCCAACAATAAAAATGGAGGAAATAAGACATATGCAATGAACATAAGCAATAGAAAACAAAAATAACAATAGAAGACAACATTGTGAAGCTGTCATGAGTCAGTACTAGGACAATAATGATGGTATGGTAAGTCTAAAAATTTTGATACAGTAGATGAAACAGAGATGTACACTTATTCTCTACCTGGAGAAAGAGAAAATGATAAAAAGAATATCTTAACTCTCTCATTCACTTTCAAATTAGAAGCATGGCTTGAAAATATGAGTGAATTTTATTTAGGCTGCTGGTCTGAGATAAAGAGAGGATGGGAAGTTGGTGTCAGCAACACATTTAAAAAAAGACAGGGTAAAATATTTAGTGTCTTTTCACAAACTACAATAAGAACGCCTAACATAATCAGGGACATTTGTAGGGACCAAGAAAATGACTAATGTTATGCAATTCAAATGAATTAATCACAGCAATAATAAAGTACTGTTTTCATAATTAACTTTTTTTTTTTTTTTTTTTTTTTTTTTTTGAGACAGAGTCTCACTCTGTCGCCAAGGCTGAAGTGCAGTGGCATCATCTGGGCTCACTGCAACCTCTGCCTCCCAGGTTTAAGCGATTCTCCAGCTTCAGCCTCCCAAGTAGCTGGGGACTACAGGCGCATGCCACTGCATCTAGCCAATTTTTAAATTTTTAGTAGAGATGGGGTTTCACCATGTTGGCCAGGTTGGTCTCGAACTTCTGACCTCAGGTGATTCACCCTGCCTTGACCTCCCAAAGGGCTGGGATTATAGGCATGAACCACTGCGCTCAGCCCATGATTAACTTTTAATATAAGATTATTATTTTATCTGTTGAAATTCTTACTGCTTTAGAGCAATAAAGTATCATCTAAGCATTCTATATTACCAAATGGAAATGAATGAGATAACCCCTAAATACTACCTACACTTAATGATGGAGTTGATATTTTGGTCTACATGAATGTCTACAGTGTACAAAATAACTCCTTCCTTTCTCATACTGAATCAGGTAGAGTAATTATTCTACCGAAGTCTTTTTCAGATTAGGCAAAATTTGTTGAATTCCTGCCCCTTCTACTTTAACTTGTATATATGAGTGTACAAAGGTCTAAAGTCTATTAAAGGCTGCCATGTTAATTTATGGTTCTAATATAAAAACTAAGCCATGCTTAATGTGATTAATACCTAGAACAGGGCTGGAATAGATCCATCATCAATTTTCATTACATAATGAATAAACTGAAAGTTTTAAAATTGCTGCCATAGATATTAATGGTATTTTTCCTAAGAGAGCAAAGTCTACCTTAACATTAACATTTTTACGGTATGTTATAGCAAAAGTTTTCTATTTTTTCTACTCTAACACATAAGCCGATATAATATACTTATCAGTAATATTCAATTACTATAGCAATAATTCTCTCAAAAGAGGCAGCTGCCCTAAGAATTATCAATTATTTTCTATAAAAGGCTTCTGATAATCATATGACTTCAGAAAAACTTAACTTTCTAGAGTCATACAGAAGGAATATCAATAAACTCCTACCTGTTCTGGCATGGCTCCATGTTCAATTCCAGTCTTCAATAATCTGTAGCAATTACCAAAGAGATCCCATTTTGTGAGATCATGTGCACTGAAATAAACAAAAATGCATTTGTTTTATTCTAGAATGGAAAGAAATTTAAATTTGAGCTCAGTTCGAGTGAGTGGAAAAATAAAATAATTTCATTTCGGTTGGGCACAGTGGCTCACGCCCTGTAATTCCAGCACTTTAGGAGGCCACGGCTGGCAAATTACTTGAGGTCAGGAGTTTGAGACCAGCCTGGCCAACATGGTGAAACCCCGTCTCTACTAAAAATACACACACAAAAATTAGTTGGGCATGGTGGTGCATGACTGTAGTCCCAGCTACTTGGGAGGCCGAGGCAGGAGAATCACTTGAACCCAGGACACAGAGCAGTGAAACAAGATTGCACCACTGCACTCCAGTGTGGGTAACTGAGCAAGACTCTGTCTCAGAAAAAAAAAAAAAAAATTTTTTTCATTTCCATAAAGGGAATGCTCATTAAATGCTCAAATGTGAAAGAAAGGTAGAAAGGAAAAGGAAATAAAAAGAGATGATTCTAAGAATTTATTAAAGAAATCACAAAAACAAAACCTCACATATTTAACTCAAAGTTTCTACCACGTGGTTTAAGCTCACATTCTATTCCATATATGGATAAACTCCCTTTATTGTATATATAAAAGTACCTTTTTTGTTTTATTTTTATTTCTTTTAAGACAGGGTCTCGCTCTGTCGCCTAGGCTGGAGTACAGTGGCAAGATCTCGGCTCACTGCAATCTCTGCCTCCTGGGTTCAAGAGATTCTCATGCCTCAGCCTCCTGAGTAGCTGGGACTACAGGCGTGTGCCATGACACCTGGCTAATTTTTATATTTTTGTAGAGATGGGGTTTCACCATGTTGGCCAGGCTGGTCTTGAACTCCTCGACTCAAGAGATCCACCCGCCTTGGCCTCCCAAAATGCTGGGATTACAGGTGTGAGCCACCGCGTCAGGTCTATTTAAAAGTACATTTTAAAGAACTCCATTTACAATTTAAAAATAAAACCACACGCATATTTTTGAAAGAGAGATCTGTATTCCCAAAATGGAGATAAAGACAAAGGAAAGGAAAAATGGGAAAGCTCAAAAACTGCACTATAGCTATTTACTTGGGCTGAGGACTTATGAATGTGATAATGGTAAATTTTTATATTCTCATGAGCTCTACTACTAAAAATAGTCATTCTGACACTAGTAACTTCTGTTTTCAAACGACAGTTTTTTTTCTTTTAATAAAAGTTTGCTTTTCTAGGGAATTCTAAAAAAATTTACTTGCATATTAAGACTTAGATTTTGGAAACTGATTTTTAATTTTGAAGTACTGATCAGTGTAAAAACTATATTCAAACTCTCTTTGGACAACAAAGTTCTTTTTGTCCTTTCTTCATGGAGAAGACCGGCATATCTCATTACAAGGGAAGTGAAAATTACAATTTGACAACACAAATTTCAGTGATCTGAATCTTTCTTCCTTATTCAAATTCACCTGTTCTACTGACATAGTAAGAACACAATAACCAAGCATACAGGAACAATTCAGGAAAAAAGCTCACAAGAGTAACTCATGACTTTCCTGAAAATCTTATTTATTTTTGTCCTTTATGTTAACAAATAAAAATTAGTATATACTTATTGTATACAGCATGTTGCTTTGAAATATGTATAAACTGTGGAATGACTAAATTGAGCTAATTAACATAGCAATTACTTCACACACTTATCATTTCTTTCTTGTGGTGAGAACACTTAAAATCTACTCTTAGTCGGGTGCAGTGGCTCATGCCTGTAATCCCAGCACTTTAGGAGGCCGAGGGAGGAAAACTGCTTAAGCCCAAGAATTTAAGACTAGCCTGGGCAACATGGCGAAACCCTGTCTCTAGAAAAAATAAAAAAAATTAGCCCAGTGTGGTAGCATGTTCCTGTAGTTCCAGTTACTTGGGAGACTGAGGTAGGAGGATCCCTTGTACACAGGAAGTTGAGGCTGTAGTGAGCCGTGATTGTGCCACTGCACTCCAGCCTGGGTGAGAGAGCAAGACTCTGTCACAAAAATTTTTTTTGAAAAAATAAAAATATTAAAATCTACTCTCTTGGCAATTTTCAAGAATATAACACATTGTTTTTAACTATAGTCACCATGTTGTACAATAGATGGGTTGAATTTATTACTCCTAACTGAAATTTTATATCCTTTGACCAATATAAGCCCAACTGTCCTCCAGATTTTCTTTCTTTCTTTTCATTTTTTTCTGAGATGGAGTTTTGCTCTTGTTGCCCAGGCTGGAGTACAATGGTACGATCTCTGCTCACTGCAACCTCTGCCTCCTGGGTTCGTGCAATTCTCCTGCCTCAGACCTCCCGAGTAGCTGGGATTACAGGCACACACCACCACGCCCGGCTAATTTTTTGTATTTTTAGTTGAGACGGGGTTTCACCATGGCCAGGGTGGTCTTGAACTCCTGACCTCAGATGATCCACCTGCCTCGGCCTTCCAGAGTGCTGGGATTACCTGTAGCACTCTAGCTGATGAAATAAGCCTGTCTAATTTGTTAAATACTCATGGGCTTAAACTTTTACAGTATATATTCATTACATTAAATGACAGCTAAATCATTATAGTAAATACATTTTATACCTTAAGTAATTAAATGACAGGCCAGGCACAGTGACTTACGTCTGTAATCCCAGCACTTTGGGAGGTCGAGTGCCAGTGGATCGCTTGAGGTCAGGAGTTCAAGACCAGCCTAGCCAACATGGTGAAACCCATCTCCATTAAAAATATAAAAATTAGCTGAGCATGGTGGCGCACACCTGTGGTCCCAGCTACTTGAGAGGCTAAGGCATAAGAATCACTTAAACCTGGGAGGCAGAGGTTGCAGTGATCCGAGATGGCACCACTACATTCCAGTCTGGGCAAGAGAGTGAGACTGTGTCCAAAAAAAAAAAAAAAAAAGTAGTTCAGTGATAGCAAAACATAAATCATATAATCATCAAGATAAATCCGAATAAAGGAAAAACATCTCAATATTCCTCTAAAATTTCCATTTTTAAAAAAACATCTATTTTGTTTTAATTGAGATAGGATCTGCCTATTGCCCAGGCTGGTCTCAAACTTGTGGGGCTCAAGCAATCCACCTCCCTTGGCTTCCCAAAATGCTGGGATTATAGGTGTGAGTCATCACACCAGGCCTAAAATTCCCATTGTTATTAATGTCAAACACAACAGTCAGTCACTGTGTGCTGGCTGTTACATGTCATTCACTGAATCTATTTTATCTTTCTGTTGTTATTGAGATCAGATCTCACCATACTGCCCATGCTGGAGTGCAGTGGCTATTCACAGGTACTGTCATGGGCCAGTGCCATGATCAAGTGCAGCCTTGAACTCCTGGGCTCAAGTGATCTTCCTTCCTCAACCTCCTCAGTGGCTGGGATCATAGCTCTGTGCCTGCACACTTGGGTTACTACATTTACTTTATTTATTTTTTGAGACAGCCTGTTGCCCAGGCTGGAGTGCAGAGGCGCGATCGCGGCTCACTGCAACCCCCACCTCCTGGGTTCAAGCGATTCTCCTGCGTCTCCTGCCTCAGCCTCCTGAGCAGCTGAGACCACAGGTGCACACTCTGATGCCCAATTTTTGTGTTTTTTGTACAGACAGGGTTTTGCCAGGCTGGTCTCCAATTCCTGGCTTCAAGCAATCTGCCCACCTCGGCCTCTCAAAGTGTTGGGGTTACAGGCATGAGCCACCTCGTTGCCTTTACTTTAAACAAAATAACGTACTTGTGAAAAGAAGTTAACCGCTTTAATGTAGAAAGAACATTGTAAATATCATCATCATCAGCTTCTTCTCCCTATAAAAAAAAGGAAACATCACATCATTACCACAACTTTACTCACATTATAGTATATTACTATTTACTGCCTATTCTTTTGAATTATATAAATAGTATATATTCATTGTAGATCCATAATACAAATAAGCAAAAAGGCAAAAACACCCATAACTCTAACAACCTAGAAATAATTTCTGCATTTTAAATGTTGTGATAAACATGACTTTGAAAAGCTTTCTGATTAATACTATAAGATAAAACCCTTTAAAATTTCTAAGTGAAAGGTATGTACTTGAAAGACTTTCAATGATTATTTCCAATATTTTATTGTCAGTCACTTTTGTAGCTTGAAAATCACAATGAATGAAAAATCATAAATAATGGTTGAGTTCCAATAGTAGGAAAGAGTCTTTCATAAATCAGTTACGTGGTCATTAGAGCACAGAGAACTATGGAAGTCCCAGATTGCCTTACATAGATTGATGAGAGAGAGGGAAAGAGGAAGAAGTCACAGAAATAATTAGAAAATAAGCAATTGGGAGATGCTTGCTGATATCTTGGGCATACCATTGATAAGCAGGCATCCTTAAAAGCAGACTTAATTTGCATGCTCTATTCATTAGCATATCACAATAATTCAGCAATATTAAAATGTAAATAAGGTCCCAGAAATAGAAAATGAGTTAGGAAAAATCAGACTTTAAAGAGACTTTTTTTTGCTGGATGTGGTGGCTCGTGCCTGTAATCCCAGCACTTTGGGAGGCTGAGGTGGGCAGATCACTTGAGATCAGGGGTTCAACACCAGCCCGGCCAACATAGTGAAAGCCCGTTTCTACTAAAAATAAAAAAATTAGCTGAGCGTGGTGACAGGTGCCTGTAATCCCAGCTACTCCAGAGGCTGAGGCAGGAGAATCACTTGAACCTGGGAGGCAGAAGTTGCGGTGAGCAATGAGCTGAGATCGTGCCACTGCATTCTAGCCTGGGTGACAAAGCAAGACTCTGTCTCAAAAAAAAAAAAAAAAAAAAAAATTCTTGAAAGAGAAAAAAAATTCTAGTTTTTATGACAGATTTTTAGAATAAAAATAAGGCATAACCAAGGCTGATCTTTATAGAATACACAATTATAATAAGGTTGCTAAGTTTTGGAAGGGGCAGACAATTCTACTCGATTTCATTTTAAAATGAAAATGCTTTACACACTCAGCTATCTTAAATTCTTAGTCTATATTATTATATGTACACATTAACTTTAGAACAGACCTCTTGCAATAGGTCTTCCACAGAATGATTGAATCGATCTACAAACTCATCAATCAGCTGGCTTCGAGCTATGTCAACTCTGTTCTGGATGGTATATTCTTCACTGCATAAGATGCTATAGGTTTTACTGCAGGCTTCTAGAACATCTGATTCTACATGTTTCTCCACAACAAACTTAATCTGTTTTAATAAAGCATCCAGATGCTGAGAAGACAAAAAAAGAAAAACTGTAATATTTAGATTAATAAAAAATAAAAAATTAGCATCTGTCAAATAACAAGCCTATAAGAGTACATGAAAATAATTCAGTTAATAAAACTATAATAGCTGAATTTCAATTTCACAGTATCATTACCTTTTCCATTCTACCTGTGCTGTAGATTTCTAAATCAAAATACTGTGGGATTTGTAGCAAGTTTGCTACCTTCTCTGCATCTGCAGAATACTAGAAGGAGAAGAAGCAAAGAAAAATACAGTAACTACTTTAATAGTACAATGAAAGCAAACTCAGTGACATAACAAAACTGTAAATGAAACTACCTTTGACAGTAACATAGGAAGTGTAATAATAAAATGTTCAGTCAATTTGTTTCTATCATCAATTTGAGTTTTCCTTTCTTTGGCAGTTAGCACCTAGAAATAAAGTCGGAAAAGAATTAAAGGGTGTTGTGCTAAATTATAAATCCAAAATGTTACATATATTGATGAAGCACTGGCAAATAATATAACCAAAAATTTGAAAGGCTTAATGACTGAAACAAATACATGAAAATTTATGCAAATTTTTACATAACATGCACTACTACCTTATCAAACAGCTAAAGTTTGGGCGAATTGCTATCTGTTTATGTCAAATGAAAATATACACATTTTAATAAAACCATAGTTACCATTATTAAAATACTGAAACCAATCAAACCCAATTTTTCTAGGGTTTTAATCTCAACGTGTTAACAGTGATCTTCCCATGTTAAATATACACACACTTTTTAAAGTAATGCTTTTTAAATACCAACAGAAGTTAATATATTCTCACTTATTTTTAAAGCATACACTAATAATATCTCTGGATTCATTTACATTTGAGTCTCCTTGTAACTAAGCTCATAAATCTGTTATACAGCAATCAACAAAAAAGAGTATAGTTTGTGCTCATGGAACAAATTTAAGCTGATAATGCTCATCACTTTAGCCTGTATCCAACTTGTGAAACCACAGGTGACTCCAAAAATAAAATATTAAAATGCAAACTCAGTTTAACATAATAATTTCCCCTAAGTATTCTGCATTTTAGTATCTTGAAGGGCTTTGCCATCATAATGTCAAATTGTTTTACAGAACAGGAACATTCCAATATAAATTGCCACTTTATAAATGTGAACCCCAATGTTTAAGAATATGTGCAAGAAATAATAGCACTGCCTATTTGTTGTTCAGTCTTTTATTTTTATTTTTATTTTTGAGACAGAGTCTTGCTCTGTCACCTAGGCTGGAGTGCAGTGGCACGATCTCGGCTCCCTGCAACCTCTGCCTCCTGGGTTCAAGTGATTCTCCTGCGTCAGCCTCCTGAGTAGCTGGGACTATGGGTATGTGCCACGATGCCTGGCTAATTTTTGTATTTTTGTAGAGATGGGGTTTTACCATGTTGACGAGGCTGGTCTCAAACTCCTAACTTCAAGTGATCCACCACGCCCAACCTTGTTGTTCAATCTTTTAAGCATATAAAATAATCACCTGTGAATGATCTACCAACCACTGTGTTTAGCTCTGCACAAAGCAATTAAGGGAACTACATGTATGTCTAGGAATGTATTCAAGATATTGAAAAGTCTTGAAATTCATTTGACAATGTATGAAACGTCTAAGGATACTGATTTCAGGGAAATGCTATTTTTGATGGCACGATCTTTTTATTTATTTATTTATTTTTGAGACGAAGTCTCGTTGTGACAGCCAGGCTGGAGTGCAATGGTGCGATATTGGCTCACGGCAACCTCCGCTTTGCTTCCTGGGTTTGAGCGATTCTCCTGCCTTAGCCGCCCAAGTAGCTGGGACTACAGGTGCGTACCACTATGTCCGGCTAAGTTTTGTATTTTTGGTACAGACGGGTTTTCCCCATATTGGCCAGGCTGGTCTAACTCCTGACCGCAAGTGATCTGCCCACTTCGGCCTTTCAAAATGCTGGGATTACAGGCGTGAGCCACGGCACCCAGCCTGAGTGGTCATTTTGTTAGACACGCTACACACTTGAACTCATCTAGTCCTCAAAATACCTCTGAGGGGATAACAAAAATGGTATGACACCTACGAAGAAGGAATTTGCCAACATCTAACAAAATTGTACACATATGTTTCCTCTGACCTAGTAGTACCAATTCTATCTCACCAACACACCTGGTACAAGTAATGAGATATGCATACGATTATTCATTATTTCTTTTTTTTTTTTTTTTCCTGAGACGGAGTCTCGCTCTGTCGCCAGGCTGGAGTGCAGTACTGCAATCTCAGCTCACTGCAACCTCTGACTCGCTGGTTCAAGAGATTCTCCTGTCTCAGCCTCCCGAGTAGCTGGGATTACAGGTATGCACCACCATAACCAGCTAATTTTTGTATTTTTAGTAGAGACGGGGTTTCATGTTGGCCAGGATGGTCTCAATCTCCTGACCTCGTGATCTGCCCACCTCGGCCTCCTAAAGTGTTGGGATTACAGGCGTGAGCCACCATGTCCAGCTGATTATTCATTATTTCTAGTAGCAAAAGACTAGCAACAGTCCAAAAGACTGTGCATAGGTGAACTTTCAGTAGTGCATCCATCTAATAGACACTATACAACCAGAAGAAAATGAAGACCTCCAAATAAAGATATGAACTGATTTCCAGGATACACTGCTAAAAAAAAGAAAGGTATAGAATAGTGTATAAAGTATACTATCTTTAGTAAAAGATTAGGGGGTGAGTGGAATGGGAAATATGAATACATATATCTGTATGTGTACATGCCTTTACCTATTTGTGCAAAATGAAACACCTGAAGAATAAACCAGAAACGAATAAAAATGGTTACTAACAAGAATGAGGTGTAGAGAAAGGTATATAAATAAGACTTCTCTCACTACATCTTTTCACATGTTTTTGACTTTTTAACTATGTAAATGTTTTACCTATTTCAAAAAAATAAGTTTGGGAAAAAACTCATAAATTTGAAGAGGTAAAACCCCTGTTAGGCTAAATTTAGGTCAAATATAAAAATGAATGTATGATTTAAATGTATATACACAAATATACATTTATTACTCTGTCTACTAAAAGTACCTAGCAGAAATCATAAGCAATTAACAGTAAGTACATCCTCTTAACTGAGTACCAGTATTTTAATCTTTAAATACTACTCTGTATTAAAAGGAACCATGGCTCATTGGAGAAATGGCTGATTCTTGTGCTAGTGTGGAATCTAAAATTCAAGTAAATCTCAATGATCCCTACCTTCCTTGTATTCATGCCCTTATACAACCTCGTCCTACAATGTATAAAGCTGACTTGTATAACCAATAGGATATTTTGAAAATGATATTGTGTAATTTTTGAGGTTATAAAAGACATGGCAGTGTCTACCTTATTCTTTTGGATCATTCACTCTAGGAAAAGTCAGCAGCCATGTCATGAAAACATTCAAACAGTCCTATAGAGAAACCCACATGGTGAAGCACTAAGATCTACCAATGGTCAGCACCAACTTGTAAGCCATTGTGGAAGTGGATTCTGTAATTCCAAGTCAAGTCTTCAGATGCTAAAGCCCAGGCTAATGTCTTGACTGCAACCCTATGGAAGCCCCTAAGCTAAAAGAATAGTTAAGCTCTTCCAAAATTTCTGATCTACAGAAACTGTATGAGATAATAAAGGCTTATTATTTCACACATCTTTAACTTTGGAGTAATTTGTTACACTGCAATAGATAACTACTCAAGCAGTAAAGGTAGAAAGTGAACCTGGGGCATCTTGTTTCCCAAGAAAGCAAGAAAGTAATTAAAAAAGAAGAAGATATGTGAAAAGGACAATAAATTAGTATGAAGGGGCTTATCACTAGTCAAAGGTGGGACAGCACATAATTTAGAGACTATTAAGGAAAATTTCAGAAACATTCAAAAGCAGAACAATAACCATTAGCCCTGTCATTCTTGTTTCATTAATTCTCCTGCAGTTTTTTTTTCCCCCCAAGGCATTTTAGGGCATATCCTTGCACATTTGTCCCTTGAACAACACAGTTTGGAACTACATGGTTCATTTATATACAGATTTTTTTCAATAAACATATTGGAAAACTTTTTGGAGATCTGCAACAATTAAAAAAAAAAAAAAAACTTGCAGACAAGCCATGTAGCCTATTGGAAAATCAAAGCAAATTTAGATTCATCATGATGTATAAAATATATGTAGATATTTAACATTCACTACTATAAAATATATACGAATCTATTGTAAGAACTTAACATTTATTAAAACTTACACACACACTTACAGGCTGTACATGGCACCATTTGCACATGACAGCAATGTGAATAAAGATACAGTATTATGGCTGGGAGTGGTGGCTCACGCCTGTAATCCCAGCACTTTGGGAGGCTGAGACAGACAGATCACTGGACATCAGGAGTTCAAGAGCAGTCTGGCCAACATAATGAAACCCCAACTCCAGTAAAAAATATAGGCCGAGCATGGTGGCTCACGCCTGTAACCCCAGCACTTTGGGAGGCTGAGGCGGGCGGATCATGAGGTCAGGAGATGGAGACCATCCTGGCTAATACGGTGAAATCCCGCCTCTACTAAAAATACATGCCTCTACTAAAAATTAGCTGGGCGTGGTGGTGGGCACCTGTAGTCCCAGCTACTTGGGAGGCTGAGGCAGGAGAAGGGCGTGAACCTGGGAGGCGGAGCTTGCAGTAAGCCGAGATCACGCCACAGCACTCCAGCCTGGGCGACAAAGTGAACTCGTGTCTAAAAAAGAAAAGCTTATCCACCATGATCAAGTGGAGAAGAGCACATCCCTGGATGCAAGAAATTTTAGTTCAACATTAGCAAATCAATGACATGACCAGCATATAAGCAAGAGACAAGACAAGAACCACATGATTATCTCAATTAGATGCAGAAAAGGCTTTTGACAAAATTCAACAGCCAGCTAAATATAAAAGCAGCT
Organism: Papio anubis; assembly: GCF_008728515.1. Lineage (NCBI taxonomy): Eukaryota > Metazoa > Chordata > Mammalia > Primates > Cercopithecidae > Papio > Papio anubis. Next base: position 155,255,751 of record NC_044977.1, on the reverse strand, counting down.
CAATGGTCCCGATTATTGATGGAGCAGTGCCTCAAAATAATAAGAGCTATTTACTTGTTGGCAATATCATACTGAATGGGCAAAACTGGAAAAATTCCTTTGAAAACTGGCACAAGACAGGGGATGCCCTCTCTCACCACTCTATTCCAACATAGTGTTGGAAGTTCTGGCTAGGGCAATTGGGCTTAAGAAATCAGGGGTGCTGATTGGGAAAAGAAAGAAGTCAAATTGTCCCTGTTTGCCAGATGACGGGTGTATATTTAAACCCCATTGTCTCAGCCCACAAAATCTCCTTAAGCTGATAAGCAACCAGCAGAATCTCAGGATACAAAATTAATGTGCAAAATCACAAGCATTCTTATACACCAATAACAGACAAACACAGAGCCAAATCATGGAATGAACTTCCATTCACAATTGCTTCAAGAGAATCAAATACAGAATCCAACTTACAAAGGGATGTAAAGGACCTCTTCAGGAGAACTACAAAACCACTGCTCAGTGAAATAAAGAGGACACAAACAAATGGAGAACATATGCCATGCTCATGGATAGGAAGAATCAATGTCATTGAAAATGGCCATACTGCCCAAGGTAATTTATAGATTCAATGCCATCCCCAATAAACTACCAATGAGTTTCTTCACAAGAATTGGAAAAACTGCTTTAAAAGTTCATATGGAACCAAAAAAGAGCCACATCTCAAGATCCTATAAGTCAAAGAACAAAGCTGGAGCATCCAGCTACCTGACTTCAAGAAACTATACTACAAGGCTACAGTAACCAAAACAGCATGGTACTGGTACCAAAACAGAGATATAGACCAATGGAGACAGAACAGAGTCCTCAAATAATACCACACACATCTACAGCCATCTGATCTTTGACAAACACAGAAAAAAGAAGAAATGGGGAAAGGATTCCTATTTAATAAATGGTGCTGGGAAAATTGGCTAGCCATAAGTAGAAAGCTGAAACTTCAAAGGATCCTTTCCTTACTCCTTATGAAAAATTAATTCAAGATGGATTAGAGACTTAAGTATTAGACCTAATACGCAAAATCCTAGAGGAAAACCTAGGTATTTCCATTCAGGACATAGAGCATGTCTAAAAACACCAAAAGCAACATGACAGCAAAAGCTAAAATTGACAAATGGGATCTCGGTATTAAACTAAAGAGCTGCACAGCAAAAGAAACTACCATCAGAGTGAACAGGCAACCTACAGAATGGGAGAAAATTTTTGCAATCTACTCATCTGACAAAGGGCTAATATCCAGAACCTGCAAAAGAACTCCAACAAATTTACAGAAAAACAAGCAACCCATCAAAAGTGGGCCAAAGGACATGAACAGACATTTCTCAAGGACATTCATACAGCCAACAGACATATGAAAAAATGCTCATCATCACTGGCATCAGAGAAATGCAAATCAAAACACAATGAGATACCATCTCACACCAGTAGAATGGCGATGTTAAAGTCAAGGAAACAACAGGTGCTGGAGGATGTGGAGAAATAGGAACACTTTTACACTGTTGGTGAGTTTATAGCTAGTTCAACCGTATATGGAAAACAGTGTAGAATTCCTCAAGGATCTAGAACGGTGTATGACCCAGCCATCATTACTGGGGATATACCCAAAGGATTATAAATTATGCTGCTATAAAGACACATACTGCGACATGTTTATTGCAGCACTATTCTAATAGCAAAGACTGGAATCAGCAAATGTCCATCAGTGACAGATTGGATTAAAATGTAGCACATATACACCATGGAACACTATGCAACCATAAAAAAGGATGAGTTTGTGTCCTTTGTAGGGACATGGATGCAACTGAAACATATTCTTAGCAAACTATCACAAGAACAGAAAATAAACACATGTTCTCACTCATAGGTGGGAACTGGTTCTTGAGATCACTTGGACTCCAGGAAGGGGAGCATCACACACGGGGGCCTATCATGGGGAGGGAGGGAGGGATGCATTGGGAGTTATACCTGATGTAAATGTGAGTTGATGGGTGCAGCAGACTAACATGGCACAAGTATACATATGTAACAAACCTGCATGTTATGCACATGTACCCTACAACAAAATATAATAATAATAAATAAATTAAAAAAAGAAAAAAGGCTGGTAGCAGTGACTTACGCCTGTAATTCCAGCACTTTGGGAGGCCGAGACGGGTGGATCACGAGGTCAGGAGATCGAGACCATCCTGGCTAACACGGTGAAACCCCGTCTCTACTAACAATACAAAAAATTAGCCGGGCGCAGTGGCTGGCGCCTGCAGTCCCAGCTACTCAGGAGGCTGAGGCAGGAGAATGGCCTGAACTCGGGAGGCGGAACTTGTAGTGAACCGCGATCGCACCACTGCACTCCAGCCTGGGGGACAGAGTGAGACTCCGTCTCAAAAAAAAAAGAAAAAAAAAAAAAAAGAAAAAAAAATACAAAAACTAGTGGGGTGTGATGGCACGCACATGTAATCCCACCTGCTCGGGAGGCTGAGGCAGGAGAATCGCTTGAACCCGGGAGGCAGAGGTTGAAGTGAGCTGAGATCACACGACTGCACTCCTGCCTGGGTAACAGAGCGAGACTCCATCTCAAAAAAAGAAAAAAAAAGATATCGCATTAATCATAAGTGTACAGAATCAACTATAGTATACATTCCACTACAATAATATTGTACACATCTACTGTTGCTATTGCAGTGAGCCCAAGTATTGCCAAGTATTTACTAAAAAAGTCCCATGGCACTAATCATCTTTGCATGAACAGTTGGTCTCTCCAGTGAATTGTGTATCACAGTCAAAAGTGATCTTGTGGTTCTCACTTATCATGTTTAGTGCAATACCATAAACCCTGAATAACATCATGGGACCCATATGTGCTACTAGTGATGCTGGAAGTGTTCCCAAGAAGCAGAGAAAAGTTATTACAAGAAAAAATTTAAAGAAAAAAATTAAATTGCTTGATACGTCTGTAGCTACAGCTGCCCACCATTTCAAGATAAATGAATCCAGTATAAGGACCACTGTTAAAAAAAAAAAAAAAGAAAAAATTTCGTAAAGCCATCACTGCTATACTAGCAGGTGCAAAAACCATTGTACTTTTTGCAAAATACCTTTTTATTTCACATTAAAAGTACAGCTTATATATGGGTGCAGAATTGCTACAAAAAAGGCACACCTATACTCATATGATTCAAAAAGAGTAAAGTCATATAATGACAACTTAAAGCAAAAGGAAGGTGAAGGTTACAAAGCTGGAGAATTTAAAGCCAGCAAAGGATAGTTTGATAATTTTAGAAAGAGGTTTCACTTTAAAAATGTTAAGAGAACAGGAAAAACAGTTTCTGCTGACCAAGAGGCAGCTGACCACTCTTCAAGATGCCATCAAGAAAATCGCTAAAGAGAAAGGATATCTGCCTGCACAGGGTTTTTTTTTTTTTTTTTTTTTTTTTGAGACGGAGTCTCGCTCTGTCACCCAGGCTGGAGTGCAGTGGCCAGATCTCAGCTCACTGCAAGCTCTGCCTCCCGGGTTTACGCCATTCTCCTGCCTCAGCCTCCCGAGTAGCTGGGAATACAGGCGCCCGCCACCTTGCCCGGCTAGTTTTTTTGTATTTTTTAGTAGAGACGGGGTTTCACCGTGTTAGCCAGGATGGTCTTGATCTCCTGACCTTGTGATCCGCCCGCCTCGGCCTCCCAAAGTGCTGGGATTACAGGCTTGAGCCACCGCGCCTGGCCTGCACAGGTTTTTAATGCAGATCAAAGTGCCCTACTCTGGGGGGAAAAAAATGCCACAAAGGACACTTATTAGTAAGGAAGAGAAGTGAGCACCACTTTAAAGCAAGAAGAAATAACATTAATCTACTCATTTGTGCAAATGAAGCTGGGTTTATGATCAGGATTGCCCTTATCTGTAAAGCTGCTAACCCTCAAAAGCCTTGAAGGGAAATGATAAACACCAGCTGCCAGTCTTTTTGGCCAGTAATGTGTAACAAGGAGGCCTGGACAACAAGAACCCCTTTTCTGGATTGGTTTCCACTGACACTTTGTCCCTGAAGCCAGCAAGTACCTTGCCAGTAAGGGATTGCCTTTTAAAGTTCTTCTGATAACGGACAATGCCCCTGACCAACCAGAACCCAGTAAGTTCAGTGCCACAGGCATCAAAATGGTCTACTTGCTCCTAAACACAATATCTCTAAATCAGCCGACAGATCGGGGGTTCATAGAACCCTTAAAAGTCATTAAACATACTACTCAAAGGAAAAGACTGTCAACACTATTGAAGAGAACCCTGATAGAATATCATGAAAGTCTGGAAGAATTACACCACTGAAAATGCCATTGTTGTTTTAAAGTCATCAAGTCCCCCCAAAAATAAATACCTGTTGGAGAAAACTGTGTCCAGATGTTATGTATGATTTCACAGAACTTATGACAGAACCAATCAAGAAACACATCAGAGATTATGGTTATAGTATAAAATGTGGGGAATGAAAGACTTCAAGATATAGATCTTAGAGAAATTAGAGAGCAAATAGACACCAGCCAGGAATGATGGCTCACGTCTGCAATCCCAGCACTTTGGGATGCCAAGGTGGGAGAATCACCTGAGGTCAGGAGTTCAAGACCAGCCTGGCCAACATGGTGAAACCCTGTGTCTACTAAAAATACAAAAATTAGCTGGGCGGGTGGCAAGCACATGTAATCCCTGAGACAGGAGAATCGCTTGAACCCGGGAGGCAGAGGTTGCCGTAAGCCGAGATCACGCCACTGCACTCCAGCCTGGACGACAAAGAGTGAAACTCTGTCTCAAAAACAAAAAAGACATTACATCAGAGGAACTAATAGAGGATGACTTGATGGAGATGAGTGCTTCTGAAGTGGTGCCAGATGATGAGGAAGAAAATGCTGAAGAAGGGGTGCCTAAATTAACATTAGATAATTTGGCAGAAGAGTTCCAATTATTCAAGACTGCTTTTGCTTCTTTGGTGACACAGACCCTTGTATTACGAGGGCACTGAAATTAAAGCAAATAGTGGAAGGAGGATTGGTATCACACAGAAACATTGTTAGAGAAATGAAAAAAGCAAAAAGACAGAAATTACAATGTATTTCTGTAAACAGAGAGTGCACCTGCCTCTCCTTCCATCTCCATCTCTTCTGCCTCTGCCACTGGAGGCAGCAAGAGAAAAACCCTCTTCCTCCTCCTCCTCAGTGTACTCAATGTCAAGATGTCAAGGATGAAGACTTTTATGTTGATCCAGTTAACAAATAGTAAATATATTTTCTCTTCCTCATGATTTTCTTAAAAACTTTTTTCTCCTCTGGCTTACTTTATTGTAAGAATACAGTGTATAACACATATTACATACAAAATGTGTTAATCCATTGTTTGTGCTAACAGCTTTAAGGCTTCTCATCATTTAGGCTACTAGTAGGCTACAGTAGTTAAGTTCTGGGGGAATCAAAAGTTACATGTGAATTTTTAAAATTTTAAGATTCATAAAAAGTTTCATAAATTTTGTATGTCATCCTTGCACAGGGGCCATGCTCATCTTCTCTGTATTGTTCCAAATTCAGTGTATCTGGTGCCAAAGTGAGCACACGTGGAGTTTTGACTGTGCAGGTCAGTGCCACTAACTCCTGCACTGTTCAAAGGTAAACAGTATATAATTTCACCCTTAAATATTTCAGCATATGTCTCTAACAGATGAGGACCACTATAATTCCTCTGCTTTTATTTTTAAGTATGAATAATTACTGTAGGGATTATAATATACATTTTTAACTTATAACTGACTTCAGGTTGATATTGAATTAATTATAATAAAACATAGCAATTTTGCTCCAATATAGTTCCATATATTTTTCCCTTTTGTGTTACTCTTGTCACATATATTTATGTTATAATCTCAACACTATAGTGCTATAATTATTGATTTAAATCAGGGGTATCCAGTTCGTTGGCTTCCCTGGGCCACAATGGAAGAACAATTGTCTGGGGCCACACATAAAATACACTACCACTAATGACAGCTGAAGAGCTTAAAAAAAAAAAAAAAAAAAACCAGCAAAAATATCTCATACTCTTTTAAGACAGTTTACAAATTTTTGCTGGGCTGCATTCAAAGCCATCCTGGGCCACATGCAGCCTGTGGGCCACAGGTTAGACAAGCTTGATTTAAATAATTTCATGTTCTTTCAAAGAAATTAAGAGAAGGAAACAGACACACACACACACACACACAGCCTTTTACCTTTTACATTCACTCACATACTTACCATTTCAGATTTACACTCTTCCTTTTTTTTGGAGACAGAGTCTTACTCTGTCGCCCAGGCTAGAGTACAGTGGGGTGATCTCGGCTCACTGAAACTTCTGCCTCCTGGGTTCAAGCAATTCTCCTGTCTCAGCCTCTCGAGTAGCTGGGATTACCACGACCAGCTAATTTTTGTAATTTTAGTAGAGATGGGGTTTCATCATGTTGGCCAGGCTGGTCTTGAACTCCTGACCTTAGGTAATCCACCTGCCTTGTCCTCCCAAAGTGATAGGATTACAGGTGTGAGCCACTGCATCCAGCCCATTCCTTCTTTTTTCTTTTTTCATTCCTTCTTGTGGATTTGTTTTATCATCTTATGGTATTCTTTATGGCTTGAAGGACTCTTTTTTCTTTCTTTTTTTTTTTTTTTTTGAGTTGGAGTGTCGCTCTGTTGCCCAGGCTGGAGTGCAGCTGCACCATCTTGGCTCACTACAACCTCCGTTTCCCGGGTTCAAAAGATTCTCCTACCTCAGCCTTCCGAGTAGCTGGGACTACAGGTATGTGCCACATGCCTGGCTAATTTTTTTATTTTTAGTAGAGATGGGGTTTCACCATGTTGGCCAGGCTGGTCTCGAACTCCTGACCTTGTGATCCACCCGCCTCAGCCTCCCAAAGTGCTGGGATTACAGGCGTGAGCCACTGCACCCAGCTGAAGGACTTCTTCTAGTATTTCTGGTATGGCAGATCTAGCAACACATTCTCCAAATTTCCCCTTTCTGTTTCTCTGGTAATGGTTTTTTACACTTCATCTTTGGAAGACAATCTTACTAAATTTATAATTCTTGGTTGGCCATTTTGTTGACTTTCATTGAATATGTTATTCCACTGTCTTCTGTGCTCCATTGTTTCTGATAAGCTAACTCTTAATCCTATTGCTACTGCTCTCTATATTAGTTGTTTATCTCTTGTTGCTTTCAAGATTTTTTTGTCTTTGTCTTTTAACAACGTGACTATGTTGTGTCTACATGTGGAACTTTTGTGTTTATTTTATTTGGGTTTTGTTAAGCTTCTTGAATCTATAAATTGTCTCTCATTAAATTTGGGAGGTTTTCAGTGATTTCTTCAAGTATTTTTTCTGCCTCTATCCTTCTCTCCTTTCCTTCTGGGACTCCCATTATACATACTTCAGTGCACATGATGGTGTTCCACATATTTCTGAGGCTCTGATAATATTTCTTCAATCTTTTTTCTTCTCTGTTCTTCAGAATGGATTTCTATTAATCTTCATGTTTTTCTATTGTTTCTTTCATCATCTTAAATCTGCTAATTAGCTTATTCAGTTAATTTTAAATTTTTGCATTGTACTTCTCACCAGAAATTCCATTTGGGTTTTCATAAACCCAATTCCATTTGGGTTTTCATTATTTCCATAATATGGAAAACTCAAATTCCTATTGGGTTTTCATATATATGAGATTCTCTACTTCTTGTTTTCATATTTTCTTGTAATTCTTTGAATGTATTTATTAAAAGGCCTCTGAAGTCTTTGCCTGCTAAATCCAACATATAGGCCTACTGAGAAGCCATTTCTATTGTCTGCTTTTTTTCCTGAGTATGGTCACATTTTACTGTTTCTTTGCATGGTTGTAGTTTTTCTTGAAAGTAGACATTTTTGGATAATACAGTAACTAAGGATTTTAATTGTGTTTTGCTTTTTTTGGTTTTGTTTGAGACAGAGCCTTGCTCTGTCACCCAGGCTGAAAGGCAGTGGCATGATCTCGGCTCCCTGCAACCTCTGCCTCCGGGTTCAAGTAATTCTCCTACTTCAGCCTCCCGAGTAACTGGGACTACAGGCCCTTGCCACCCTGCCCAGCTCATTTTTGTATTTTTAGTAGAGATGGGGTTTCACCATGTTGGCCAGGCTGGTCTTGAACTCCTGACTTCAAGTGATCCCCCACCTTGGCCTCATAAGTGCTGGGATTACAGGCATGAGTCACTGAATCTGGCGGATTTCAATTTTTAACTATAGATTTTAATTTTTTGTAATTATAAAAGTTTCCAATTTTTTAAAGGGAATCTTTAACGTAAACTGAATAATCTGTTTCCTCCATAGTGAGTTACTTCTGCTATCTCTGCTCAGAATTTTTATTCTTACTTTTGTTTTTTAGCCTGTCTTCCTAGGAGTCCTCGTTGTGTTTGAATAAATTAGTAGAGTCAACCAATCATTTGGGCAGAAGTTGTGTTCAAATATTGCAATATTTGTGGCTTCAATCAGGCTTCCACCCCTCTGAGAAATGATCTGTTGTTGGTTAGGGAGCATGTTCAGAGTTCACCCAGTTCTTAGATTTTGCTTGACTTTTACTTTCCATTAACGTCTCTAACATTTCCTAGTCAGCCAGGGATGTATGGAGAGCACAGCTAATCCTTTCATAGCATTCTCATTTCTAAGATTTGGCAGTTAAATTTTCGGCTGGTCCAGTACTCTTACCACAACCCCAGATTATTGAAGCTGTAAGTTTTTCCTGTTTGTTTGTGGGCTTTTATTACTTGTCCATGTTGAATCCATTCTCTCTGACAGGAAAGCTTAGGGTTTTTGCACACAGTGCCATTCTGGTAACAAACTACAGATCTTACCGACCAACCATGGGGATACATGTGTATTGACAAGAAGGCCACAGACTTCCGCTGCTTTTACCTGAAGCTCTATCAATTTTTCAGGAAAAAATATTTCCCACTGTGTGTGTGTGTGTTTTTTTTAATCTTTGGTGAATTTCCAGAGCCCTGATGTAATGTTTTTGACAATACATTCTAGTTTTTTAATACTTGCTTTTTGCGGACAGATTTGCCTATCTCTTCAAACCAACAGAGCCAGGAGTCTCTTCATCTATGATTATCTCAACTCATCTCTAATATAAATACCTCTATTATTAGTCCCATATTACAGATAAGGAAACTAAGACATACAAAAATCATTCATCTATCTAAAGATTATATAGCTGCTAAATAGAAGAACTTGCAAACTAGGCATTTTGCTTCCAGAGCCTTTAGGTATTTTTTTTTTTTAATAGATATAAAAATCCTTAAAATACCATATAAGTACAATAACAGAAGCAGGTATAGGTGCTATAGCAGCATGAAGGAAAGAATCTATTTTTGGAAACTGAGTATAGCAGATAGGATATAAAGATGAAGCACCAGAGTCCATCATTTATAAAAATACCATGTTTTTAGGGATACAAATATCAGTAAAATTTCCAAATATTTAAGACAGTTAATTGCATTAAAAACCTTTTAGTAGATTTCTCACTAATTTAACTTACTCTCTTGCCAGTACCCCTTCCCACTGGAGGATGTGCCTCAGCAGCTTGACGAATTGTACAAACCATTAGCTCTATAAGAGCACTCTCTTGACGATCAGACATTGCTAAAGTAAAACAAAATACATGAGCATGAGTAGACAGTTTTACAATAATCATGTATTAAAAATGAACATATTATAAAAAAACTGAAAACATTCTATTACTGCTTATTTTAAAGACTAAAGTTAAGCTCTGTACTTTGCTATTTCTTTTTTTTTTTTTTTAAAGTAATTATGTGCTTGCTGTCATAAGTCAAACAGGAAAGAGATACAAAGTAAAGAATAAGAGGATAAACTCTGGTCTCTTCTAAAGCTACCTTTCTGACTTAGGCAATTCTAAAATTTTACTGTGTTTCCTTCTACATAATTTCAAACCTCATATAATAGGACGTTTTTAATAAAAAAGGCTATGCCGTATGTTTTTAAAAAACTTAACAGTTAATATTTTTCAAGTCAATATACACATATTATAATTATCTTAATAAATTACTATCTAATGTATGTACCATAATTTAGTCAGCCTTCTACTTATGGTCATTCAAATAATTTCCTGACTTTTGACACTGAACAATGCTTCAATAAACATCATTAATAGACACATATTTATGCAACTGATACATTTATTTCTGTACAATAATTCTCCAAAGAAGAAATAATGGATTCAAATGGCAAGATCTTGATACTGAGAAATCATAAGATTAATTATTATAATGTATATCCCCAACTGCAATGTTATGAATGTTTGGTTCCTTATATCCCTGTGAACACTAGATGTTAATAAACCATTTTAATTTTTGCCAGTCCAATGGTTGAAAAGGGGTATTTGGTTATCATTTTGCTCCTTCCTACCTACTAATTAGTTAAGTGGAATATATTTTCTATTTTTCCCTAAGATTTGTCTATGTTTATTCTTCACCCGTTTTTGCGCTACTATTCACCTTTCTTATCAATCTGAGAACTCCTGTATGGTAGGGGTAGTACTTTTTACTTTTTGAATGATGCAAGTATTTTCTCCCGGTTTGTCATTTGTTATCAGACGCTTCATGGTATCTTTTGTCAGACAGAAATTGTTATTTTTTTTTTTTGAGACGGCATCTCACTCTGTCGCCCAGGCTGGAGTGCAGTGGCCGGATCTCAGCTCACTGGAACCTCTGCCTCCTGGGTTTACGCCATTCTCCTGCCTCAGCCTCCCGAGTAGCTGGGACTACAGGTGCCCGCCACCACGCCCCGCTAGTTTTTGTATTTTTTTTTTAGTAGAGACGGGGTTTCACCCTGTTAGCCAGGATGGTCTTGATCTCCTGACCTCGTGATCCGCCCGTCTCAGCCTCCCAAAGTGCTGGGATTACAGGCTTGAGCCACCGCGCCCGGCCAGAAATCGTTAATTTTTTAAAAGTCACATCTGTCTCCTTTTGTTTTATGGCTTCTGGGTTTCTTATACTGCCTTCAAAGATCTGTCTTGGAGGTTACACTAATATGTTCTTCATTTTCTTCTAATTTATTTCGTCTTTTGCTGTCTCATGTGCTCGCTTGCTCTTTTGCTCTTCCTTCCTTTCGCTTTTTCCGTCTCTCTTGCTTTGGTATTTTTAACCTATTTGGCATTTATTTCTGACGATAGTAGGTGGGCCTGTTTATTCCCACCAAATAGCCAGTAGTCTCCACCACTGTTAAACCAGATTTCCCTTTTTAATTTAAATGTCATTTTTAAACATGGTTCAGGTATTTTTGGATTCTTTAGTTTCACTAATCTATTTGTATATTTCTGTGACAATGCTTTACTGCTTTGATTATACTAGACTTATGGAGTAATTTGTTATAACTTAATATGTAACTTAATTCAACCAACTTGAATATATAAGCAAGTTTCCCTTATCTAGCCCTTTTTCTAAAATTTTGTGTAATTTCTATAATGCTAATAGCAATTAATTTATTAAGAATTTTCTATGTCTAAAGCACTATCATAGGTAGCTTATATTTAATAACTTGTTTTATCCGCAAAACATTTCCAAGAGATAGGAACTAATATTCTCACTTTACAGATAGGAGAATGAGCCACAGAGAGATGCACTTAGTTAGTAGTAGAGCTAATATATGAACTCAGGTAGTTTGACTCCAGAGTCAGTTCTCTTAAGCACTATGCTATACTGTCTTTTCAACATAAGTTTAAAATTCTATATAAATTTTGAAATCATTTTGCTTAGTTAGTTCCTATTCACCATACCTCCCAGAACTCTCTCAAACCCACTGGAATTATGACTAGTACAATAAAAAAAAAAAAAAAAAAAAAAAAAAAAAAAAAAGACCTTTTCAGCTAGAAATACAATACAGCTTTTCACTTTTGAGATCTTAAGTCATTTAATTAAAACTATGGTTTCCTTCAGATAGACTCTATACTTTCATGAATCTATTTTTAAAATTTTTTTTTTTTTTTTTTAGATGGAATTTCACTCTGTCACCCAGGCTGGAATACAGTGAGGCGATCTTGGCTCACTGCAACCTCTGCTGCCTAGGTTCAAGCGGTTCTCCTGCCTCAGCCTCCCGAGTAGCTGGGATTACAGGCGGCTGCCACTGTGCCTGGCTGATTTTTGTAGTTTTAGTAGAGATGGGGTTTCATCATCTTGGCCAGGCTGATCTTGAACCCCTGACCTTGTGATTCACCCATCTTGACCTACCAAAGCACTGGGATTACAGGTGTGAGGCACTGCGCCCAGCCTGTTTTTTTGAGACAATCTTGCTCTGTTGCCCAGGCCGGAGGACAGTGGCATGATCTCAGCTCACGGCAACCTCCGCCTCCCAGGTTCAAAAGATTCTCCTGCTTTATCCTCCTGAGTAGCTGGGATTACAGGTGTGCCACCACACCTGGCTAATTTTTGTATTTTTAGGAGAGTCGAGATTTTACCATGATGGCCAGGCTGGTCTCATTCCTGACCTCAAGTGATCCACCGGTCTCAGCCTCCCACAGTGCTGAAATTCCAAGCAGGAGTCACCACACCTGGCCTCATTCTTACATATTTTTAAACTCAGAAAATTTTTTTTGGTTGTTTTTTTTGGAGGTGGAGTCTCACTCTGTCACCCAGGCTGGAGTGCAGTGGCGTGATCTTGGCTCACTGCAACCTCTTACCTCCTGGGTTTAAGCGATTCTCCTGCCTCAGCTTCCCAAGTAGCTGGGATTACAGGCACGTGCCACCACACCCAGCTAAGTTTTGTATTTTTAGTAGAGACAGGGTTTCATCATGTTGGCGTGGCTGGTCTCGAACTCTTGACCTCAGGTGATCCACCCACCTCGGCCTCCCAAAGTGCTAGACTACAGGCGTGAGCCACTGTGCCCAGCCTTAAACTCAGATTTTGATAATTCGAATAGTTTAGTTCTATCTTTCTCCCTCCCTCTGTATACTTATTTATATTGAAGACCAGTAGATGCAGGTATTATAGACACAAAATGAGGTATAAATTTTTTAAGAATTCAATTAACTTATAAAGGTTTAAAAGTTTACATTGATTATTTTAAACTAAGTTGAAGCAAAATCAAGGAAAAGGCAAAAAAGATACGACATCTTGTTCTTTATTCTGTACCAAAATTATCCTATAAAAATATGTATGTACATCTTAATTCCACGTTGTAACAATTGTCTTTAAAAAAAAACACACATGAACTTTAGCTTATCTTAGGAAAAACAAATGAAACATCGGCTTGTCCATCTGTACCCAAATGATCCAATGCTTAGTAATACAAAAAAAGCTTTTTGCTCAATAACAACTAAAGTTCTATTTTTATGATTTCAGAAATTCGTAATTTTTCACATTTGGCTGCAGCTAAAGGAAGTACAAGGCTGCCTATGAACTAAATGCATTGTCTGTTATTTAGGAAGAAAATATAGTCTTACGGAAAGTGAGGAAGGACAGAACAACTTATCTCAAGAATAGAAACATTCTCCCATTATCCTGGGAGTAAAATCCACAGTAGAGTTGAAGTATAACTTAATGTTGCACACTGTTCAATTCCATCAATTTTGTTACTTTATCATTTGAACCCATCCATTTAGAAACTTTCCCTGAACAGGGAGATAAGGTAAACTGAAAAGCAGTTGAAATTTAATAGAAATTCCTTTTGGGATATGACAGCAAAACCACATAATAAAATTGAAAGCAAATAAGCCTTAAGCCACGGACAAGAGCCAAACAGTTACACTGATTGAAACAAATAGGTAGCTGTTCATGGTACAAACTGTCATTTCAACTTTCTAACACAACATATAACTATACAACTTTCTGCACAGCATCTCCATTTCCTCACTATTAATTTTAGTCTCATCACCTTGAACTGTGGCTTCTCTCTTTTAGTATCATTGAATATATATAGTATCATTGAATCATGCTTTAAAATCACCAATGACCTAAATCATCACAAAATGATTTGTGTAGCCTTCTTTTCTCCTCTGCAATATATATTATGAACTATGGCTCTCTTGAACATCCTCTTTACTGGGCTTGCAAAGGTTATAATTATCTCTTATCCTTTTTATTGTTAGGTAGAACTCTCATTCTTTCTCGCTCTTCCTGCTTTCGTCCCCTATCGAATCTTTAACTCAGCCATGGGCTCTTTCCCTCTTTATAAGCCATCTCCTTCTTTTATATTTTTACCATCATTCCTCACAGAGACCACTGCAGTGATTATGTATTCTTCCAAACAACGTTTATGAAAGGCATTTTTCTTAAAATATGAATTGGATCACATTATTCCCCTGTTTAAAATCTTCAAAAGCACCTTATTACATTCAGGATGAGATAAATTCACTTATAAACTAAAATGCTCTATATCATCTGACTTCTGCTTCTATTACATCTTGTATCATTGGTTCATTATGTTCCAGCTATTGCATCTCCTAGAATATAACATCATTCATGTTTCAGATACTTTGAAACTGTGATTTCCTCTATCTAGATAGCTCTTTTATAACACTTTCCCTATCTGGTCCCTTATTGTTTAGTTTCTTTTTTTTTTTTTTTGAGATGGAGTCTCACTCTGTTGTCCAGGCTGGAGTGCAGTGGCACGATCTTGCCTGCCGGGTTCCTGTGATTCTCCTGCCTCAGTCTCCTGAGTAGCTGGGATGACAATGCGCATGCCACCATACCCAGCTAATTTTTTGGATTTTTAGTAGAAACGGGGTTTCACCACGCTGGCCAGGCTGGTCTCGAATTCCTAACCACAAGTGATCTGCCAGCCTTGGCTGCCCAAAGTGCTAGGATTAAAGGCATGAGCCACCGTGCCTGGCTGCCTTATCATTTAGTTTCTTGGCTCACAGGTGGCCTACTCAGGAAGGTCTTCCATCAGGATTCAATCTAAAGATAGATCCCCTATAATTATCCACCAAAGCTAATAACTAACTCTTGAACTTATTTTGAATATTTACTCAATTTTGGTCTGCCTTTCCCAGGAGAATGTAAGCTCCATATTGGCAGTGAGCTCATCTAGTGTAACACTATACGCTCGGCACTTAGCATAATATTTGACTCATATAGTCAATAAATATTTTAAAATTATTAATGAATTAATAATTCCTGCTTTTAAGAATCTTATTATTTATAGCTATTTCATTCATCAACTGGATTGCAGAATTTTAGCACTAGAAATGACCAAAGAAGATTATCTAGTTAAAGTTTCTCAGCCGGGTGTGGTGGCTCATGCCTGTAATCCCAGCACTTTGGGAGGCCGAGGCAGGCACATCACTTGAGGTCAGTAGTTCCTGACCAGCTTGGCCAACATGGTGAAACCCATGTCTACTAAAAACACAAAAATTAGCCAGGCGTGGTGGTGGGCGCCTGTAATCCCAGCTACTAGAGAGGCTGACACACGAGAATCGCTTGAACCTAGGAGGTGGAGGTTGCAGTAAGCCGAGATCCGCCACTGCACTACAGCCTGGGTGGGAAAGCGAGACTCAGTCTCAAAAAAAAAAAAACAACCATAAAAAAATAAAAAATAAAGCTTCTCATTTTACAGTTTAAGAAGCTGACATCCAGAAGTTACATGATTTGGTTATGGTCTTGTTACCCGGTGGCAGAGCTGTTGACAAGAACCACATCCTCACATTATACTAAAAATTTATTCAGCAACTTGATTTTGCTGTAAAACACTCCCTGACACAAACACACACACCCCCACCCATAAAAACACTGTAAGACAGTCTTAAGGCCACTGTGATTTAAACTGATGTTGGTAGTCTGTCACAGTGTGTCTATTTTCCCAAAATTTAGTCCTACATCTTCAACTGCTAACTAGAGCCTTCTCCATTGGAATTCTAACACATTCCACCTATCTAAAAAATTACTTTAAAAAAAAGTTACTGGTAGCATTTTGTTATCATAAAATACAGCAAAATACTAGCACAGAAAATTAACTTAGATGCCACTCCATGCCAGAGCTTATATGTGGTATGCATGTGGTACAACATGCCTACAGATAAAATGTATTAAAAAAATTAAGCCATTATGTAGATAAAGTTTTGCAACTGTTATGCCTAATTTCCTAGACTCTGCCTACCTAGATTCAATCAGTAAAACTGTGGTTGACTTTTAAAACTGTTCCCATCTGGTAACTTACTTTTCTACCTAAGACCAACCAACCAAACCCAAGCCAAGCCAAACCAACCTTTTGACCGGAAGTTAAAAAAAACCCACTGTAAACAGAATTTAAACCACAATGAAACACCTAATAGTATATATTTTAACAAGTAAAATGCACCTAGACCACCTTCATGACTAAAAGACTTAGTAATTATTATTTACTGACTTATACATCTTCTTAACATGAGAGAAAGTTAACAATACCAAAGCATACTATCTTGTCTCTTCTTGATTTTTATATTTATTTATTTATTTATTTTTGGAGACAGAGTCTCACTCTGTTGCCCAGGCTGGAGTGCAGTGGTGTGATCTTGGCTCACTGCAAGCTTCATGAACCAGGTTCACGCCATTCTCCTGCCTCAGCCTCCAGAGTAGCTGGGACTACCGGCATCCGCCACCAGGCCCGGCTAATTTTTTGTATTTTTAGTAAAGACGGGGTTTCACCATGTTAGCCAGGATGGTCTTGATCTCCTGACCTTGTGATCCACCCACCTTGGCCTCCCAAAGTGCTGGGATTACAGGCGTGAGCCACTGCACCTGGCCCTTAATTTATATTCTTTGCCTCCCTTCTCCTTGGAAATAACCTTATAGAACATGGGGTGATATACAGAAAATGAGTTGGAATAAGGAATGAGAAGCTCTAACTTATTCTGGCAATCTTATGACTACAAACAAGGTAAGGAAAATGAATGGAATCTACCATTGAATACTAACCTGAGGCCCTTTACTCAAGTGTTAAGGCAGTAGACATTAGAGGGAAATTGATTTCTATCAGGGAAAATATTAAGGTTAGTTAGAAACAGAATGTGTAAGCTGGGGAGTAGTGGTGGCTCACGCCTGTAATTTCAGCACTTTGGGAGGCTGAGGCAGGAGAACTGCTTGAGCCCAGGAGTTTGAGACCAGCTTAGGCAACATGGCGAAACCCCATCTCTACTGAAAATACAAAAAATTAGGCATGGTGGTGCACACCTGTAGTCCCAGCTACTTGGGAGGTTGAGGTTGGAGGATTGCTTAAGCTGAGGAGGCAGAAGTCGCAGTGAGCTGAGAATCACATCACTGCACTCCAACCTGGGCAACAGAGCGTATGTTCATAGTCCTGTGATCACAAAAGTGGAGGGAATTCAAAATACACTGGACAGTTTCACCTAGTGAGCAGAAGGCCCTGTCAACTTAACAACAGGACCATCTTCTTTTTTTTTTTTTTTTTTTTGAGATGAAGTCTCGCTCTGTTGCCCAGGGTGGAGTGAAGCAGCGAGAACTCAGCTCACTGCAATCTCTGCCTCCAGGGTTTAAGTGATCCTCCTGCCTCAGCCTCTCGAGTAGATGGGATTACAAGTGCCCGCCACCAAACCTAGCTAATTTTTGTATTTTTAGTAGAGATGGGGTTTTGCCATGTTGGCCAGGCTGGTCTTGAACTCCTGATTTCAGGTGATCCACCTACCTCAGCCTCCCAAAGTGCTGGGATTACTGGCATGAGTCATCACGCCTGGTCTAGGGCCACTTTCTTACTAAGGATACATGGAATGAAAAAACATGTGCAAATAAAGTAAATAACAATTACAGCTAGAGACAAATATAGCATAATAAGATCTTCCTTGAAAGGTCTGACAAAAGTCTGGGAAGAATTTGTATCATACATAGTAAATAAGAAAAATGTTTTTAGTTTAGAAGAGGCATTTTGGGCCAGTTTACCAGTGTGTATCTAGGTTTAACATGAACTTGTTTCTCTCACTGAATTATGTCAAAGCCAGAATAGATAATACAAATTAGTATCATTGCTTGGAAGGAACACTGGGGGATGCTCATTCTCCCAGTAATCTGTATGGGCATTCTACTGCAGAGGATGGCTCATTATGCTCTTATAATATTTCAAAAGGATGAACCACACAGAAGGGTACAGGAAGCAGAAAAGGGACTCAATAGAACATTATCTTTCTTAATCTTCACAGCTATATAAGGTACACAAGGAAATAATCTCTGTTATAGAAAAAGGCAAACTAAGGATCAGAAAATTTGAGGACATAAGTAACAAGAGACAGAGTTAAAAATCTGAATTAATATTTCTTTAGATTCTGGCCAGATGCGGTGGCTCACGCCTGTAATTCAAGCACTATGGTAGGCCAAGGTGGGAGGATCACCTGAGGTCAGGAGTTCAAGACCAACCTGGTCAACATGGCGAAATCCTGTCTCTAATAAAAGCACAAAAATTAGCTGGGCGTGGTGGCATGTGCCTGCAGTCCCAGCTACTCAGGAGCCTGAGGCAGAAGAATTGCATGAATCCGGGAGGCAGAGGTTGCAGTGAGCCGAGAATGTGCCACTGTACTCCAGCCTGGGCGACAGAGCAAGACTCAATCACACACACAAAAAATTTTCTTTTGATTCTGAAGACCATGTTCAATCTACTGTGGGCCTTACATCAAGGCATCACTCACCTTCTAAGGCTGTTGTATGAATTAAATGAGTTACCAGTCCTTTAAAGTACTATTGTGGGCTAGTCTGAAAACCTAACCATACATAGGAAAAAGCATTTCTAGTTCTAACAAGCTAATATGCATATAATCTTTTAGAACACAACCTCTTTATTAGGTATACATGTTCAATTTGCTGTGTATATTATTAAGTAGCATATAAAAAGATGCATACTTCAAAAATTATCATGTTACTCTTATGTCCCCGTTTCTTGAACAGCCAGGTAAATGACCTTATCTCTGATTTCCTGATTTTCATCTTAAAGAAAATATAACAAAAGGGGATGGCTGTGGTTTAATTAAATCATTATGTATAAAAGGTTTTCCCCAAGTTCATATATAAATCAAGCAAAAAAACAAACAAACAAACACACAAAAAACTCCAGATGCACTTAAAAAAGAAAAAACCATTAAGTTACATCAGTATTTTGTATCTCAAATCAGCATCGAGAAAACCTTTATGGCCAGGTGCAGTGGCTCATGCTGTAATCCCAGCACTTTGGAAGGCTGAGGCAGGAAGATTACTTGAGGCAGTCTGGGGACCACAGTAAGATCCCCTCTCCACAAAAAATTTAAAAATTAGCTGAATGTGGTGGCATGTGCCCATAGTCTCAGGTGGGAGGATCCTTAGAGCCCAGTAGTTCAAAGGCTGCAGTGAGCTATGATTGGGCCATTGCACTCCAGCCTGGGTGACAGAGCAAGACCCTGTCACTTAAATTTAAAAAGGAAAAAGTAAAGAAAAACTTTTTTATTATATGACGCATATGGATTTTTAAAAACTTTTGTGGCATGGTGGCAGTGTTAATACAGAAAAATGTTAGAAACGATTCAGACATCCTTGTTATAGAAAACAAATTGTTCTCTTGGCAAAAAGACACAGCATGTTTATATAAGAAGCGGTCTATATACAACTGTATTGCTCGTTTTTAAGAAGCGATCTATATACAACTGTATTGCTATCAATGGAAATACAAAATCATGTAAATTAACTTGTCAAAATACTATACCTTCCTCTCCTTGAACAGGTTCTTCTAATAGCAACTCTGTCATACATTCCCAGTCTTTCAACAGTTCTTGAGAGCTCTCCCATAAACTGTCCACCAAGTAGGCTGCATGTTCATGTAACTAAAAAGAAGAAATCAAGTGTGACCCAAGAATATTTAACAAACAAACTACTAATACTAATTTAAGAAATCATTTTCTTCATAATTAAAATGGCTTGGTCTCCATGATTCTAAAAACCACTTAGAGAACAATATATATATTCACATTCCACTGTCAATAGTGTGGATGCAGTATGCAGAATTGACTTTTTACCATTTACGGTAGTAAAAGTAAGGATCTCCTAGACCAATGACATCATTTATACATGAGGAAACTGCATAGCTAGTTAGAAAATTTTCTGAAGTTATATGTTAGATCTAGGTCACTTTTCACTATTCCTTGTGGTCTCTTCAACTATCTTTATTTTTATTTTTATTTTTTAAAGGAAATTAATCATTTTCCCTCAGAATTCCATTAGAAACTTTTGGACCAGCTGTACTTACTTCACATCTCTGTCATCTTAGTCAAAGTAAAAAATGTAAGTTACTCCATGTCTCCACTATTCTCTCATTTCCAGTGGACTCATTTCATTCCTTACTCCACCCCCATTTTTTGTTGGTCATTATTCTCTTGACAATTTTCTTTGGAGCCCATGTTCCCACAGTAAATAGTTAAGGTCTTCATCAAACACTTCACACCAAACTCTACCACTAGACAGTCATTAAGCCTTGAAGAATATTATCCTTTTTTTTTTGAGATGGAGTCTTGCTCTATTGCCCAGGCTGGAGTGCAGTGGTGTAACCTCAGCTCACTGCAACCTCCACCTCCGGTGTTCAAGTGATTCTCCTGCCTCAGCCTCCCGGGTAGCTGGGATTACAGGCCCACGCCACCATGCCTGGCTAATTTTTGTATTTTTAGTAGAGATGGGGTTTCATCATGCTGGCCAGGCTGGCCTTCAACTCCTGACCTCAAGAGATCTGCCTGCCTCGGCCTGCCAAAGTGCTAGGATTACAGGTGTGTGCCACCGTGCTGGGCCCTGAGAATATTACTCTAATGAAGCAGAAGGTGTTGGCATTGTTCTGGTTTCTTCTACTTACAAGTAACTTCTCCACCCTAATATAAAAGATCTTCCACTTTTGAGGCTCATTACATTCAGATAAACAGTCCTGGTAATCAGTGTTAGTCGAACTACAGACTGCAACCCATTCTTGGGTTGTTAAACCAATTCAATGCACTGAGAACAAAGATTCAAAAAATGATGCA
Source organism: Papio anubis (assembly GCF_008728515.1). Classification (NCBI taxonomy): domain Eukaryota; kingdom Metazoa; phylum Chordata; class Mammalia; order Primates; family Cercopithecidae; genus Papio; species Papio anubis. The sequence goes on along the minus strand of NC_044977.1, from coordinate 155,234,725 downwards.
CAGTAGAAACAGTGCATAGCACATAGAAAGGGTAAATACTATTTTATTAACTGTAATTTGTTATATGTGCTTGTACTTCTGTAATGTTTTTCTCATCATGAGTAGTGGCCCAAAAGTATGAAAGTCACCCTTCTAGATCTACTATCGGTTATCTACTGTCATCCTGGCACATTCAGCACCTGAGTTGGATTTCTTCCTCATTTCTAACTCTATAATCACTCTTCGGTGTGACTTTTTTCCCCCCTTTGGAGACAGGGTCTCACAGTATTGTTGTGCAGGCTGCAGTGCGCTGGCGTAATCATGGCTCACTGCAGCCTTGACTTCTTGGGCTCAAGTGATCCTCCGACCTTAGCCCCTGGAGTACCTGGGACTATAGGACTGTGCAACCTCGCCCTGCACTTTTTTTGTGTGTGTGTATGTAGAGATGGGTTTACCACGTTACTAGGCTGGTTTCAGTGTGAATTTTAATGACTTATGTAATGCTCTGCCTCTTCTAACACTTAATTCAGTACTTCATTTCAATTGCATTTCAAATACATACAACATGTCCCAGTGAATTCCATCAAAGCAAGAGTAAATAATATTGATTGGCATCTTTGCTTGTAAATAATATAGGCAAAGTTAGAGGCAGGTATCTTCAAACTTTCCTAATTCATATATTCTGAGAAACTATCCTTAGACCATCCATAACATTACTCCAACAGTGACAGGCACAAGAGGTGCACAACTCAAGAGTCAAAGACGAACAATCGCAGCAGAAAAAAGAAAAATAAACTGTTTCAAAACTGTTGCTATTAACCCATGCTAAATTAAAGAGTTATTGTTTAACGGGCAGAGTTTCAGTTTGGGAAGATTTGAAAAATTTCTGGAGATAAATGGCAGTGATGATTGCCTAGGAATATAAACATACTTAATGCCAATGAACTGTATACTTAACAAGTTAAATTTTGTTTTATATATTTTACAATAAAAAAACCAGCTGAGGCCGGGTGCGGTGGCTCAAGCCTGTAATTCCAGCACTTTGGGAGGCCGAGACGGGCGGATCACAAGGTCAGGAGATCGAGACCATCCTGGCTAACACGGTGAAACCCCGTCTCTACTAAAAAAAATACCAAAAACTAGCCGGTCAAGATGGCAGGCGCCTGTAGTCCCAGCTACTCGGGAGGCTGGGGCAGGAGAATGGCGTAAACCCAGGAGGCGGAGCTTGCAGTGAGCTGAGATCCGGCCACTGCACTCCAGCCTGGGCGACAGAGCGAGACTCCCGTCTCAAAAAAAAAAAAAATTCAGCTGAATATGCTTTTATGCTTGATTATGAGTATTTCTGTAGAATAGGTATATAAAGATTTACAATTGTATATATTTGGCAGAGTATACCTTCAATAAATATAAAATATCCCCTTTCTATCCCTTTTAATGTTTTTGGTCTTTAATTCTGGTTTATCTTGTATTGATATTGCCCCCTCTGCTATCTTTGTGTAACCATTTATTAGTTATTTCCAGCCTTTATCCAGCCTATTATTTATAAACTTCCTCTAATTTATTTTAAGATGTGTTTGTAAATAGCATATAGCTATTTTTCATTTATTTCAATCCCAAATGATAATCTGCATTTTAATAAAACATGTTAATTTATTTACATTTATTGGGATTACTACTGAAAATATTGCTGGCATTTTATTCTCTGTACTCTATTTGTGATGTTTCCTTGATTACTTTATCTGTCCTTCATTCATGGTTTTATTTTCCAACATTTTTCCATTACCAAAATCCTTAGCCTGTTTATCACTTCTCTTCATTTAATTTGAACATTATACTCCTACATTTAAAAAATTAATAGATATTTGCCTTAAACATCAATGTCATAGTTTTTAGGTTTAGCTCTAAGGGTTTTTTTTTTCAAATTTATTTGCTCACCAGTGTTTCTTATACTCTTCTTTTCCTTTTATTGTATTGATTTTTCACTTACCGAGAAAACATGTTCAAGTAATAATCTGCATTTAGAGTCTATTAGGCAGTAATCTGACTGTATGTCCTTCAATTTAGTTCTTTCCTTTCATTGTTTTTTTTTAAATTATTTTATTTTCAGACGCAGTCTCACTCTGTCGCCCAGGCTGGAATGCTGTGGCGTGATCTTGGCTCACTGCAACCTCCGCCTCCCGGGTTCAAGTGATTCTCCTACCTCAGCCTCCCGAGTAGCTGGGATTACAGGCACCTGCCACCACACCAGGCTAATTTTTATATTTTTAGTAGAGACAGGCTTTCACCATGTTGGCCAGGCGGGTCCTGAACTCCTGACCTCAAGTGATCTGCCTGCCTCATTCTCCCCAAGTGTTGGGATTACAGGCATGAGCCACCATGCCTGGCCTCCCTTCATTGTTTCTGTTCTCTTACATAGCTCCTACTATGCAATATAATAAAATTTCTTAATCTATACTGTACCTTAAGTTTCTTTCATACTTTTGACACAGAGTCCTGCTCTGTCGCCCAGGATGCAGTGGTGTGATCTCGGCTCACTGCCACCTCCTGCCTCACGGATTCAAGCAATTCTCCTGCCTCAGGCTCCTGAGTAGCTGGGACTATAGGTGCATGCCACCACACCACCCGGCTAATTTTTGTATTTTTAGTAGAGACTAGGTTTTACTATGTTGGCCAGGCTGGTCTCGAACTTTTGACCTCAGGTAATCCACCTGCCTCAGCCTCCCAAATTGCTGGGATTACAGGCATGAGCCATCACGCCTGGCTTCTTTGGGAAATGTCTTCAACACATCTACAATAAGCTGTCAATTTTCCTGTCTAAAATGACTGTCACAATTAGCCTTGTCATTCATAAGAAGGGTCACTGGCCAGGCGTGGTGGCTCATGCTTGTAATCCCAGCATTTTGGGAGGCCACGGTGGGCAAATCATGAGGTCAAGAGATTGAGACCATCTGGCAAACATGGTAAAACCCCCATCTCTACTAAAAACACAAAAATTAGCTGGGCGTGGTGTCACATGACTGCAGTCCCACCTACTCAGGAGGCTGAGGCAGGAGAATCACTTGAACCCAGGAGGTGGAGGTTGCAGTGGGCCAAGATTGCACCACTGCACTCCAGTCTGGCAACAGAGTGAGATTTGGTCTCCCCCCCAAAAAAAAAGAAGAAGAAGAAGAAGAAGAAGGGTGACCATACTGCCAGATTATCCAGAAATGTTCTGGGTTGTTCTTGTTGCTTTGAAATAATTACTAATAGCATCTAGCATCCTTATCCCTCTGAAAAGCAAAGCATCACACTTTTTATTTTTTTTTGAGCTGGAGTCTCACACTGTCACCCAGGCTGGAGGACAGTGGCACAATCTCGGCTCTCTGCAAGCTCTGCCTCCTGGGTTCATGTTATTCTCCTGCCTCAGCCTCAAAGTAGCTGGAACTACAAGTGCCTGCCACCAGGCCCGGCTAATTTTTTGCATTTCTAGTAGAGACGGGGTTTCACCATGTTAGCCAGGATGGTCTTGATCTCCTGACCTCGTGATCTGCCCGCCTCAGCCTTCCAAAGTGCTAGGATTACAGGCGTAAGCCACTGCACCTGGCTGCATCACACTTTTTATAATAAATTCTGGAGTCATACTACCTCTAGGGAAATCCAGACTCATCACATTCAAGTACGACTTATCCAACTATCTGGCGGGCATCTAAAATACAAGGTATTTTGTCATCCGAAATCAATGGCTGTCACAGGTTAAAACATCTTAAAAAATCACCTTTTGGTACCAAAAGAAAATAAAGTTACAGACTTGTTTAGGCAGATCTCTTAATCACATTTTACCTGCACTGTAAACTGATTTCAATTCAGCATTTTATAATTCTATTAAAATGTTACTACTTCTCATTTCGGTAAAATAATCAGTTCAGTTTATCCCAGGTAGATGTCTGTGTATTTGTCTGTTCTCATGCTGCTAATAAAGACATATCCGAGACTGGGAAATTTTTAAGTGAAAGAGGTTTAATGGACTCACAGACCCACATGACTGGGGACGCCTCACAATCATGGCAAAAGATGAAGGAAGAACAAAGGGACATCTTACATGGTGGCAGGCAAGAGAGCTTGTGCAGGGGAACTCCCATTGATAAAAACATCAGATCTTGTGAGACTTATTTACTACCATGAGAATCGTGTAAGAAAAACTGCCCTTATGATTCAATTATCTCCACCTGGTCCCATCCTTGACACGTGGGGATTATTACAATTCAAGATGAGATGTGGGTGGGGATAGGGCCAAACCATATCAGTCTGTAACTCATCTATAAAAGACTCCCTTGGCTGCAGACAGTGCTTCATGCCTGTAATCTCAGCACTTTCGGAAGCTGAGGAGGGTGGATCACTTGAGGTCAGGAGTTCAAGTCCAGCCTGGCCAACATGGCGAAACCCCATCTCTACTAAAAATATGAAGATTAGCCAGACGTAGTGGCACATGCCTGTAATCCCAGCTACTCGGGAGGCTGAGATGGGAGAATCACTTGAAACCAGGAGGCAGAGGTTGCAGTGAGCTGAGATTGCACCACTGTACTCCAGCAAGACTCCATACCCCTAAAAAGACTCCCTCTACTTTATTATTTCTAAAGTCTCTTTCAATTTAGTATTTCACAAGTCTATTACTAAATTTTACCAATTAAAGTGTGTGACAGTAAAACAAAGAGAAATTCAGAGTAGAGCATAATTGGAATACCATCACACTATAAGAATATGGCTTAATTAAGCATTCATCCTGGGGGAACACAAGTATAAAAAGATAAGAGCAGAGATTTTCACAAAGAAAATTTCTTGTGAAACACAGGAGACCATAAAAGTCAATATAAACACCATGAATCATAAGAATCAACCTTTCAATACTATTTGCAGTTTCTTTTGTAGCTGTCAAGAATGCAATACAGGGCCAGGTGTGGTGGCTCACGCCTATAATTCCAGCACTTTGGAAGGCCGAGGCAGGTGGACCACTTGAGGTTAGGAGTTCGAGACCAGCCAGACCAACATGGTGAAACCCTGTCTCTACCAAAAATACAAAAATTAGCCAGGCATAGTGGTACACACTTGTAGTCTCAGCTACTTGGAGGCTAAAGTATGAGAACTGCTTGAATCTGGGAGACAGAGGTTGCAGTGAGCTGAGATCATGCCACTGCACTCTAGCCTGAGTGACAGAGCAAGACTCTGTCTCCAAAAAAAAAAAGGAAAAAAAAAAAAAAAAAAAGAAATGCAATACAGGATAACTGACAAATACATTCTAATACTGTTGTAAGACTTTAGAAAATGGTAGCAAACACAGGAATACAGTAAGACCATCTGAAAATTGTGCAGTAATAAACATTACAAATTACTTCTTTAAATAAACGACAAACAGCCTGAAACTAAATATTCATGCCTTTTAATAAATTGAAAAGTCCTTGAGCTTTCAGAGATAAAAAACATTTTCCTTTAATTAATAATCAAAGTCAGTTAGCGAAGATCATCATATTCCCTAAACTTTTCAGTAGTTATCTCATACTTATCAATTTCTGAAACTATTGTTGCTTTTTTGTTTTTTTTTTTAAGAGACTAGGTCTTGCACAGGCTGGAGTGCAAATGGTGCAATCATAGCTTACTGCACAGCCTGTGCAACTCCTGGGCTCAAGGGATCCTCCCACTTTAGCCTCCCAAGTAGCCACCATGCCTGGCTACTTTTTATTCCATTCCTCTAAAACCTAAGGGAGATAAGAGTATAAGTTGAGATGGTTTACTAGACATGTGATATTTATGGGGTAGTTAGTGTTTTACCAAAAAAATTCACATTTTGCATTTTATTCTGTAATATATCTACCCTGGCTTGTTAAGAAAATAATGCTTCAAATCATTAGTATGCCAAGTGTGATCCTTGGACCAGGAGCATAAGCACTATCTTGGAGACTGTTAGAAATGCAGAATCTCAGGCCCCGTTCTAGAGCTACTGAATCAGAACTGGCATTTTAACAAGATCCTCAGGTAATTTGTATACACATTTAAAACACTATTAAACACATTCTTTACTCAAATTCAACTCTCTAGCTAGTTTTGTTTCTGACTTTATTTCTCTATTCATTGGTAACTCTCTTAAAAAATAGCAGCAGCTCCTTCACCACTTTCTGCTATTTTGCCCTAACACCCTTCATTCCACTGACTGAGTTCTTACTTCTCTAATTTTAATTTTCATACAGGCTACCTGTTTGTGTCTCTCTTCCTTATTCCTACGAAGTTCCCCTCTTACTCTCAAACTTGAGCATTCATAGAATCGTTTCTCTTCTTCACTGACTTTTAGCACAAATCAAAAACACTTTTTAACAAATAAAATTGAGAGTCCTAGGTTTCCAGATGTTCTCTACTTCTTTTGCAACTCTATTTTGTTTGCTTATTTATTTTAATTTTTTTTGAGACAGAATCTGGCTCTGTGGCAAAGGGTGGAGTGCAGTGGTACAAAATCTCGGCTCACTGTATGCAATCTCTGCCTCCTGGGTTCAAGCGATTCTTGTGCCTCGGCCTCTTAATTAGCTGTGATTAGGTGTGTGCCACCACGCCCAGCTAATTTTTTTCTATTTTTAGTAGAGACGGACTTTTGCTATACTAGCCAGGCTGATCTTAAACTCCTGGCCTCAAGTGATCTGCCCACCTCGGCCTCCCAAAGTGCGGGATTACAAGCCTGAGCCACTGCACGTGGCCTGCAACTCTATTTTCAACCATTTCTAAATGAAGAAGTTATTCAGGAGTTCTTCAGATTTAATTTACCATTTCCCCATGACACGGCAGTAGTAGGAAATACAGATTAAAAAACAAAAAACAAAACAAAACAAAACCCACACCATTTTGGTGGAAAAACCAAAGCTTACTTGTAAAAACAGATCCTGACATATAAGTGTTAATTACAAAATTGTTTAAGCAATAACTGAATATAGCACATAAAAACATTGCTATGAGGCTTGTACAAATATCAAAACATGAATTCATATTTTTCTTTCTCCTTACTAAATAATTTTCAAACAAGATAAAACTAGTGTTATTGACAGTCTGACAATTTTCAAAAACTGTTTAATGTGATGTAACAGCTATAGGCATAAAAACAAAAGAGGGAACAATAAAAAAAAGGTATGCAGGCTGGGCACGGTGGCTCATGACCATAATCCCAGCACTTTGAGAGATCAAGGCAGGTGGATGACCTGAAGTTAGGAATTCAAGACCAGCCTGGCCAACATGGTGAAAATCCGTCTCTACTAAAGAAACAAAAATTAGCTGGGCATGGTAGTGAGCACCTGTAGTCCCAGCTACTCAGGAGGCTGAGTGAGGTAGGACAATCCCTTGAACCTGGGAGGCAGAGGCTGCAGTGAGCCAAGATCGCACCCCTGTACCCCAGCCTGGGCGACAGAGTGAGACCTTGTCTCAAAAGAAAAAAAAAAAAAAAAGTTATGCAGTATTGCAATACTGTAAAAGTTTAACAATTGCCAGTCTGTATTCAGTATTGATCCACACCTACATGTATATTCAGAAATTCTTTCCACAAAAGGTAAAGGACTGCTTCTATATCATGCAGTTCATGAAGGCAACTTTATAAGAAACAGACTTGTTTTTATTTGATTTAAAAAAAATTAAAATGAAATGACAATTTTATTTAACATGTAATATAATAAAAATAAATGAGTTATCTTAAAACATTTTTTACCTCACTTTCAAGAAAGAAAAGAACCAGCATCCTAATGAGGTTTCCATTCGGGCTGTTTCTTCCCCTCCTCTTTGCTAATGCTTCTTCTGCTTGTGGGTCATGTCTGCTAAATAGCCTGGAAATAAATAACAGGGCATTGCAAAGTTACATGAATATGAACTGTAGTGTTCCCTCACCACACAAATCATTTCAGTGTTTAACAGCAACAACAACAAAAAATGGGGCGGGGCGGGGGGGGTGGCGGTGTGGAGAGAAAAGTGTATCAGAGATCAGGCCAGGTGCAGTGGCTCATGCCTATAACCCCAGCACTTTGGGAGGCCAAGGCAGGTGGATCATGAGGTAAGGAGATCAAGATCACCCTGGCTAACACAGTGAAATCCCGTCTCTACTAAACATACAAAAAATTAGCTGGGCATGGTGGCGGGTGCCTGTAGTTCCAGCTACTCAGCAGGTTGAGGCAGGAGAATGGCATGAACCCGGGAGGCGGAGCTTGCAGAGAGCTGAGATTGCACCACTGCACTCCAGCCTGGGCGACAGAGACTCTGTCTCAAAAAAAAAAAAAAAAAAAAGAATATCAGAGATCAGATTATTCATCTATTTCAATACAAAAATGTAACTGATGTCATTATAGGTCGGAAAATGGTGGAATCTGAACAATGTCATATAGGTTAAACTAGACATAAAATGTAAAGGGAAACTTTTACTGATGAACAATGTTCAAATATGTGTGAAAATGACAAGCACTGCTATTATCCTGTATGACTGATACTAGAATATGTAATTTTAAACTGGGTTCTATTTTCTTTTTTCTTCTTTTTTTTTTTTTTTTGTTTTTGAGACGGTGTCTCGCTCTGTCACCCAGGCTGGAGTGCAGTGAGCGGCATGATCTTGGCTCACTGCAACCTTTGCCTCCCGGGTTCAAGCAATTCTCCTGCCTCAGCCTTCCAAGTAGCTGAAATTACAGGTGCCCACCACCACGCTGGGCTAACTTTTGTATTTTTAGTAGAGGTGAGGTTTCACCACATTGGCCAGGCTGGTCTCAAACTCCTGACCTCAAGTGATATGCCTGCCTTGGCCCTGAGTTCTATTTTCTTAAAACACTGATTTCACAGTCATATAATTACAACATATAACCAAATGTTTCAGCAATAATTACAAAAATTCACACCTTATTATCTAGAAACATTACCCATGAACCCAACAGTTTTTAGTAAAATGACATTAATGATAAATTAATAAAAATATAATGTAGTAGCAAAACATATGAAATATGGCCAAAAAAAGTGAAATTTTTCATTTGTTTAGATTTATTCTAACAAAACTTAAAAACTGCTAAGTTGGCCGGGCACGGTAGCTCACGCCTGTAATCCTAGCACTTTGGGAGGCTGAGGCAGGCAGATCACAAGGTCAGGAGATCGAGACCATCCTGGCTCACACAGTGAAACCCTGTCTCTACTAAAAATACAAAAAGTTAGCCGGGCGTGGGGGTGGGCACCTTAGTCCCAGCTACTAGGGAGGCTGAGGCAGAAGAATGGCGTGAACTCGGGAGGTGAAGCTTGCAGTGAGCCCCAGTGGTGCCACTGCACTCCAGCCTGGGTGACAGAGTGAGACTCCGTCTCAAAAAAAAAAAAATTGCTAAGGTACATTATTTCTAGGCATTGCTCTAGGTAAAAGGGATATTAGGAGCAAACAACGACAAAATCCCTGTTCTCTTGGAGCTCTCACTTTAGTGAATAAACGGTAGACAAATATATACTGTTGCTGGTTATAAAGAAAAAAAAAAAGGTATATGTATATAGCATGTACTAGTTTATATGTAAAAGTCAGAGTAGGCCTCTCAAATGAGAGGTAATATAACTGAATAAAACGAGAATAATTTCATGTGATATTATAAGAAACCAATCTCTAGCAGAAAACGATTACAGAGAAGCTGAGTTTTTCTGGGGGGTGAGTGAAGAGGAAGGCATATTAGTGGACTAGAGAACTTATCTTGAAGCTGTATCTATACAGCTATCATTTAAGAGAAGGTTCTGTTTAATGGGTGACTTTCAGAGGGATGGTAAACGGAAAATAGGAATATCCCTGATAACTGAAATATACCAATCTATTTATTTATTATTTTTTGAGACAGAGTCTCGCTCTGTCACCCAGGCTGGAGTGCAGTGGCCCAATCTCTGCCTCCTAGATTCAAGCGATTCTTGTGCCTCTCAGCCTCCCAAGTTGCTGAGATTACAGGTACCTGCCACCATACGTGGCTAATTTTTGTTCTTTCTAGTAGAGATGGGGTTTCACCATGTTGGCCAGGCTGGTCTTAAACTCCTGACCTCAAGTAATCCACCCGCCTCAGTCTCTCAAAGTGCCGGGATTACAGGCCTGAGCCACCGCGCTCGGCTTATTTTATGTTTTTTTGAGATGAAGTCTCACTCTGTCACCCTGGCTAGACGGCAATGGCATGATCTCTGCTCACTGCAACCTCCACCTCCTGAGCTCAAGAGATTCTCCTGTCTCAGCCTCTGGAGCGTTTAGAATTACAGGCGTGTGCCACTATGCCAGGCTAATTTTTTGTATTTTTAGTAGAGATACGGTTTCACCATGTTGGTCAGGCTGATCTCAAACTCCTGACCTCAAGTCTTCCACCTGCCTTGGCCTCCCAAAGTGCTGGAGTTATGGGGATAAGCCCCATGCCCAGTTGTACCAATTTAAATAATTCCATTTAGTGCATATAAATGAGGCACTGAGGAATTTGCTTAAATTTTGAGTATTAAAATGTGGAATTTTTGATGATGTATTAAAATATTGATTTCAGACAGATCTTACTACTTTTTGGATGATTGGTTAATACTGTGAAAAGCTTATGACTAGACTACAAGACACTATATGTGTGTGGATGTGTACATTTAAGTATCTTTGAAAGCTGATCATGGAACTCCTGGGGATACTCCACAGCTTATTTAAGATTTTCTAAGTCACCATATTAAATGATGGAAGAATGATAAGAGAGATCATTAATCAAGTCATTAAACTGTAAGTTTCTCCAAGACAGGGACCTAAAATACACTTACGGAGTGAAGCTTTCATTTGCATAAGAATTGGCCTAATTTTCACAAAGAAACAAAAACTAATGGAGGCTCATCCTTCTGGATTTCTGTGGAAGACACTAACAAAAATTTTTTTGGTGTTCTGATATCAGCAAGATGGTGGAACAGAAGACTGCCCAGCATCACTCCCCCTACAAAAATACAACCAGAAACTATTCAAACACAAGAATACCACTTGAATATGCTAGAACTCTGAAGAGAAGTAGAGAAACCCTTTGGGCCCACAGAATCAAGAAACTATGATTAGTAAGAGAAATAGTCATTTCACACTGTGCCAACTGCCCCCTCCCTACAAGCCAGCAAAACTCAAAGAGAATTGCCCTCGACCCATGATTGCTAAGATAAGAGGGAATTAGAAGTGGAAAATTGCTCTCCTTGCTAGTCTGGGAATCTTCACAAGAAGATCACTCCAGTTCCATCCCACAGAAACCACTGGGAGTGCCAGGAGGCCAGAAAAACCTGGGGTTCACTGGGGAGAAAGAATAGGGGGCTGATCACAGTAACTGGTGCACAGATCTTGGTGGCCACTTGGCACATTGACCAGTGGGGATGCCATGTTGAAGGGAGTGGCCAGTACAAAAGCACTGCAAGGGGCATAATCCACAGGAAGGATCAAATCCCTAGATATATTTTCCACAAAGCCCAGATGACTGTATAAAGTCTTTCCTTGGCCTGGAAACAACTTAAAGGCCGGGATTAAGTTGCAGTACCCACTTAAGTACTTCCCAGGTTGGGAAATAATGTAAGGCCAGCAATATAGTTCCAGCGCAGTGTTCCAGTACCAAGAGTCTTCACCAGACTGAGAAAGAACAGAAGTGCAGTGACTTGGTTCTGGAATACTGTTTAAATTCCAGCACTCACTATAAGTTCTTGCCAGACCAAGAAAAAAACAAGAGGCCATGGTTCAAGTTCTGAAACTAAGAAGTAAAGATCTAGTACTACCAAAGCAAACCTGCAAAAAGTGGAAGCAGTAGCTATCTCTTCAAATACACAAGCATCAACTTAGGTCAGGGAAATATTACACTACCAAACAAAACCAGTAGAGCTCCAGCAACAGATCCAGAAAAACTGAAAATCTATGAAATGTCTGACAGGCAATTCAGGGTAATCCTCTTAAAGAATTTTAAGGATTTACACACACACACAAAAATCCAAATAGAAAACTAAATCAAATTTGAAAAATAAAATGAGAAATACGAATAGAAACAATTTTTAAAAATCAAATATAAATCCTAGAAATAAAGAATGTAACTGAAGTGAAAAACTCACTAGAAAGCTTCAATAGCAAACTTAACCAAACAGAGGAAAGAACTAGTGAGCCTGAAGGCAGAACATATGAAATTACCTAGTCAGAAGAGCAAAAAGAAAAATTTTAAAAAGCCTATGAGAATTATGGGACACGTTCAAGCAAACTAACTTCTGCAAAATTAGCATTCCCAAAGGAGATGAGAGAGAAAAAGGGCCTAGAAAGCATATTAAAAGAGTAAGGCTGAAAATTCTCCAAATCTGGAGAAAGACAACAGCATCCAGGAACAGAAAGCTCAGATGTCATCAAACAAATTCAACCCAAAGAGGAATTTCCCAAGTCACATCATAATCAAATTAGCAAAAATCAAAGACAAAGAAGAAATATCCAAAGCATCAAAAGAAAAGAATCGTATCATATTCAATGGAGCTCCTATATGGCTTTCAATAGATTTATCGGCAGAAACCTTGAAGGCCAGGATAGACTGAGATGCTATATTCAAAGTTCTGAAGAAAGAAAATCGCTATCCAAGAACACTGTACCTAACAATATCCTTCAAACATGAAAGACAGATAAAGACTTTCTCAGACAAATAGAAGCTGAGGGAATTCATCAACACCAGATCTGCCTTATAAAAAATGCCAGAAGAAGTTCTTCAGTTTGAAAGACATGAATGCTAATGTGTTGGTAGAAGAGCTCAGGCAGGACTGGCTTATCTGTCATAATATAAAAGAGTCTTGGAAAATGTTTGGGGTCCAGGGTCTAAAACCCCTTGTGGCCTCTGGAACACCAAACTCTGTGCCAAAGTGAGGAAGGCTGCCCTGCCGTATCACAAATATAAGCCCAGGGCATAAAACCCCTCGTGGCTTGGATGGAATCCAGGGCTCGGGGCATAAAACCCCTCGTGGCCTCTGGAATGTGCGCAGACTTGTCGGTTGCTCTCCCAGGCTCGTAAACATGTTCTCCATTATCTCGAGCAGCAAAGTATATTCTATATGCGTCAAAGAAAATGCTAAACTGTCACAGATACACTTGATGCACCACTACCTATCTATCCTCATGTCCTCACATCCTCACCTGTTTACCCCCACATCCAAACATCCTCGCTACCTGCTTCTTTGTTTGATCACCAATAAATAGTGTGGGATCCCAGAGCTCGGGGCCTTCACAACCTCCATACTAGCGTTGGCCCCCTGGACCCACCTTATGCACTCACTCTTAACTTGTCTTTTCTCATTCCTTTGACTCCGCCGGACTTTGTAGCCCCCACGGCCTGGTGTTGGGTCTGATCACCCCAACACTAACGTGTAACAAGAAAACTTCAAGGTATAAAATTCACTGGCAAAAGTAAGAAAACTGAAAAAAATTCAGAGTACTCTAATACTATAAATGTGGTAAGTAAATGACTTATATCTTAAGTATGAAGACCACAAGAAAAAACTATTAAAAATAACAACCGGGGCCAGGCATGGTGACTTATGCCTGTAATCTCCAAACTTTGGAAGGTGGAGATGGGAGGAGCTTAGGAGACCAGCTTGGCAACATGGCAAAATCCTGTCTCTACAAAAACAAAAAACAAACAAACAAACAAACAAAAAAACCCCAAAACAAACAACTGCAACAATTGCTGAGATAAGCAAAATTTTTAAAATGTAAATTGAAACATCAAAAAGTCAAAATGTAAGAGGGGAGCTGTGTTAAAGTGTAAAGTTTATTTATGATATTTTGCAATCAAAGCTAAGTCATTATAAGTTTAAAATAACCTGTATTTTTTTCTGTATATATATATTTTTTGACAGTGAGTCTCGCTCTATCACCTAGACTGGAGTGCAGCAGCACGATCTTGGCTCACTGCAACCTCTGCCTCCTAGGTTCAAGCGATTCTCCGGCCTCCCAAGTAGCTGGAATTACAGGCACCTGCCATCACACCTGGCTGATTTTTGTATTTTTAGCAGAGATAGGCTTTCACCATTTTGGCCAGGCTAGTCTTGAACTCCTGACCCCAAGAGATCTGCCTGCCTTGGCCTCCCAAAGTGCTGTGATTACAGGTGTAAGCCACCGTGCCCTACATAAAATAACCTGTTTTAACTACAAGATATTTTTTATAAGTCTCAGTGTAATCACAAAGCAATATCTATAATAGATACAACAGAAATAAACAGCACAGAATCAAAACCTACTACTAGATACAGAAAAATCAATGGGATCTACAAAACAACCAGAAAACAGCAACAAAATGGCAATGGTAAACACATGCCCATCAATAATAATCCGGAAGGTAAATGGATTAAATTATCAAATTGAAAGACATAAAGTGACTGAATGGATTTAAAAAAATGACACAACTATATTCTGCCATAAGAAACTCACTTCATCTGTAAAGACACACACAGACTGAAAGTGAAGGTATGGAAAAAGATAATCCATGCACTTAGAAACCAAAAATGTAACAGGAGTGGCTATATTTGTTATCAAATAAAATAGACTTCAAGTCAAGAATGATTAAAAAAAGACAAAGAAGGCCAGAGGGGTGGCACATGCCTGTAATCCCAGCACTTTGGGAGGCCGAGGCGGGCGGGTTACAAGATCAAGAGACGGAGACCATCCTGGCCAACATGGTGAAACCCCGTCTCTACTAAAAATATAAAAATTAGCCAGGTGTAGTGGCACATGCCTGTAGTCCCAGCTACTCGGGAGGCTGAGGCAGGAGAACTGCTTGAACCCAGGAGGTGGAGGTTGCAGTAAGACAAGATGGCGTCACTGCACTCCGGCCTGGCGACAGAGCAAGACTCTGTCTCAAAAAAAAAAAAAAAAGAAAAGAAAAGAAAAAAGACAAAGAATACCATTTTACAATGGTAAAGGGTCAATATGACAAGAGGATGTAACAATTGTAAATATCTGTACACTCAATATTGAACCTCCCAAATACATTTTAAAAATTAAGACATAAGGAGAGAGAGAAACTGCAATACAATAGTAGTAGTAGGGGACTTCAACATGCAACTTTCAGCAATGGGAAGATTATGCAGACAGAAAATGAATCAATGATTCCAAAGAAACACTGGAGTTAAGCTGCATTCTAGACCAAATGGACCTAACAGACATTTACAGAACATTCCATCTAACAGTTGCAGAATACTCATTTTTCTAGTAACAAATGAAACATTCTCCAGGACAGGCTACAAGGTCACAGAAGAAGTCAACAGATTTTAAAATATTGAATGCATATTGAGTATCTCTTTTAACCATAATGGAATAAAACTAAAAATCAATTACAGAAGGAATGGAAATTGTTCAAGTTCATGTAAATTAGACAACACGCTCCTGAACAACAAATGGGTTAAAGAAGAAATTTCAGAATTTCGTGAGAGAGAAGAAAATAGAAACACAACATACTAAAACCTATCAAGTACACCAAAGCAGTTCTAAAGGAGTTTATACCAATAAGTATCTATATCAAAAAACTAGCAAAACTTCAAACAGACGACAATAATGAAACACAGCAAGGAACTAGAAGACTCACAAAAACAAACAAAAAACCAAAATTAGCAGAAGGAAAGAAATAATAAAGATCAGAGAATAAATGTAATTAAGACTAAATACAAAAGACAAATGGAACCACAAATGAACAAACCTTTAGCTAAACTAAAAAAAAAAAAAAAAGAAAGAAAGAATACCCAAATAAATAAAATCAGAGACAGAAAAAGAGACATTACAATGGTTACAAGAGAAATACAAAGGATCGGTAAAAACTATTATAAACGTCTGTATACCAACAAAATGTAAAACCTAAAAGAAATGAATAAATTCTTGGACACATGCAACCTATCACAAATTAACCATAAAGAAATAGAAAACCTGCCGGGCATGGTGGCTCACACCTTTAATCCCGGCACTCTGGGAGGCCAAGGCAGGTGAATCACCTGAGGTCAGGAGTTCGAGACCAGCCTGGCCAACATGGTGAAACCCCGTATCTACTAAAAATACAAATATTAGCTGGGCATGGTGGCAGGCACCTGTAATGCCAGCTACTCGGGAGGCTGAGGCAGGAGAATCATTTGAACCCAGGAGGCGGAGGTTGCAGTGAGCCGAGACCGTGCCATTGCACTCCAGCCTGGACAACAAGAGCAAAACTCCGTCTCAAAAAAAAAAAAAAAAAAAAAAAGAAATAGAAAACCTGTTGAACAGACCAATAATGATATTGAAGCAGTAATAAAAATTAATGATATTGAAGCATTAATAAAAAGTCTCCAAACAAACAAAAAAAGCCCAGTACCTGATGGCTTCACTGCAGAATTCTACCAAGCATTTAAAGAAGAACTAACACCAATTCTACTCAAAGTATTTCACAAAATTGAAGACAAGGGAACACCTCCAAGTTCATTGTATAAGGTCAGCCAAACCAGACAAAGACAAAATAACAACAACAACAAAAACTATTAGACAATATCCCCAGTAAACATGCATGTAAAAATTCTCAACAATAACTAGCAAACCAAATTTAACAGCATATTAAAAAGATAATGTACCATAATCAAGCAGGATTTATATCAGGGACACAAAGATAGCTTAACCATATGCATTATCAATAAATGTGATACATCACATCAACAGAATGAAAGACAAAACTTATGACCCTCTCAATAGAGAAAAAGCATTTGAAAGAAATCAACATCCCTTCATGATAAAAACTCTCAATAAACTAGCAAAGATGAAACACATCTCAAAATAATAAAGTCCATATAAGACAAACCCACAGTTACGATCACATTAAATGGGGAAAAGTTGAAAGTCTTTCCTATAAGAACTCAAGACCAGGATGTCAACTTTCACCACTTTTATACAACATAGTACTAAAAGTCCTAGTCAGAGCAATTAGGCAAGAGAATGAAATAAAAGACATCCAAATTGGAAAGAAAGAAGTCAAGTTATCTTTGTTTGTAGATGGCATAATCTTATATTTACAAAAACAGACTCCGCACAAAAAATTGTTATAACTAATAAATTATGAAAAGTAGAATACAAAATCCGACATAAAAATCCGTAGCATTCTTATACAGCAAAAGTGAACAATCTGAAAAAGAAGTCAAGAAGTCAATCTCATTTCCAACAGCTACCAAAAAAACCAGCTGGGAATAAATTTAACCAAAGTAAAAGATCTCTACATGGGGCGGAGCAACATTTCTAACAATAGGGAGCAGCTCCAGTCTTCAACTCCCAGCCAGCCACACAGAAGACCGGTGATTTCGGGCATTTTCAACTGAGGTACTGGGTCTTCATCTCACTGGGGAGGCCGTGGAAGATCGGTATCATCAGCTGCTGCAGCCCGACCAGCTGAGAGTTAGCTACAGGGATGCAGGCATTGCCCACCTGGGAAGCGCATGGGGAAGGGAATCCCTTCCTAGCCAGGGAACTGAGACACACAACACCTGGAGAATCGGGTAACTCCCACCAACACTGGGCGCTTTGAGCAAACAGGCACCAGGAGATCATATCCCACACCTGGCTGGGGAGGGTCCTGACACCCACGAGCCTCCCTCATTGCTATCACAGCAGTCTGTGATCTACCGGCAAGGTGCAGGTTGGGGAGGGGCGCCCCGCCATTGCCTCCAGGCTAAGTAGGTAAAACAAAGCCAAAGCCTTTAACGGGTGGGAGCCTCACAGCAGCTCAAGGAAACCTGCCTGTCTCTGTAGACTCCACCCTGGGGCAGGGCACAGTAAACAATAACAAAGCAGCAGATACTCTGCAGACCCAAACCACTCTGTCTGACAGCTTTGAAGAGAGCAGTGATCTCCCAACACGGAGGCTGAGATCTGGAGAACGGACAGATTCCCTGCTCAAGCGACCCCTGACCCTGAGTAGCTTAACTGGGAGACACATCCCCCACTAGGGGCAGTCTGACACCCCACACCTCACAGGGTGGAGTACACCCTGAGAGGAAGCTTCTCTAAAGCAAGAATCAGACAGGTACACTTGCTGTTCGAAATATTCTATCTTCTGCAGTCTCTGCTGCTGATACCTTCCAGGCAAACAGGGTCTGAGTGGACCTCAAGCATCTCCAATGACCTTACAGCTGAGGGTCCTGGACTGTTAGAAGGAAAACTATCAAACAGGAAGGACACTGAATTAAAAACCCCATCAGTACATCACCATCATCAAAGACCAGAGGCAGATAAAACCACAAAGATGGGGAAAAGAAGAAAAGCTGGAAATTCAAAACAAGAGCATCTTTCCCTGCAAAGCGCGAGCGAGCTCATCGCCAGCAACGGATCAAAGCTGGACGGAGAATGACTTTGACGAGATGAGAGAAGAATCATCAATTGAGAATTTAATGACCGAAGAAACTAAGGAAGAATTGACGGCTAGACTAAATGGTTAATGCAGAGAAGGTCATAAATCCAATGAAAGAGATGAAACCATGACACGAAATAATGCGACAAATGCAATAAGCTTCAGTAACCCACTGACAATCATTGGAAGAAAGAGTATCAGCATTGAGGATCAAATGAATGAAATGAAGCGAAGAGAAACCAAAGAAAAAAGAAGAAAAAAGAAATGAACAAAGCCTGCAAGAAGTATGGATTATGTAAAAAGACCAAATCTACTTCTCCTGATTGGGGTGCCTGGAGTGAGGGGGGAAATGGAACCAAGTTGGAAAACACCTTCAGGATATCATCCAGGAGAACTTCCCCAACCTAGCAGGGCAGGCCAACATTCAAATCCAGGAAATACAGAGAACGCCACAAAGATACTCCTCGAGAAGAGCAACTCCAAGACACATAATTGCCAGATTCACCAAAGTTGAAATGAAGGAAAATCTAAGGGCAGCCAGAGAGAAAGGCCTGGTTACCCACAAAGCAAAGCCCACGACTCACAGCAGATCTCTCGGCAGAAACTCTCCAAGCAGAAGAGAGTGGGGGCCAATATTCAACATTCTTAAAGAAAAGAATTTTAAACCCAGAATTTCATATCCAGCCAAACTAAGTTTCATAAGTGAAGGAGAAATAAAATCCTTTACAGATAAGCAAATGCCAGATTTTGTCACCATCAGGCCTGCCTTACAAGAGACCCTGAAGGAAGTACTAAACATGGAAAGCGCGAACAACCGCACCAGCCATCTCAAAACATGCCACAAAATGTAAAGACCATCGAGGCTAGGAAGAAACTATATCAACTAATGAGCAAAATAACCAGTTAATATCATAATGGCAGGATCAAGTTCTACACATAACAATCTTAACCTTAAATGTAAATGGACTGCTCCAATTAAGAGACACACACTGGCAAACTGATAAAGAGTCAAGACTCATCAGTCTGCTGTATTCAGGAGACCCATCTCACACGCAGAGACATACATAGGCTCAAAATAAAGGGATGGATAAAGATTTACCAAGCAAATGGAGAACAAAGTGCCGGGGTTGCAATACTAGTCTCTGATAAAACAGACTTTAAACCATCAAAAATCAAAAGAGACAAAGAAGGCCATTGCATAATGGTAAAGGACCAATTCAACAGGAAGAGCTAACTATCCTAAATATATATGCACCCAATACAGGAGCACCTAGATTCATAAAGCAAGTCCTTAGAGACTTACAAAGAGACTCCTTAGACTCCCATACACAATAATGGGGAGACTAACACTCCACTGTCAACACCATTTGCACAGATCAACGAGACAGAAAGCCAACAAGGATATCCAGGAATTGAACTCATCTCTGCAGCAAGCAGACCTAATAGACATCTATAAACTTCCACCTGAATATACATTCTTCTTCAGCACCACATCGTATTTATTCCAAAATTGACCATGTAATTGGAAGTAAAGCACTCCTCAGCAAATGTACAAGAACAGAAATTATTACAAACTGTCTCTCAGACCACAGTGCAATCAAACTAGAACTCAGGACTAAGAAACTCAATCAAACCGCCAACTACATAAACCGAACAACCTGCCTGAATGACTACTGGGTACATAACGAAAATGAAGGCAGAAATAAAGATGTTCTTCAAAAACCAATGAGAACAAAGATACAACATACCAGAATTGGGACACATTTAAAGCAGTGTGTAGAGGGAAAATTTATAGCACTAAATGCCCACAAGAAAAGCAGGAAAGATCTAAAATTCCTGATTAATTCTTAACATCGCACGAAAGAATAGGAGAAGCAAGAGCAAACACATTCAAAGCTAGCAGAAGGCTAGAAATAACTAAGATCAGAAAGCAGAACTGGAAGGAGATAGAGACACAAAACCCTCCAAAATCAATGAATCCAGGAGTTGGTTTTTGAAAAAGATCAACAAAATCGACAGACCACTAGCAAGACTAATAAAGAAGCAAGAGAGAAGAATCAAATCGACGCACTAAAATGATAAAGGGATATCAACTCACCGACCCTTACAGAAACAAAACTACCATCAGAGAATACTATAAACACCTCTACGAAATAAACTGGAAAAACGTGAAGAAATGGATAATTTCCGACACTTACACTCTTCCAAGACTAAACCAGGAAGAAGCTTAAATCCCTGAATAGACCAATAGCAGGCTCTGGAAATTGAGGCAACAATTAATAGCCCAACAACCAAAAAAAAAAGTCCAGGACCAGATGGATTCACAGCTGAATTCTACCAGAGGTACAAGGAGGAGTTGGTACCATTCCTTCTGAAACTATTCCAATCAATAGAAAAGAGGGAATCCTCCCTAACTCATTTTATGAGGCCAACATCATCCTGATACCAAAGCCTGGCAGAGATATTAACAGTGGAGAATTTTAGACCAATATCCTGATGAACATCGAGCAAAAATCAATAAAATACTGTTCCGATTCAGCAACACATCAAAAGCTTATCCACCATGATCAGCGGGTTTCATCCCTGGGATGCAAGGCTGGTTCAACATTCAGAAACGTAATAAACATAATCCAGCATATAAACAGAACCAGCAGCATAAAGTAAACCATGGTTATCTCATGATGCAGTGCTGCTTTTGACAAAATTCAACAGCTCCTTCATGCTAAAACGTCACAATCTGGCACATTGAACGTATCTCAAATAATAATAAGAGCTATTTATGAATAAAACCCACAGCCACATCACTGAAGGCAAAAGTGGAAGCATTCCAGCCACTGGCAAGACAGGATGTCTTCTCTCACCACTCCTGTCTAACATAGTGTTGAAGTTCTGGCTAGGCAATTAGGGCAAGAGAAAGAAATCAGGGTATTCAGTTGTGGAAAAGAAGAAGTCAAATCGTCCTCTTGCAGATGACATATCAGGCGTATTTGAAACCCTCAACATTGTCTCAGCCCAAAATCTCCTAAGCTGATAAGCAACTTCAGCAGTCTCAGGATAAAAATTAATGTGCAAAAATCAGCCAAGCATTCACACCAGCAACACACAAACAGAGAGAGCTAAATCATGAATGAACTTCCATTCACAATTGGCTTCAAAGAGAATCAAATACCTAGGAATCCAACTTGGGGATGGAAGACCTCTTCATGAGAATCGCCAAAACCACTGCTCACTGAAATAAAAGAGACAAAACAATGGAAGAATTGTCATGCCTCATGGATAGGAAGAATCATCGTGTTCAGCCATACTGCCCACAAGGTAATTTATATAGATTCTAATGTCCCACTGGCTACCAATGAGTTTCTTCACAGAATTGGAAAACTGCTTTAAAAGTCTATGGGAACCAAAGAGCCCTCGTGATCTCCAAGCACAATCCTAAGCCAAGAGAACAAAGTTGGAGGCATCACGCCACCTGACTTCAAATCCATACTCTGCTAAGGCTACAGTAATCCGCAAACAGCATGGCAATGGTACCCAGAGATATAATCAATGGAACAGAACAGAGTCCTCAGAAAGGACACACATCTACAGCCATCTGATCTGGACAAACCTGGAGAGAACAAGTCAGATATTCTATTTAATAAATGCGCCGAAAATTGGCTAGCCATAAGTAGAAAGCTGAAACTGATCTCTTACCTCTTATACTAGTAATGAATTCAAGATGATTAGAGACTTAAATGTTAATCTAATACCATAAAAAAAATCCTAGAGGAAACCTAAAACCATTCAGGACATAGCCAAGTAAAGACTTCATGTCTAAAAACACCAAAAGCAACGGGCAGCAAAGCCAAAATTGACAAATGGGATCTCATTAACTTCAAAGAGCTTCTGCATGCAAAAAGAAACTACCATCAGATGAACAGGCAACCTGCCAGAACGCAGGTACCTTGCAATCTACCTAATTTCGACAAAGGGCTAATATCCAGAACCTACAAAGAACTCAAACAAATTCTACAAGAAAAACAAACAACCCCATCAAAAGTGCGGGGCAAAGGATATAAATAGACATTTCAAAGCAAAGACATTCATACAGCCAAATGGAACACATGAAAAATGCTCGTCATCACTACCCAGAGAGATGCAAAACGTAAAACCAACAGGAGGTCATCTCACCAGTTAGAACAAAGGACGGTCCAAGCAGGGAAACAACAGGTGCCAGAGGATGTGGAGAAATAGGAACACTTTTACACTGTTGGGTGGATTGTAAACTAGTTCAACCATTATGGAAAACAGTATGGCGATTCCTCAAGGATCTAGAACTAGATGTACCCATATGACCCAGCCATCCCATTACTGCATATACCTGACAACTATGCTGCTCTAAAGACACATGCACACGCATGTTTATTGCAGCACTATTCACAATAGCAAAGACTTGAATCAACCCAAATGTCCATCAGTGACAGATTGGATTAAGAAATGTATAACATATACACCATGGAATAATTATGCAGCCATAATGCCATTTAGAGTTTGTGTCCTTTGTAGGACATGGATGCACCTGGAATCCACCATTCTTAGCAACCATTCAAGAAACAGGTTCCAACACCATGTTCCTTTACTCATAGTGGGAACTGAACAATGAGATCACTTGACCGGGAAGGGAACATCACACACCGGGCCTATCATGGGGAGGGGAGGGGGAGGGATTGGTATTGAGCTATACCTGATGTAAATGACGAAAGGATGGGTGCAGCACACCCAACAAGGCACAAGCATACATATGTAAAAAACCTGCATCGCTATGCACATGTACCCTACAACTTACAGTGCATAATAATAATAAATAAATTTAAAATAAAATAAAAAAAAAAAGATCTCTACAAACAAAACTATAAAACACAGATGAAAGAAACTGAGAGGATATTTAAAAACAAAAAAAACAACAACAACAACAAAAAGACATCTCATGCTCTTGGATTGTAAGAATTAAGACTGTTTAAAATGTCCATACTACTCAAATTGATATACAGATTCTATGCAATCCCTTTATCAAAGACATTTTTTATAGAAATTGAAAAAAAAACCCTAAAATTCATATGGCCCCACAAATTACCCACAATAAGCAAAGCAATCTTGAGCAAAAGCTGGAGGCTTTACACCACCTGACTTTAGAATATAATACAAAGTCTTATTACCCCAAATGGCATAATCCTGGCATAAAAACAGACACATATACCAATGCAACAGAACAGATAACCCAGAAATAAGTGCACACAGTTACAGCTAACTGATTTTCGGCAAAGGCACCAAGAACATATCGTGGGGAAAGGACAGCTTCTTCTTCAATAAATAGTAGTGAACTGCCGGGTGTGGTCACACGTACCTGTAATCCCAGCTACTCGGGAGGCTGAGGCAGAAGAATTGCTTGAACCCAGGAGGTGGAGGTTGCAGTGAGCTGAAATCGCGCCACTGCACTCCATCCTGGGCGACAGAGTGAGACTCCGTCTTGGAAAAAAAAAAAAAAAGAGAAAGAAAACACTGGGGATTCTTAAGAATATTAGTCTGGGTAGAGTTTTGGGGCAAGACCTCAATAGCATGTGCAACAAAAGGAAAAACAGAAAATTGAGATTATATCAAGCAAAAAAGTTTCTATATAGCAAAGGGATCAATAAAGAGACAACCTGTAGAATAGGTGAAAATATTGGCCAACTATTCATCTGACAAGGGATATAAGGAACTCAAACAACTCCTTAGTAAAAATGAAAACAATCCAATTTACAAATGGGCAAATGATCTGAATAGACATTTCTCAAAGGAAGACATACCAGTGGCCAACTGGTATACAAAAAAGTGCTCTCATCATTTATTACAAAGAAAATGCAAATACAAAATCACAATGAGATATCATCTTACCTCATTTTCAACAGTTATTATCAAAAAGACAAAAGAAT
Source organism: Papio anubis (assembly GCF_008728515.1). Taxonomy (NCBI): domain Eukaryota; kingdom Metazoa; phylum Chordata; class Mammalia; order Primates; family Cercopithecidae; genus Papio; species Papio anubis. The sequence goes on along the minus strand of NC_044977.1, from coordinate 155,210,448 downwards.
AACATGCTGGCCAGGATGCAGAGAAAGGGGAATGCTAGTACACTGTTCGTAGGAAGCTAAACTAGTATAGCAACTGTGGAAAACAGTATGGAGGTTCCTCAAAAAACTAAAAACATCTACCATGTGATCAAGCAACTCCACTGCTAAGTATATATCTACAAGAAAAAAAAAATCAGCATATCAAAGAGCTATCTGCACTGCCATGTTCAGTACAGTACTATTGATAGTAGTGAGACATGGAATCAACCTAAGTGTCCATCAACGTTTGAATGGATAAACAAATGTGGTATTTATACACAATGGAATATTATTTAGCCATAAAAAGGAAATTCTGTCATTTGCAGTGACACAGATGGAACTAGATGACATTATGTTAAGTGAATTAAGCCAAGCACAGAAGGACAAATATCTCATGTTCTCACTTATATGTGGGAGTTAAAAAAAGGTTGATCTCCTGGAGGCACAGTACAATGATTGCTACCAGAGGGCGGAATAAAGAGAGGTTGGTTAATGGGTCCAAAAATACAGTTAGAAGAAATAAGTTTTAGTGTTTGATAGCACAGTAGGGTGACTATAGTTAACAATAATTTATGGAATATTTCAAAATAGCTATTAATAGAAGATTTGGAAAGTTCCCAACACAAAGAAATAATACATATTTGAGGTGATGGATATCCTACTTACCTAATTTGACCATTACACATTAGATGCATGTATCAAAATATCACATGTACTCTATAAATGTCTATCAATTTTTAAAGTATAAAAAATTTAGCCAATATTTCAAACATAGAAAAATATAATACAGATATAAAATAAGTACATTCTAAGTAAGACTTTTTCTAACTTAAGAGTTACCAGTTTATGGCTTCTACTATACAGAGAACCCATCTCAAGTTTATTTTCTCTCTGAAACTACAGAAACAACAAATTATTTCTAAAAACACAAAGTTCTTTGACAAGTTAAGTGGAGAATAGACTAATTAGAATATAATAAACCTGAAAAAAGAAAGGCTACAGTACCTCCTTGATATCGGTGACAGACAACATCCAAAGATAAATATAAAATCAGCATTATTTTACTAGCCAGAGGTGTCAGAGTCACTAGGAAATTCAATATTATTTTAAGTCATGCCTGAAAACCTTGACTTTCTTCCTCTTCATTTTCATTGCCAGCATGCACAGTAAGTAGCTGGTTTCTTTCTTAACGGAGATTTCTTACACTCAAATAACTTTTCTCACTTTGAAAGGTACAAGTGAGTAGAGAACAATTTTTATTGTAGCACTGAATGCAGATACTGGATAGAGGCCAGGCCTGCTCATTATCAAAGTTAGTCACTGATGCACAGCAGTTGCCTAGTCCATGATTTATATTTGTATTTCAGCATAATACGAAGTTAGCATATATAATAAACTTTTGTAATCACCTGTGAATATTATTCAAAGCTAGTAATTTAAATCCATAAACAAAAAACCAAAACACAAAGCAAAGCAAAAGATATACACATATAACCAAGAATATGTTTATAGTTTAAAAATGAATTAATCAGCTAGGTGCAATGGCTCATGCCTGTAATCCCAACACTTTGGGAGGCTGAGGTGGGAGGATCACTTGAGGCCAGGAGTTCAAGACCAGCCTGGGCAAGACAGCAAGACCCCATCTCTCAAAAAAAATATATATATATGTATACACACACACACACACACACATATATAATATATTTTAAAATGTTTTACAGAATGAACTAATCTAATTATACAACATATACAGTAAATCACAATAAAAAATGTCCTTCCTAAGTGTTCACATGCATATACTCTCATTAGCTTTATGCTTTACCAAAAAATAAGGTTTAAAAAAAAATTAAACTGCAACTATATATATATAAAACTTTCAGAATTACTATGAATTACTGATTAAAATAATCCTCATCATGCCCAGGTGTGGTGGCTCACGCCTGTAATCCCAGTACTCTGAGTGGCTGAGGCAGGCGAATTACCTGAGGTCGGGCGTTCAACACCAGCCTGACCAACATGAAGAAACCCTGTCTCTAATAAAAATATAAAATTAGCTGGGCAGGATGGTGCATGACTGTAATCCCAGCTACTTGGGAGGCTGAGGCAGGACAATCACTTGAACCTGGGAGGCAGAAGTTGTGGTGAGTCGAGATTGTGCCACTGTACTGTAGCCTGGGCAACAAGAGCGAAACTCCATCTCAAAAAATTAAAAAATAAATAAATAATCAATCATCATAATGGAGAAAATGAAAAAACATTAAAACTTGGGAGGCATTTTAAAGGTGATACTGCTTCACATTTAGATTACAAATGTTGAGAAAGTAAGATCAAATCTCAGAATTTTAAAGAAAAAACTAGTGATGAATTATCAATTATGTTAGCTTTTATAAGTTTCATGCACTCCTCCAATCTCCACTCACATCTAGCTGAGAATCATCCTCTCAGATTTCAGAAAAAAGGAGTATGTCACAAGGTACAGCATCCTGAAGGGTGTGATTCATAATGTATACATAGGCTATGAGGCTGTTATAGCCCTCAGAGTATGAGATGGACATTTTCAGCACTGTGTTCAGTCACTATTACTCTCTCCTACAAACTCTAAAACAACAACAAAACAACATAGAAAAGTAGAATCTGTTTTCAAAGATAATCAGCTCACTTTTTGTGAAGGAACTCTCCAGCTGCCACAGCAACAGGGCGATGTGCCGAGTACACCAAGTGGTAAACATTTTCACAGTCTTCATTGGAAAGAGCTTCTTCACTTCCACTGAAAAATACAGAAAGTAACATCTGATCTAAAGCAAATGTTTATTTTCAGTTTTACTTTTATTTAAACTTTGTAAAGTTCACTATAAAATTCAAGGCTTAATAATTTTTGTCTCATCTTTCATCTTACTTTGAAAGTTATGTTTCTTCTTTTAGTATAAAAGACAATAACACAAAATTCAGAAAATAAAGATTCAACAAGAAGAAAATAAAATGCCCACAATTATTCTACTTTTTATTTATTTATTTATTTATTTTGAGACAGGGTCTTGCTGTGTCACCCAGGCTGGAGTGCAACAGCATGATCTTGGTTCACCACAACTTCTGCCTCCCGGTTTCAAGTGATTCTCCTGCCTCAGCCACCCGAGCAGCTGAGATTATAGGCACCCAACACCACGCTCAGCTAATTTTTTGTATTTTTAGTAGAAATGAGGTTTCGTCATGTTGGCCAGACTGTTCTCTAACTCCTGACTTCAGGTAATCTACCTGCTTCATCCTCCCAAAGTGCTGGGGTTATAGGCATGAGCCACTGCGTCTGGCCTTCTTCTACAGCTTAAAATCTTAGAGCCAGGCGCGGTGGCTCATGCCTATAATCCCAGCACTTTGGGTGGCGAAGGAGGGTGGATTACCTGAGGTCAGGAGTTAGAGACCAGCCTGGCCAACACAGCAAAACCCTATCTCTACTGAAAATACAAAAATTAGCCAGGCGTGTTGATGTGTACCTGTAGTCTCAGCTACTTGGGAGGCAGAGGCAGGAGAATCGCTTGAACCTGGGAGGCAGAGGTTGCAGTGAGTCAAGATTGTGCCACTGCACTCTAGCCTGGGCGACAGAGCCAGCCAGACTCAGTCTCCAAAAAAAAAAAAAAAAAAATTTGGGTAGAATAAAAACATACTTCCAAGTAACCTGCAATTACACTGGAAACCACAAAGGTAATTAAAGGTTTCACAGACATTTATTTATTATTGTCTATTAAAATACTACATGTCTAAATTTTTAGGACATACATGAGTACTTAAAGGTGTATTTATTACTTTAGATATAGTTATTAGAAAACAAAAAACAAATGAGCTAAAAGAACCTGGTTCTTTACAAACAGTAAGATGGACAAACCTGACATGACTTATGAAGAAAAAGAGAATACGAATAAAATAGAGGATGAAAAGAATTAAGAAAGAATGAGTCTTGGAAAGTAATAAGAAGATCATGAACTATAAAATTATAAAACTGTGATAAAACATTTTTAAAAGTTTGCAAAAATGTCAACAGTAACACAAAAGAAATAACAATTAATTAATTAATTTTTTTTTTTTTGAGACAGTTTCTTTCGCAGAGGCTGAAGTGCAGTGGCCCTATCTCGGCTCACAGCAACCTCCGTCTCCTGGGTTCAAGCGATTCTCCTGCCTCAGCCTCCTGAGTAGTTGGGATTACAGGTGCCTGCCACCACACCCGACTAATTTTCTGTATTTTTAGTAGAGATGGGGTTTCACCATGTTGGCCAGGCTGCTCTCGAACTCCTGACCTCAAGTTATCTGCCCGGCTCAACCTCTTACAGTGTTTGGATTACAAGCATGAGGTACTGCGCTCAGCCAATAGAATTTAATTTAGATGGTTAATCACGGAAGAAATAGAAATGATAACAGACCTCTTGCACAAAAGAAATTAAAAACTGGCTGGGCAGGGTGGCTCACGCCTGTTAATCCCAGCACTTTGGGAGGCCAAGGAGGTGGATCACTTGAGGTCAGGAGTTCAAGACGGGCCTGGCCAACATAGTGAAGTCCCATCTCTACTAAAAATACAAAAATAAGGCGTGATGCCACGTGCCTGTAACCTCAGCTACCGGGAGGCTGTGGCATAAGAATCACCTGAATCTGGGAGGCAGAGGTTGCAGTGAGCTGAGATTGCGCCAGTGCACTCTAGCCTGGGTGACTTAGTGAGACTCTGTATCCAAGAAAAAAAAGAAAGAAATTGACTGTCACAGTTTTAATAAGATAATTCTCTTATAGTTTCAAGAAATAATTAATCTCTGTCTTAGGACACTTCTTTCAGAAGAGGAAAAAAAAAAAAAAGGCAAGAAACTATTGAAAGTATCTTACAGCCCGGCTCAGTGACTCACGCCTGAAATCCCAGCACTTTGGGAGGCTGAGGTGGGTAGATCACTTCAGGTCAGGAGTTCAACATCAACCTGGCCAACATGGCAAAACTCCATCTCTATTAAAATAAAAAAAGTAGCTGAGCGTGGTGGTGCGTGCCTATAATCCCAGCTACTCGGGAGGGTGAGATATGAGAATCTCTTAAACCTGGGAGGTGAAGGTTGCAGTGAACTGAGATCATACCACTGCACTCCAGTCTGGGTGACAGAGTAAGGCTCTGTCTCCAAAAAAACAAAAAAAGGTATTTTACAAAGAGAATACAAGACTACAACCTTGATTTTGAAGTTGGAAAAGGACAAGAAAAAAATGTCAAATTTACTCATCAACACGAACGTAAAATCCTAAGATATTAAATATAATACTGCATTTAAATAAAACAAAATATATCATGTTAAAAAAATTTATTCTAGCAATGCAATAGTGTTTACCATTAGACAAGTCTATTAATTTAACTTAGGCACGTTAATGAAACAAAAATCCCAGAAAACTCAGAATGCAAAGGAACTTCTATCATATTAAAATCTATGACAGAAACAAATAATTTTAAATGATTTCCTAGGACAAGAACAGGAATAGCTATCAGTGACACTGTTACAGTGCTGAAGGTGCTGTCTATGCAATTAGACAAGAGAATGAAATAAAAGTTACAAGGTTAGAAAAGGGAGAGACAGGTCAGGCATGGTGGCTCATATCTGTAATCCCAGCACTTTAGGAGGTCCAGGTGGGTGGATCACTTGAGGTCAGGGATTCGAGACCAGCCTGGCCAACATGGTGAAACTCCGTCTCTACTAAAAATATAAAAATTAGCTGGGCTTGGTGGCATGTGCCTGTAATCCCGGCTACTTGGGAGGCTGAGGCAGGACAATCGCTTGAACCAAGAGGTGGAGGTTGTAAGCTGAGACCACGCCACCGCATTCTAGACTGCGCAACAGAGCAAGACTCTGTCTCAAAAAAAAAAAAAAAAAAAAGGGAAAAGGAAGAGACAAAACTGAACTGAAACTGTTTGCAGGTTATATGATAATCTACATACTAAAATCAACAAAATCAACAAACTACTAGAATGCATTTTGGAACTCAGAACCTAAGAGTTCAAATAGGGTCCACATACTAGACCAACACAAAAATTAAAGGTTCTCTTCCTCAGCAGTAACCAAGCAGAAAATACTAAATACTATTCTAACAAAAATAGCATAAGGTATTTCAGAATTAACTTACTAAATAATGCACACCTCTATGAGAAAATTAAACCCATTAAGACCTAATGATATTTAAAGAAAGAAATCCAGCTGGGCATGGAGGTATATGCCTGCCATCCCAGCTACTTGTGAGGCTAAGAAAAGAGGATCACCTCAGTTCAGGAGTTAGCAGTTTTAATGTGCCATGATCACATCTGTTAATATACTCCAGCACGAGCAATACAGTAAGAATTCTTCTCTTTAAAAAAGAGGAGAATTCCAGCATGTTCATGCATAAGTGATATAACATAACAAAGTACTTTAAATTCTCCTAAATTTATCATAAAAGTCAATGGAGTTCCAATATTCAAAATCCCAGGCAGGGTTTTTGAGGCACTTGACAAGTATATTTTTAAAATTCATATCAAACAAAAAGCAGCCATAAGAAGGTAATTAGATTTTGAAAAAAAAGACAAAGAGGAGAAAACGACCCCATATTTAGAACATGTATTATAAAGCCACAATAATAAAGAGCACAGTGTTAGAGCCAAAATGTAAAAGGATTTCAAACAACAGTAGATCCCCGCATAGATATTTAGTTCGTGATAGATGTACCATCACAAAATAGGAAGAGGAGGATTTGTTATGTATGACTTTGCTAGGATATATTCTCTCACATAGATTCTATCTAGTTTTTAGTCAAACCCGTAGAAATACAGCTATAACATTTCTATTTTGAAATCTCTATCATATTAGTCAGACAATTTAATTGCTTTATTTTTTTCTTCTATATAATTCCAAAAAAAAGCCTATTTGGGAAACTGTCCCTTTGAGGGTTCTTCCTTTTGCAGCCTTCTTTCTCTCTGAGTCATTCATTCATTCTTTCATTCATTTATTTTTGATACAGGGTCCTGCTATTATCATCTATGCTGGAATGCAGTGGCTCCATCACGACTCACTGCAGCTTTGACCTCCTGGGCTCAAGCTACCCTCCCACCTTAGCCTCCTAAGTAGCTAGGACAACAGGCATGTGCCACCATGCCAGTTAATTTTTTTTATTATTTGTAGAGACAGGGTCTCCTCTATGTTGCCCAGGCTGTTCTTGAACCTCTGGGCTCAAGTGATCCTCCCACCTCAGCCTCCCAAAATGCTGGGATTATAGGTAGGAGCCAACATACTGGGCCTGCTTTGTTTTAAACAGAAAGGTAAGTTACATCATTGATATTTTCTCTAGGTAATTTTTATGTGGAAGAAGTAAACAATAGTTAAAATAAAAAACAAAAACAGAAAAAAACAGAAAACACTGTTTTAAATCTAATCTTAAAACGTAGAAGTAGAACCTAAAATGATAAATATATACATAAGGACTATACATAGATAGGACATTAAAAATCCTGGGGAAAAAGCATTAAAATATCAATAAAGTTAAAACAGTAATAGATATTACTTACTGAAGTATCAGAGTAACCAATCGAATAGCTTCCACAGCAACATCATACTCTTTATCAAGTGTCATTGACACAATGCGATCCTGAAAAAAAACGTTGTAAAACACACCAACTATGAACAGAAAATAAGCTGGGACAGACCTAATATAATGTATTCTGGGATATATATGCAATACTAATGATCGGTTAAAGAAAAAGCTTTACTCTTGAAACTGCAGTATCATAGTCCTACTCACACAAAGGGGATATTAGTATAAATGTTTGTAATTTAAAACCTTTCTCAACAATTGCTATTCCCTAAACCCTGTATCAGGTAAGCCTTAACTTACAAAATTACTATCTTTATAAAAAGCTGTAAAGAAAATTAAGCAGGTGAACCTTCTTCCAAAGGTAATAAATAAGAACTCATGGTAATATCTTTTGTAAAGCAGAGATTCACTTATCTATTTCATATGAGTTTATTTAAAGAACATGTAGTAAAAGCAGGGGTCCCCAAGCCTGGTCTGTAGCCTGTTAGGAACTGGGCCACGCAGCAAGGGGTGAGTGGCAGGTGAGCAAGTGAGCCAGCGAAGTTGTTTCATCTGTATTTACAGCTATTCTCCATCACTCCCACTACTGCCTGAACTCCATCTCTTGTCACATCAGCAGTGACATTAGATTTTCAATAGGAACAACAGGAACATGAACCCTATTGTGAACTGTGCATGCAAGGGATCTGTGCTGTGTGCTCCTTATGAGAATCTAATGCCTGATGATCTGTTACTGTCTCCCATTACCCCTAGATGGGACCATCTAGTTGCAGGAAAACAAGTTCAGGGCTGCAATGATTGTGCAAACATATACATTGTGGTGAGTTGTATAACTGTTTCATTACATATTACAATGTAATAACAGAAATACAGTGCCCAATAAATGTAATGTACTTGAATCATCCTGAAACCATCCCCTCAACCCCCACCTCAGTCCATGGAAAAAACTGTCTTCCATGAAACTGGTCCCTGGTGCCAAAAAGGCTAGGGACTGCTGTAATAAAGAATATGAACTAAACACTTATATGATAATGTAATTTGCTAAACTAGCTGTAACTAGCATTTGTAAAGAGAAAAATTAAATAAGCTTATCATTCTTGATGCTTACCTTGAATCGGTTAGTGAATAGTTCCAATTTGGGGAATAATTCTCTATTGGTATACAGACTCTGTAGAGCTTTCAAACACTTCAGCCTGACTTCCCCTTGCTTCAGAAATACAAATAAAAGCACAACATAAGGAATCAATTCCACACTACAGTTTTCAAGTCTATATGAGGACTAAAATTTAGCTTAACCATTCAACTTACTGCATATTGTAACTCAACACAGGATGAGACTGAAGAATTATATAGTGTGTGTTGCCCTTATATGTAAAAAAAAAAAAAAAAAGCACTGAAAACACCTTAGTTACTTGAGAGTAAGTTATGCCTATTTCAAGTATTTATCAACTCTGACTCAACATGTAGTATATCCCACATCATCCAGAGGCACAGAGAGAGAATTTTAAACCTATAATTAGGGAAAAGTATGTTTATTTGCCCTTTATGTAATTATTGAATAATCCCATGGAAAGACCTGATTTTTATACTAAAAGGTCATCATTTATTCACGCAACAAATATTTACTGGATTCATTTTATATTCCAGGGACAGCAGTCAGGAAAACAGAAATAACGCAATGTTTAAAACAGAGGCAAAATGACACAGTGAAGAGTCCTAGGAGTGCTATTTATTGGTGGAATGTCTTTAATAAAGTCATTAACTTGGAGTACACGATGATGGTGACCAAAATGCATTCAGGATCACCTAGAAATCTAGACAAGTCTCTCAAAAGACTTAAAGGGGATTAGTTTCTATCCTCTAAAAGAAGCTATGTGCTGTAACAGTAGGAGTCCAAGTTCTGGAATCAGACACAACTAAATTTTAGTTCCAGTTTATATAATTTATTAGCTACATGTAAGATAAGTATATTAAGTATATTATTAATCACTCTGATACTCAGGTTTCTCATTTATAAAATTATTGTAGGGATTAAGTGCAGAGATATGCTGGCAGAAGTTTTACCAACCAGCTCTGAGGAACAGGATTCTGAATTGTTCTATTTGCAAATTTATTTAATATAAATAGTGCCTTCATAGCCAATATTACCAATGAGATGTCAATGAACTCATTTATGAAAAGAGATGCATAATCACTCTTTCGTAAGCTGATTCAAGCCTACACTAGCATACCATGAGCTGTGCTATGTGATGATGTAATACTTGTTGGTAAGTCACTAGCACATAAGGGAAAGCTGAAGTGCCTGTGGCAGGTGCTACTGACGCCCTGTCCAGGTCCCCTTTACTGGGCTAATTCTTCAGCGTCCGCCTGTGTTAACTGCTAATGGTTCAATATCTCTATCTTTCTCTGGAGAATGGATCATGGTTTACTAGAACTACCCAGCGCATAGATCCCTAGGAGGTTATGCTCCATCTTTCCTCTCCCAACCACTCCCCTTCTCTTGCCCAGGTTGAGGCCCATAGCCAATAAAGAAAGATATAAGTGTAAAACAGCCCAGCCTCCTTGCTTCTGGACAGGATATCTTCTAAGGTACAATTTACTCTCCAAACCTCCCTGTGAGATCAAGCTGAGATTAGACTTCTCCTGAAACCACATTTTCATTAGTCTGTTTCCTGCTTTGTCATACTTTCCTCACTTTTTTATAGGTTCCTGTTGTTTTTTTGTTGTTGTTGTTGTTTTGAGGCAGAGTCTTGCTCTGTCACCCAGGCTGGAGTACAGTGGTGCAATCTCGGCCCACTGCAACCTCTGCCTCCTGGGTTCAAGTGATTCTCTTGTCTCAGCCTCCCGAGTAGCTGAAATTACAGGTGCCCACCACGCCTGGCTAAGTTTTCTATTTTCAGCAGAGACAGGGTTTTGCCATGCTGGTCTTGAACTCCTGACCTCAGGTGATCTGTCTGTCTCTGCCTCCCAAAATGCTGAGATTACAGGTGTGAGCCATCATGCCCAGCCAATAGGTTACTCTTAAGAGTACAAACCTCGAAATATCATGAGCACAAAAGTCCCCAACTCAGGCTTGGCATCCAGGGAATGTGACCTATGATAGTTGGAACCAAGAGTGGTCCTGGGAATCAAGACTTCAATAATGGGATTCTGGGATTGGATTATTGAAGGCTGGATTGTTATTAGGTAAGACTCAATGGTAGTAGATGAAGTACTGATAGTTCCTGATGTAGGATAGCAGTTTGTTAGGATTTTCACTTTTACTTGAAAGGGGATGTGCATTAACTTGTGCAACATTTCTACACTGGAGGGAGCAGGGCAAACAGTAACTGCAAAAACTGTGAAATTGCGTGGCTATTGCTGAGTGTCACTGAAAGGTTAAAGAGAAAATCACAGTGCCAGGCTGCTTCATCACCAGTTCAAAGCCAAGTATTGCCTCTTTGGAAACATTTATCTCCTTTAGATAGAGAACTAATGCTACTAAAGACCAAGCCTAGCATTAAATTGTAAGTGTGACAGAATTTAAGAACTCTGAATCCCAGGCAAGTCTCTTATGTCTAAATAAGAGTTATGATATGAAAAAAGTAAAGTCTAAAGGATATCTGGGTAGATGCAGTGAGAATCTTGAACTCCCCATTTCCTCTGAATTTGTAGGCCTGAAAATACGGCTCATGCCCACTTGTTAGAGGACAATATATTTCCTCCTTACTCCATCCTTTGCTGAAAGACTACATGGAAGCCTCAAGTAAGGCAGGTGCCTATAGGACAATGCTAGTAGCCCTTGTCTTGATATAATACACAGACCTTCCTCCTGGTCATCAGACTAAGGACAAATCTCAGCACAGACCAAATGGAGAATTTGGCTCCCAGCAGCAATGGAGATATGAAGATCCCAGAATAGCAGAGATAACATAGCTTCTCCTGACCATCACAGTCAAGGGGGGTGGGAACATAATAATTGTAATAGGCAATAATTGAAGGGCAGCCCATAGGGATCTATGGAACTGGCTCACTGAATATGGTATTTCAGGAGGCAAGATAGGTAGAAAGCAAACAAAAGTAAATGAAAGGATCAACAATGGATGAGCAAAAGGCTGATGACGGCTGTTCCTCTGTAAAGTCACCACAGGAACTTCTTAACAATTAAATAAGGTAGTATCCATGAAAATACTTCAGAAAACTGTAAAATAACTTATAATGGGAATGAAAATTCCAGTTGCTTTTATGGTAACTGCTCTACTTTGGGGCTCTAATATACTCTAATAGTATTTCTATTACAGTACCTAAATGCCACACCCGGCCAAATTCCAGTAACTTATCACTCCTACCTATGGTTATTCTCAGGATTACTTATATGAAGGATTCCTTTTAAAGTCAGAAGGGAGAATTAGATTTTTAGATCAAATACTCTAAAATCCAACAAATCTATTCAAGTCTGATAAAGCACTCTACTATGATATGGTCCTAGAAAATTTAAAAAAAAAAAAAAAAAAAAGCCTGGTTTTTATATATTAAAAAAAAAAGAATTCTCCTTTGATTCTGAATTAGAAAAAGAATATAACAATTTTCTTTCTCCGAAAACTTGATATATACCAGGTTGTCAAACTTGGTTCAAGGCAATATTGTAACTAAATAAGATAGGGTCTTCACCTGTGGGCAAATGCTTCAAGTTTCATCAGAATCATCAAGTAAATAGTTATTCAGCTGCATCATCATAAAATTTCCATATGATTACAACTCCTGAAAAATCAACTGCTGTCAATTTGATTCCTAGCATTTTAGTACTGAGACAAGCATAACTTCCATCAAAGTTAGAACAGAGTAACTTACCCTGTCATGAAGAGTCCAGCCAACATATTTTAGGTAACTGTCATTTAGGAAGGCATCACTATACATTTTCATCCACACTCCAATTTCTTCAATACAAATGGCTCTAATTTCAGCTATAGCATCACTAGAGAGGGAGAGAGAGAGAGAGAGAGAGAGAGAGAGAAATAAGACAATCTCGAATTAATATACAAAGCTAGAATGCATTCATACTCACTTTCCATAAGCAATAAATATTTCTAATGCTGTTTGTATATATTTGCATTCTGAATGGCCTCCAACTTAAGTATCTTCTGTTTTTCATGTTTTCTATAAAATAAACACTACTAATACCAAACTGGGGAAAAAAGCTTCTATGAAACTATTTTGGCCCAATTACTGTTTTCACTGGGCTAGACAATGACATTTGGAGCTTTCTGAGAGCCTCACAACTATTAGAGCCAAGAAACATGTTAAACTTTCTAAGAAAATCAGAGTAAAAACATCCAAGTACAGAATAATGTTTCTCAAAAGAACTGTTAATCTTTTTTAAAAAAAAAATACTATTAAATGGAGTCTCGCTCTGTTGCCCAGGCTGGAGTGCAGTGACATGATTTTGGCTCACTGCAACTTCTGCCTCCCAGGTTCAAGTGATTCTCCTGCCTCAGCCTCCCAAGTAGCTGGGACTACCGGTGCAAGCCACCCCACCTGGGTGATTTTTGTAGTTTTAGTAGAGATGGGGTTTCATCATATTGACCACGGTGGTCTCGAACTCCTGACCTCAAGTGATCCACCCACCTTGGTCTCCCAAAATGCTGGAATTACAGGCATGAGCCACTGCGACCAGCCAGAATTGGGAATCTTTATAAGTTAGCACACATGTAATGAATTAAAAGAAAAAGCCCACTTTATTAAAGGCACAGGTCTTTCATCTGTAGTAATTTATTTTTTAGGCTGAGACACAGGGAAGAATAATCCACCTCTAGTCACAATGGTAACCATCTTGGTGGCAATACTGTGAAGTTATGGCAGAACAACCCCAAAAGTCAGAATTCTGGCTCATTGCCTAGATGGCTTTTCACCTCACTATAAGTAGGCAGCCAATATAACCCTCCTGGGATGACTTTCTTACTCTAATATCTGTGAATTGTAAACAAATACAATGTTAACATTTTTATAATCTTTCATCACAAGGTTATTCGCCTTAGCTTTAAGAAAATAGTAAGTATAATATCATAAATCCTAATTTTCTTTTGTAGATCAACCATCAAAGTTCCTGATTTACCATTCACAAATGTTAAAATTTTAAGTAATTTTTAATTATCCAATTTACAAAAGGCAATAATCTATCATTTTAGCTAAAATTTTAATGATAATTAAGGCACTTTTCTTAGTTTCTCTTTGGTGATAAAATTCCTTGCTCTAAGTCTCAGTTCTCTCTCGGCTCCTGTTGTTGCTTGAGGATAAAAATGGGGAAAACATTCTCTTCCCAAGCCATACTGCCAATTACAACCTTTAGTTTTCCTACATTTTTTGATAGTATCTCTTTCTCATGGAGAGGTTGTATAACATAGTAGCTAAAAGTACAGGCTCTTGAGAAAGACATCCTGAGTTCAAATCCTGGTTCTGCTATTTACTAGCTGTGTGACCTTGGGCAATTCCCTTTTTCTTAGGTTTCCTCATCTCTAAAATAGTTGTAATAGTACCACCTAGCTCACAGTTACTATGAAAATAAAATCACTTAATACAAATAAAAGATTTAGAATTGTACTTGGCATCCATTAATCCTTCCATTAAATGTTGGCTATTATAATCTTTCACTTTAGTTTCATCAATCTAGACATTTATAATGAATATAGTGTAAAAAGCAGCTCTACTGGCCGGGCACAGTGGCTCATGCCTGTAATCCCAGCACTTTGGGAGGCTGAGGTGGGCGGGTCACGAGATCGAGACCATCCTGGCTAATATGGTGAAACTCCATTTCTACTAAAAATACAAAAAATTAGCTGGCATGGTAGTGCGCCCCTGTAGTCCCAGCTACTTGGGAGGCTGAGGTAGGAGAATCATTTGAATCCCAGGAGGCGGAGGCTGCAGTGAGCTGAGATCATGCCACTGCACTCCAGCCTGGGTGACAGAGCGAGATTCTGTCTCCCAAAAAAAAAAAAAAAAAAAAAAGCAGCTCTACTATAAACTGTGAGGTGTTCCTAGACCTACATAATACTGAACACGTGTGGGACAAGAATATTTCTTTTTTCAGACAAAAAATTTCAGACATAAAACAAGGCACAGAGAACAATATAATGAATAACTGCATATCCACTGCTCAGCTAAGAAATGTAATACAGTTAAAAATTCCTATATACCTCTGATACATCTCCCTTCCCAAGAGTAAATGACCGCCCTTGATTCAGTGAATATCAATTCTATCTCTGTTTAATGTCATATGTATTGTTTTACATAAATATTATCCTGTAGGCATCCTTCTCCAACTTGCTTTTTTCACAAATCATATTCTGCAATTTATGCATACTGGTTTATAAAGCTCTGATGTTTTAATTTTAGCCAATGTCCACTCTTTCTTTCTATAAACATATTATAAATTATATATTATCTTACTAATAGAAATTTAAGTTGTTTCCAAGGTTTTGCTTTTACTAACAATGATTCCGTGAATATTCTTGTATGCTTCTCCCTGTGAAGGGAGTTTCCCTAGAGCAGTGTTTTAAAAATACTGCATTGGGACCCATTAGCACATTATAAAATTGATTCAGTGAGTGACAACAAACACATAAAAGTATATGGGACAGAAAATACCAAAATGCTCCACATGTAGTAGGCAAGTAAGTATTCTTTCTTGAAGCTACTGTGTACCTAATGTAGGACATAATCAACATCTGTGAGACACTGTTTTGATACCTACAAGTGAAATTATTGGGTGAGAAGCAATGCACATCTTCAACTTTATTAGATATTTAAAAATGTCTAAATCAGTGTTTCATATCCTTGCCTGACACTTGGTATTATCCTACTATTTAAAAATTTCCATCTCTGAGCTACAGCTTTGTACACTTTGTTTTCTATTGGGATGTCCAAACAAAAACAAGTTAACAGTAGCAAAAATAAAACTCCCCTCAAAAATCAAAACAACTATAAAATATATCTATAAAACACCCAAATCATATCATTTTAGCTCTTTCAGTCCTACCAAGTAGTATTTCCGCCAAGGATCCATTACATTTTTCCTCTGCTATACTACCCTTGTAAAAAACAATTCTATAAAAACCAGGCTAAGTCTTATTACACAATCTCATGGAAGCAGGATGAGGACAAAATCAATAGGCACAGCATGCTGATTAAAACTTAGTGACTATCGAGTATGGTAACTGCACATATACACAGTGAAATCATTCTTCCATCTAACTTTTCCATCTAACTCTTAGAGTTAGGTTAATTCTTAGAATTACCACTAATACTGAGATTATGAATGACTGTTTGCAACAGGCTAGAGAACATCAAGTCTTATCTTTACATCTTCAGCAGGGAAATCCTGTTCAAAACATTTTTTACACCCATCTCTACATCTATGCCTAATTTCTAATGTCTTTGTTGTTTCACCGACTAGACTACTGAACCGCTTATGTTCTCAGAACACAGGTTCTCTATATGCAATGCCGATTTTTTTTTTTTTTTAATTTCTGCTAAAAAAAAAAAAAAAAAGCAGGTTACAAGTGCAGAACGTGCAGGTTTGTTACACAGGTACACATGTGCCATGGTGGTTTGCTGCACCTACTGACCCATCCTCTAAGTTCCCTCCCCTCACCCCCAACTCCCAACAGGCCCTGGTGTGTGCTGTTCCCCTGTGTGTGTCCATGTGTTCTCAATGTTCAGCTCCCACTTAAGAGTGAAAACATATGGTGTTTGGTTTTCTGCTCCTGTGTTAGTTTGCTGAGGATAATGGCTTCCAGCTTCATCCATGTCCTTGGAAAGGACATGATCTCACTCCTTTTTACAGCTACATCGTATTCCATGAACTATATGTACGACATTTGCTTTATCTAGTCTATCACTGATGGACATTTGGGTTGGTTTCACATTGCCAGTATTTTCATACCACATGTTTTCTAGGAATCCCAGTCCTTGTCTACTTCAGATGCCAGTCCAATCCTTCTCATCTTAACTTTAAAAATGTAAATATCCTTTTCTAGATTTGCAATTTGACAATGTGTGGCCAGAGAGCCTATTCTGTAGCTAGAAAAACTCCCTAGATGACTTGTCTCCTCTTTGGGTTCTAGCGCTCCAATCCACTTTGACTGCTGACACCACCCTGATAGATCATAATACATAATATATACATGTGAATAATCACATACAACACAGTAAAATTACAACTCTTGTGGTAGTTTTGAAGGATGTCCATAAATTCTTTGCTCCTTTCATTCCCCTTTTCTTGAGTGTGGGTATACTACGTAAAGTATCTGTGGTGAATATAATGTAGTAGAAATGAAGAATTCTGACTCCTGAGGCTAAGAGACTGTTTTGTTCTCTCTGTGATCACTCTCTCTGGGGAAGCCACCGGCTATGTCTTGATGCCATTCAAGGTGCTCTATGGAAAGCTCCATGTGATGAGTAACTAGAGCTTTCTGCCATCAGCCATGTAAGTCAGCCATTGTGGAAGCAGAACCTACAACCCCAGCCAAGTCCTCAGATGACCTGGAGGATACTTTGATTGTAATCTTATGAGAGATCTAAGCTAGAACCAGCTAGCTGGGCTACTCCCAAATTCCTGACCCATAGAAATTATGAGATAAATGTTTTTTGTTTGTTTTTTGAGACAGAGTCTCACTCTGTCACTCAGACTGGAGTGCAGTGGCGTGATCTCGGCTCACTGCAACCTCCACCTCCTGGGTTCAAGTGATTCTCCTGCCTTAGCCTCCCGAGTAGCTGGGACTATAGGCATGCACCACTGCATCTGGCTAATTTTTGTATTTTCAATAGAGACAGGGTTACGTCATGTTAGCCAGGCGGGTCTCGAACTCCTGACCTCAGGTGATACAACCACCTCGGCCTCCCACACGGCTGGGATTACAGGCGTGAGCCACTGCCCCCAGCCTGAGATAAATGTTTGACACCACCAAGTTTGGGAGTAATTTGTTACATGGCAAAAGATAATTAAAATTTTTAGTTTTCATTATTATTAAAGGCTCTTACAAATATAATCATAACCAATCAACTTACAGAATTAGTTCTTTAGTCCAAATAGCTCAAGTGCATCAGCACCTACACGTTTGTGGTTATCCCTATGTCTATAATACCCTGAATTCTACTCTGATTACCTACACTGATTATTCTTTCACGCTCTAGTGAAGTCTCAGTTCTGTGATTGCTATTATTACTCAACATTTGCTTTCTTGCTCTCCAGGAACTAATAGTATATTCCAGGAGATGCAGTATAAAATAAAAGTGCAGTATAATTCTAAATATCCCTGATTTGATTACAACATATCTTTTGACATAAACATATTTCCTCATACGTAAGAGTCCTCCAATTTTTATGTTTTCATATTAAATTTATTTTTAAACAACTAATCTCTATTTCCAATAGCCTCACCCTATTTAAGAAAGATGTCTAACTGAGGCATTTGGGAGCATCCAAAGCAAAGAGCAATGCAGGGGTGTAAAAAATAGTAAGAGGAAAGGAATAAAGACAATCATAAGACAGACTAATTTTTACAACATCCTAGCATTTAGGCCTTGAAATGAAAAACTAAACATGAAGGCTTTACTTGAAAACTCAAAGAAAGAAAAGGAACTATAAAAGAATAATTCAGGTGCAATTCTATTAATCCTTTGTTGTATTTTTTTACAGCATATGCTTGTTGTATTATTTTGTATTTTGTATTATTGCATTTTATATTGTATTTTGTATTATTTTACAACATAAAAGAATGATCATGTTTGCTTCTATGAAAAACTTACCTAATATTGATCATTACAATGTATCCTTTTGGGGAGAACATAACCCTTTAATTTGGTATCTAGACTTAAGTTTTCATTGGATTACTTTCTCAGCAGATGGAAGTTTAATTATTTTCTGCGTATAACAAAATGAAGTTGAACTCCAGTGAATTTTAATTAAGTGTTTCTTGTACTACCCTTATGGATGCTTTTCCAGTAAGGATGCAGACTAAATTAAAATGACTATAATACAAATTTCAAAAACAATGCTTAGCTAATATGGATATTCTGACACTCACAATTATTGCTCATGTACAAAGAATCTCATGAGAGCTCCAGAGGGAGAAATAATTATGGGCCAAAAAAGGCACACTATCCAAATTGCAGCACCCATTGAATTCAGGTCGCAACCAATTTTAACACTAAGATCAGGCTGGGAGGAAAAAAAAATCACATTTTCCAAAATAGAGCAATTATAGAGAATTTTTTGGTATGATATAGCCTAGTGAGAAAGAAATAGCTGAAAGAATTACAGAAAAGTCATACTGTTTCCTTTATTAGACTAAGAACTTGAGAACAGAGATCCTAACTTACAATAAGATGATTAAAATAAATACTACCTTAGTGAGTGCTGAATGTTAGTAAGTAGTGTTACAGAAAACACAGAAGCATGTAAAATGGAGAGGAGAGAAGGTGGTCAAGGAAGGCTTTTGAAAGGTAGTAAGGTGTAAGTGTAAACCTGAAGAGCTGAAACTGTCTTGTTTACAAATTAAATACAAATATTTCATTTATTATTTCAGGCTGACTAGAGTTATTTAATTTTAGATTTAATTTAATTTAATTTTATTTTTTGAGATGGAATCTCACTACCGTCACCCAGGCTGGAATGCAGTGGCACAATCTTGGCTCACTGCAACCTCCACCTCCCAGGATCAAGCGATTCTCCTGCCTCAGCCTCCTGAGTAGCTGGGATTACAGGCACGGACCATCACACCCTGTTTTTTTGTATTATTAGTAGAGATAGGGTTTTGCCATGTTGGCCAGGCTGGTCTCGAACTCCTGACCTCAAGTGATCCTCCCAAAGTGCTGGGATTACAGGTGTAAGCTACCGCACCTGATTGCTAGAGCTATTTTAGATGTATTGAAAATGCAGCAAGTTTATAAAACTATTTTTCATCTCATTTTTGTTGCTTAATAATAAGTAAAAACAGTGGCAAAGTACACAAAAAGACACTGCATCACTAAGAGTCTCACACAGAGAAGGTGATATGGCTATCTGTTACCCTGCATTACATCTTAATATTTTACTATTAACAAAATTTTAGGCTTTAATAAAATTAAAAATCAAACATCAAAGATACATTAGCTTTCAAAGAAAAATATCCTCTACTTAATATTTACATTTTAACTAGCAACCTGACCCCCACATTAGATCAAAGATGAAACATTAGGAAGAAGATTTAAATAATGGAATAACAGTTTGTTCAGAATAAATCCTATTATGGTATTGTATAAGAACTGCTCTGAAAGCATGATTCTGAAAGGTTTCATTGTAATATGAAACAATGAAAAGACTCAACTGTCTTAAAGACATCTGTTTTTCATCTTCTCAAAAGTACTTAAATCTGTCCTCTGATTAAGTTTGTCCTTACGGTCTAATGACTTGGTTATTCTTTTACCATCACTGAAATAACAGTCTTTCTGGTTGCTTTTATAACTTTGCCTTCATCTTTAATGGTTTTCATTTTCACTATGGTATGTCTAGATGTATAATATATTTCTTAACATACTCAGCACTCATTAAGTTTTTTTAATCCGAAGTTTCTGTTTAATTTTATAACATTGTACTCATTAGTACTACTTCTCTCTAATACATTTCTTTCTATGTATCTATTTTTTTAGACATGGGGTCTTGCTCTGTCATTCAGACTGGAGTGCAGTGGCTTGATCA
The DNA here is from genome assembly GCF_008728515.1 of Papio anubis. Lineage (NCBI taxonomy): Eukaryota > Metazoa > Chordata > Mammalia > Primates > Cercopithecidae > Papio > Papio anubis. The sequence continues at coordinate 155,190,149 of NC_044977.1, read as the reverse complement.
TAGCTCACGGCACCCTGGAACTCCTGGGCTCAAGCAGTCCTCCCATCTCATCCTCCTGTGTAGCTAGTACTACAGGTGCACACCACCATGATCAAGGGTTTCTCTCGTTTTCTGAAACTTGTTTTTAAAGGACCGACGAAGTGTCTGACACTACCCTTCCCATATCAGAAAGGTCTGTCCATATCTTTTTATCCCTTTATTACTGTGCTCTGGGTAAATTCCTCAGTATTACATTCTAATTCACTAACTGTCTCCTCAACATTCTAAAATATATCCTGTTTATTAAATATGAATTTGTGAGTGTTTTTCACATTCAGTATTTTGTGTTTTTACATCCCCTGGTTCTTATTATTTGTCATTTATTTGTTGAAGAAACTGATCATTTGGTCTGAGGTACAGTTTCCCAAATTCTAGACTTAAGCAATACCACAAGGATTCAGTCAGAAAACACATTCTTCTGGCCTCCATACTTACTGTAAATGATTACTTAGATCTAGCAGCATACAGATTAAAATCCAATTTGTTGGCTGGGTGCGGTGGCTCACACTTGTAATCCCAGCACTTTGGGAGCTCGAGGCAGAAAGATCACCTGAGGACAGGAGTTCAAGACCAGCCAGGCCAACATGGTGAAACCCTGTCTCTATTAAAAATAGAAAATTAGCTGAGGAAGGTGGCGCACACCTGTAATCCCAGCTACTCAGGAGGCTGAAGCAGGAGAATCACTTGAATCCAGGAGGCGGGGGCTGCAATCAGCCAAGATCACACCACTGCACTCCAGCCTAGGCGACAGAGCAAGACTCTGTCTCAAAAACAAAACAAAACAAAAAAACAAAAAAATCAAATTTGTTGGAAGTGGATGGCGGTAAATGGGACACAAAGTGGTAACTTAAAGTGCCATCTCTGCATAGTACCTACTACTTCCAGTACATGCAGTAATATCTCCTATTAATCAATAATGTAGACTGAGTGATACTTATGGAAATTAATGATTAGTATCCATGGCATGCTGATCACTTTTGCTAAGTAGGTCACATTCTCAACTACACTTGTATTCTAGTTTTGAATAGTTGTGTCAGGCTGTGACAGATCCAATACCAGTTTATGCAAGGTCTGATTAAATAAAATGCAAATCAACACTGTAACAGTAAGAAATTGAATAATTGTTGTTTCTACAAGGATAATAGGTTGAAAGCTTTGTCAAGACTCAACAAAGGTGAGTCATTAAAATAAACACTGGTGTTACAGACTGACAGAAAATCAAAAAATATGGATTCTGAATTCAAGACTGCATGACAGAGCCAAGATGGACAGAATTTATGCTCTCACCTGAAAAAAGTAAATGAAAACAAAAACCAAATTGCACAAAATGATTTTTAGATGTTGGATTATCAGAGTAGAACGGTAATCTCTGAGGGGGGAAAACATAAGGTGAGCCCTAAGACTGTCCCCAGATATATACATGTCATTTAACAGTTTAAGCAGGGGAAAATTTACCTTACAAGGGACACAAAATGAAGTCCTTCAAACTGAAAGAAAATAACACGATACAATAACTAAATTCCACATGAAAAAAATGAAGAACATCAAAAATGTTAACAGGAAAGTAAATTAGAAGACAGTAAGTATATTTTCTTCTCTTAATTTTATTAAGAGATGACTGAACACTGAAAAAATGAAGTACAGGTGGGTTAGTAACTAATGTAGACAAAATATACACAACAATAACAGCACAAAGGAAGGACAAGAAAATGAAGCTAGGCTACAGTAGTGCTTTGTGGAATATTTAGGGCTAATAAGGGGAGTTCAGAAAGGAGGAAGGATATAAAATGAATAATCTTAGTTTTCAACTTAAGAAATAATTAGGCCAGGAATGATAGTTAACGCCTAATCACAGCACTTTGGGAGGCTGAGGCTGGTGGACGGTTTGAGCCCAAGAATTTGAGACCAGCTTGGGCAACATGGTGAAAACTCGCCTCCACTAAAAATACAAAAAACTAACCAGGTATGGTAGCGTGTGCTTATAGTCCCAGCTACTCAGGAGGCTGAGGTGGGAAGATCGCCTGAGCCCAGGACGTTGAGCCTGAAGTGAGCTCTGACTGTGCCACTGCACTCACACCTGGGTGACAGAGTAAAACCCTGTCTCAAAAAAACCAAACCAAACCAAAATGAAAAGATTAGCAAAGGATGGCTCACACCTGTAATCCCATCACTTTGGGAGGCTGAGGTTGGTGGATCACTTGAGTCCAGGAGTTGAAGACCAGCCTGGACAACAGGGCCAAACCCTGACTCTACAAAAATAACAAAAATTAGCCAGGCATAGTGATGTGTGCTTGTAGTCCCAACTACTCAGGGGGCTGAGGCGGGAGTACTGCTTGAGCCCAGGAGGTCAAGGCTGCAGTGAGCAATGATCATGACACTGCACTCCAGCTTGGACAACAGAGCGAGATCCTGTCTCAAAAAAAAAAAAAAAAAAAAAAGCAAATTAAAACCAAAGCAACCAGACAGAAAGAAATAATAAATACTGAAACATAAATCAAGGAAATAAAAAAGAGAAAGCCAACAAAACTACAAGTTCATTATTATTTGAAAAGATCAACAAAACTGAAACTTATAGTGAGACGGAGAAAGACAAAAAAGACACAAATCACACAAGAATAAATAAGGGGGCTGCCAACCCCCCAAAAATTAAAATGACTACAAAATATTATGAATAATATTATGCCATTAAATTTACAATTTGCATGAAATAGACATATTGCCTGAGAAATACAAATGACCAAATCTGACTCAAAAACAAAAAATCTGGCAGTGTGCAGGGCACAGTGGCTCATACCTATAATCCTAGTATTTTGGGAGGCTGAGGCACAAGGACTGCTTGAGGTCAAGAGTTCTCAACCATTCTGGGCAAAATAGAGAGCTCTAGTTTCCACAAAAAATAAAAAATTAGCCAGGTATGGTGGAGTTTGCCTGCAGTCCCAGCTACTTGGGAGATGAGGCAGGAGAACTGCTCGAGCCCAGGAGAATAAGGCTCTAGGGAGTTGTGATTGTGCCACTGCACTCTAGCCTGGGTGACAGAGAGAGACTCTGTCTCAAGAAAATACATTGATAAAAAACAAAACAAAATAAAAAAAAATTCAGGATACATAAAGTAAATTGAATTAGTAATTAAAACTCTTTACACAAAGAAAAGCCTGGGATCAAGGGGCTTCTCTGCTGAATTCTACCAACATAGAAATATTACCAATCCTTCATAAATTCTTTCAGAAAACAGAGCAGGAAGAACGGCTCCCAGTGTATTCTATAAGGCTAGTATTGACACTGTTACTCCTTATGAAAGTAAATGCACAAATCCTTAACAAAATACTAGCAAACTGAATCCAGCAGCATATAAAAAGGATTGTATATCATGGCCATGTGGAATTTCTCCCAAAATGCAAGGTTGGTATAATATCTGAAAATCAATGAACACAATACACCATATTAATAGAATAAAAGAAAAAACCTGCATGACCACCTCATTCAAAACAGAAAAGATACAGAAAAATATCAATCCATCATGATAAAAACACCCAAAAATCAGACTAGAAGTAAATTTCCTCATCCTACTGAAGAGTATCTATACAAAACTTACAGTTGATAACATCGTGCCTAATTTCAAAGTCTGATTGTTTCCCCCTTAAGATAAGGAATAAATTAAATATTGTTAAGAGGTTAATTCTCTTCAAATTGGTTTACAGAGTCATTACAATCCCTATGATAATTTCAGAAACTTTTGTTCAAAAATCGACAAGCTGATCCTAAGATTTATATAGAAATGCAAAGAATCTATACTAGTCAAAAATTTTTTGAAAACAAAGAATAAAGTAAGACAACTTACACTACCTAATTTTAAAAGCTCGTCTAAAGCATACTCAATGCAGTTGGTTATCAGAATAAGGATATACAGAAAATCCAAAAATAAAACCTTGTTTTTATAGTCAATTCATCTTCAAGAGAGATGGCACAGTAATTCAATTGGGGAAGGATACTTTGCCATTAAATGGTGCTAGGAAAACTGAAAATTTGTATGCAAAAAGTAGACTTCTGCCCTTGTATCACATCATGTACAAAAATTGAATTAAAAATGGTTCATATGCCTTAATAGAAGAGATAGAAATAAACTTCTAAAATAAAACCCAGAAGAAATCTTAGGGTTAGGCAATGTTCACAGATACCAAAAACATGACCACAGAAGAAAAACTCACGAATCGGGCCATACAAATTGAAAACATTTGCTCTGTAAAGGTCACCATTAAGAAAATGAAAAAAAGCTATACATCTGTTAATGAACTTGTATCAAGAATACCAGCCGGGTGTGGTGGCATGAATGGCACGGTGGCTCATGTCTGTAATCCCAGCACTTTGGGAGGCCAAGGTGGGTGGATCTCTTGAGGTCAGGGGTTCAAGACCAGCCTGACAACATGGTGAAACTCTGCCTCTATTAAAAATACAAAATTACGGCCAGGTGCGGTGCCTCGCGCCTATACTCCCAGCACTTTGGGAGGCCGACGCAGGTGGATCACGGGGTCAGGAGATCGAGACCATCCTGGCTAACATGGTGAAACTGTGTCTCTACTAAAAATACAAAAAATTAGCCAGGTGTGGTGGCAGGTGCCTGTAGTCCCAGCAACTCGGGAGGCTGAGGCAGGAGAATGGTGTGAACCCAAGGGGCGGAGCTTGCAGTGAGCAGACACTGCGTGACACTGCACTTTAGCCTGGGCGACAGAGCGAGACTCTGTCTTTAAAAAAAAAAAAACCCACAAAATTAGCTGGGTGTGGTGGTGCACACCTGTAATCCCAGCTACTCAGTAGGCTGAGGCAGGAGACGGAGGTTGCAGGGAGCCGAGATCGCACCATTGCACTCCAGCCCGGGCATCAAGAGCAAAACTCCATCTTATTAAAAAAAAATATATATATATATACACACATATATATAAATGTAAATATATATATATAAATGTAAATATATATATATATATAAAATGTGTACTACAGCTAGCAACACATTCAATGACTAAAAAGCTCTGATTTTGTTCAGAAAAGCCAGATTCCCCTCCCCAACAAAAACCCCCAAGATATACTGTATAATTCCATTTGTATAAAATTCTAGAAAATGTAAACAAATCAGATAGCACATCAATGCTTGTTTGAGGATGATGGCAAGGCAGAATGACAGGAAGGGAGATAGAAAGGAGTTACGAAGTGCCATTAGAAAACTTGGCACTTGAATTACTTAAGGACGATGGAGAGATTCATTATCTTGGTTGTGGTGGTGGTATGTATACACAGGTGTATGTATGTCAAAAATTCATCAAATTATGAACTTAAATGTGTAGTTTATTTTGTGAATTATACCTCCATAACGGTGCAGTTAAAAAAAACACAAAAAACAAAAACAAAGACTGCATGGCAGGTATATGGAAATTCTAGTTCTTTTTAAAACAAATATATTAGTAACATGTTACACACGCAGTATGTCCAAGAAAGCGGACATAAAACTCCAATCAGACAATCCATACTCAACATAAAAGTCCTGGACCTATTTCAAAAGAACATTTTGTTCTTTCGGTTAAAATGTTTAAGTTCCATTAAAATAAATTATCAAACAGATACACACACACACACACACACACACACACACACACACACACACACAAAGCTGCCCCTTGGTATACACAGGGATTGCTTCTAGGACTGCTCACATATAGCAAAATCCATGCATACTCAAAAATATTACAGTTGTCTCTGAGTAATCTGCATATTCAAGAAGTTAGCCCTCCACATAAACAGGTTTCATATCCCACAAATACTGTATTTTCAATCCGTGTTTAGTTGGAAACAAATGGTTTACAGGCAATTCTTGCAGTTCAAACCCATGTTGTTCAAAGGTCAGCTATGTATGTGTGTATTTCTTTGTTTTGTTTTAGACAGGGTCTTGTTATGTCACCCAGGCTGGAGTGCAGTGGTGTAATCAAGGCTCACTGCAGCCTTGACCTCCTGGGTTCAGGCAATCCTCCCACCTCAGCCTCCCGAGTAGCTGGGACTACAAGTGCACGCTACCACAACTGGCTGATTTTTAAATTTTCTGTAGAGACGTAGTCTTGAACTCCTGGTCTCAAGTGATCCCCCCACCTTAGCCTCCCGAAGTGTCAGGACTACAGGGATGAGCCACCACATCCCACCGCTCTATATTAATTAGCCAAATATACTCTCAAATGGGTATGAAAACAGTGCTTCTATTTATTGTCTGTCTACTTACATCACATCTAATCAACAGAAGGTAACAAGTATATGTATATGATTCATTCATTCAACGTAAAATATGCTCTTTTACAATATAGTTAGTGTTTTTAAGGTTCTTGGGCTTCACAGAAAGACAAACTAAAATCATTCACAATGGAGGATGACAAAAATATTTTGCTAACAGCTTTTATTTCAATGTGTTTATCTGAAAGGAAACAAGAATGAAGATATAGTTGTTGCATTAACTGCAGGGGGTGCCCTTCTCTGTCCTCTTTTCACCCAGCTTCACATAGGTGTTTGTTTTTGTTTTTTTTTTTTTTTTAAATTATTAATTTGCCCATGGAACAAAATGAGTACCACAGAGCAAGAAAGTAGGGCATTTAATTTTTTAAATGTGAAAACAAGAATATCTTATTAAAGCCATATTAGTTTATGATTCTATTAATTAATATTCCATCAGTATAAATCCAAGTACATAAGCTACTTCCAACGGCCTATGTTCTGAATTTGGAAGAGTGTAACAGCGGTATGGCAGCAGTCATACAATTTCTTCTATAGTTGTAGTGTGACACTGACAGCCAAAGTTGTTTTGCAGAAAATAAAACACGAGTCATAATTAGTGAGTTTTATAGTTAGCCTGGGCCACACACACACACAAAAAAATCAATAAATGTTTAATTGAAAAGCCTTCAAAATTATTTTTAAAATCTCTTACCGGTATCTATGAACAAATATACCCTTAAAAATAGAGTTCATCATATTTTCAATTTCATCCTGATTTTCTTGTAGCTGAAATGAAAAAATATATATAAATTGTAATATTGGTCATTTTATTTGGAAGGAACAGTTCCAATTGTTTTTAAATCCTGGTTATTCTCATTCTGGGTAGTTTTCAACCCTTTTTCTCACTTGTACGACAGATGTGTGAATTACCAGTATATTTCCATTATTCCTATACATTTATATCATATTGGTTTCAGAACTTTCCACTGTCTGTCTCTAGACACAAACTTCACAATGACAAACAAGGAGTGGTGGCATAGCTAAGTGTGGTCAGATTCCTATCTCTGAAATATCATCTGCCTTAGGAACAGACCTCTTCTGTCCAAATCAGGTCCCTGGGCTTGGTTTTGCCTTTCTTGGTTGAAGAAACATCCCTAATTAACATATGTGATGTTGTAAAAGAAACTTCCTACTCCATCTAATGTATCTAAACATTACTCTGCATCTCACTAGCCTGTAACAGAGAGCAGGTCACCTTCCCAAAATAAGAGGTATAACAGAAGATAAAAAGGATCCTGGCTACTTATGGTGAAGTACAGTAACAAAATTAAAAATATCTATGGCAAAGATACGAATTTCAGGCAACAAAACTGATCAGAGTTAAAGTTTGTGTTTATTATTACTCAAAAACAACAACAGCATTGAATTACATTCAAGGTGGTATTTATTATTCTAATTTATTCTATAATTTACTGTATAGTAATATTCAGTGAAATATTTGCTTTTACTACATACATGACATGAATGTGACAATAAAATTCCCTCAGATTTATTCTTTTGCTGTATGCTTTGTTTCAGGCTTTACCAAAATAATTTTGGGAATACTTTTATAGCAAATCATTCAAATTTCTGCAACTTCCTCCAAGTGTTAACAATTACTTTTATTGCATTTATCATATAAAAACTAATTATTTTATAAGAGGCATATATTTCTGAGTCAGCAGTACTTACGAAAGCCTAGCTCTAGTACTTACTTCTATAATATTTCAAGTACGGTATGTGTGAAGGGTTCAACTACGTTCCTTAAATATTTGTAAGCTGAAATTCTAACCTCGAGTACCTCAGAATGTGAAATTAGGAAAGAGGACTGTGGCAGATTTAATTCATTAAGATGGGGCCATACTGGAGTAGGGTAGGACCCTAATCCAATATGACTGATGTCCTAAAGAATAAATTTGGAGACAGACATACACACAGGAAGAATGTCATGCAAAGATTGGAATTATGCTGCCAGCAGCCAAGCAACTACCAGACACTAGGAGAGAAGCCTGGAACACATCCTTCCTAACACCTTCCAAGAGAGGATGGCCCTGCCAACACCTTGATCTTGGAATTCTAGCCTGCAAACCTGCGAGATAATATTATTTTTTTAAGTCATTCAGTTTGTGGTACTTTGTCATAGCAGCCCTATCAAACTAATACAGTATGGCTAATAATTTAATCAAAACAGTGTTGCTTTTTCTTGCCTGTTATGAACCCATTAAGTTATTATTCATACATAATTCCCTTGCAGTAATGTGATGATCTTTTTTCAAGTTATAAGATAGACTAATAGTGCAGATCTAAGATTTTATGTAGTATTGGATAAATAAAAATGTTTCCTATTAAAAACCCAGTACAGGCCAGGCATGGTAGCTCACACCTGTAATCTCAGCACTTTGGGAGGCCGAGGTGGATGGATCACCTGAGGCTGGGAGTTTGAGATCAGCCTGACCAACACATGGAGAAACCCCATCTCTACTGAAAATACAAAATTAGCCAGGTGTGGTGGCGCATGCCTGTACTCCCAGCTACTTGGGAGGCTGAGGCAGGAGAATCGCTTTTGGGGAGGCGGAGGTTGCAGTGAGTCAAGATCGCACCATGGCACTCCAGCCTGGGCAAGAAGAGCGAAACACCAACTCAAAAAAAAAAAAAAAGTATAAAATCATTTTTAACACATACATGAAAATGTCATTGTAAAACTGAGACCAATCTTATTCACAGGAGTCACTATAAAACTGGGAAAAAATCGTATTCACAGGAGTGCCTTATACATCAGCTAGTATGCAGCCTTTGGTTTTTTCCTGGAAATGTAGCTTTGCTGGCTCCCAGTTCTGACTTTAGTATTTATCATACTTTTTGAGCCTATAGCCTTACAACTTTTTTGAGTTGCCTAACTCCCAGACCAACTTCTTTCAAAAACAGACATGTTCTATGATTCCTTTCTGCCATCAGACGGCACTTACATGATCCCCAATGAATGCTCCAGTTTCACTTGGAAACCCTGACATCAAATAACCTAATTAAATATATGCATAAACTTTTTTACAGAGGATTTAAAAAGTACTAATGTCATATATATTCCACACATTTACAGAACATAAAATCATCAGTTGCCAACTTACCTCTTTGCGTTTCTGAAGTAGTAACTCCAACCTTTCATTGGCTCTCTTCCCAATCATTTTATTTCTCTCAGCTTCATACTGTCTCTGGGTATTATCCTGATGAATACTGAGGTTTAAGGCAACATTCACCAGAGCAGTCATGAGCTTCATGGCTATGAAATGAAGAAATATTAAAATATTTATGAATCAAAACTTTATCCATATAAGATTATAAATAAAGTCAATGGATGAAGAAATGAAACTAGTGAATTTCTGTTTTACAATCCAGGCATAATTTTAGTTTAAATAAAAGATAACTAATGTATAGAAATAAACTCATCTGCAATATAATTTTCTCTACCTCAGCTTGGCTTGTTAACACTTTCCATTTAAACACAGCCTCATCCTAACTAACAGAAGAAAGCAATTTAGTAGTATCATCTTCAACAACTCCTTTGCCCCACTCCTAAAAATACACCCATTAAGGGCACACTAATCAAGCCTAAACCTCTCTTCTGATCATCAAATATGAGTATATATAAATGCATCCTTAGTACCTTTACTTAAATGTGTCAAAGGTATCTTAGATGTTTTAAATGTTTACAATCAATTTGTGATGTTTACCCCCACATATGGTCCTTTCCCTTTGTTCCTCACCTCAGAGTTGCACAACCTCCAAACCTGAAAAACATACTGATCCTACCAAACTCATAAAAGTCCATTAAAAATGTACTTTGTGAATTTCCAATTGACCTATCCTCCCCAGCCACAGTGATAATGTACTTTTAAATGTTCACTTGTATTTGTAAATCTTATTACTTTCAAATTTGTTTCACATCCTCTGACAAACTGGTATGACACACACCTCAAACTTCCGTCTTTTCATATTTGTTTTCATTACTGAGATAGTGAGAATATAGGAAATACAGGCAAAGGAACAAGAGAGTTTGTAGTGCTAAATAATTTCCCCTTTTTGTTCCTTTTAGGCTAAACATTCAGTTATTTAAAAAATTGAACTTTTCAGTGTTTTAGAATAACTGATTCATTTATCTGCAAACATACCCATATAATTAAAAGCAAGCATGCACTGTTTATAAACTTTCATTTTCTTTTTTTTTTTTTTTTTTTTTGAAGTGGAGTTTCGCTCTTGTTGACCAGGCTGGAGTGCAATGGCGCAATCTCGGCTCACTGCAACCTCCACCTCCCGGGTTCAAGTGGTTCTCCTGCCACAGCCTCCCGAGTAGCTGGGATTACAGGCATGCACCACCACACCCAGCTTATTATTGTATTTTTTAGTAGAGACAGGGTTTCACCATGTTGGCCAGGCTGGCCTCGAACTCTCAACCTCAGGTGATCCGCCCACCTCAGCCTCCCAAAGTGCTGGGATTACAGGCATGAGCCACCATGCCTGGCCTATTTTTTCTTAATTACATATGTAAACATATATGTTTTCTAAATACACGTATGTATGTATGTATGCTGTATCTGTATTTCTATCTATATGCACGCTCAATTTGTTATTCGGAAACTCTATTTACATTTTGATCAGTTCTGTGTTATTAAATAATTGCTGCTATCTTCAAACCAAAATGTAAGATAAAAAATCTGAAAAACAAATGTTTAAGTTAGTGACCATTACATGTAAAAATTAAAATGCAAAAATCCTGAAAAA